>NC_142117.1:7914687-8225781 GCF_056152115.1 Neolamprologus brichardi | reverse complement strand
CTGCACGGTGAGTGCTGCATGATATCGTACATGGTGAAAACACCTGATCGTTGCGAGGTCATGTTGCAGTCTAATCCTTGATATTTGGCATATAGGTATTTCCCAGGTGGTCAAGGACCATGTGACGAAGCCTACAGCCATGGCACAGGGCAGAGTAGCCCATCTAATAGAGTGGAAAGGCTGGTGCAAGCCTATAGACACTACAGCGGCCCTGGAATCAGACTTCAACTCCTATTCTGACCTCACTGAAGGAGAGCAGGAGGCACGCTTTGCTGCTGGTAAGATTTTGTGTTTCTTATAATGTATTGTAAAAAGTTATAGAGAGTGTTTGCATAGGCACTGGTAACAAACTGAAACAATGACTTAAGGCAAGAGGGCATATGAAAACGTCATGATGAAGCATTAGTTACACAAGAAACCATAATAAGAGTAAATGTAGGCTAATTTAACAGCAAACTCATGACCACTATATTAATGGCATATCAGTTTTGTATGCTCATGAACTTCAATAAATCACTGCAGGTACAATTTAGCATTAAACAAGACCTGTTCACAGAAACATCAACCCCAATCAGCTGATGGCTGGTTAGTACTCAGATCTCATATGTCACAGCTATTTAAGCTTAATAGGGCGATCGTGGCTCAAGAGTTGGGAGTTCGCCTTGTAATCGGAAGGTTGCCGGTTCGAGCCCCGGCTCGGACAGTCTCGGTCGTTGTGTCCTTGGGCAAGACACTTCACCTACCGCCTACTGGTGTTGGCCAGAAGGGCCGATGGCGTGATATGGCAGCCTCGCTTCTGTCAGTCTGCCCCAGGGCAGCTGTGGCTACAACTGTAGCTTGCCTCCACCAGTGTGTGAATGTGAGAGTGAATGGGTGGATGACTGGACGTGTAAAAGCGCTTTGGGGTCCCTAGGCGGGACTAGTAAAAGCGCTATACAAATACAGGCCATTTACCATTTACCATTTAAGCTGCTTCAGCCTACATCCTGTGCAAGCGCTTTTGCAACCCACCTCCACCCCAGCACTTCCATCTAATGCTGTGTCAAACACAACATTGTCACTGTTAGTGTGATCAGGTAAACATGGGGAAAGGAGGTAATCTCTTGCCTGAGTTACACACGTTAATAATATCATTGCGGCACCGATTGCTGATTGCAACACGTGAAGGAAGAGTGGTTTGTGGCTGGATCTCAAACAGGATTAAATCAGCCACACTGTACAGTGGATGTGGGCAGATTGATCTGAAAAACAATAGTATTGATACCAACACAGGTATTTGTGTCAGATCACGACTAGCATGTTAGTATTAATACTTTCCTTCTGTCCTCCAAGTGCAATTTTTAGTTCACTGAAATTGCATTAAACTGTCACATCTATTTTATTTTATAGCCTATTGCACATTTAAACAACTGACGTTGACCCAATGTAAACATTCAAGGTCTCCAAAAAAAATGAATTTTCAAAATGCATGATAAAATGACAGGTGTACTTTGTTGTGTACTAATCACAATTGCTGTAATTGCAGTAAATCACAGTGATTTAGTGGTCATTAAAATGTGTTTAAAATGTACAAATTAGTGAAGCTTGAGCTCATAAATACTGACACATTGCTCTCCACTATATAAGCTGCCTTTATAGGTTAAAAGTATCTGTATCTGTATTGGTTTTGGCAGTGCTGCTCCCATATTTGCTTGGTATCAGATGAACAACAAAGAGCTGCAGTACTGCACAGCACTGCTGTATAATGAGACGGGCAATGTGGCGATAAATTCCCTGACTTCTAAAAGTTGAATCAAAACACAAGAGCTTACAGTTTTGTGCACTTTAGCTGTTTGTAATGCAGAGTTCAGCCCGAGCTGAGATAACTCTAATGACATAACCGCGGTTAAGATGTTATTTTCCTTATGTCGAGTAGGTAAGTAGAGCTTTCCTGGAACAGCCTGATTGTTTTTCCACGGCCAGTCACACCTGCCTTCCTAATTTGAATATTGAGATGTAATCACAAAGCAGGCAAAACTGAGACAACAAGAACACTCATTAATACCAGGTGTAAATACAAGGAGGCTCTAATGTCATTGGTCAGGTAAGATATCCAGACACTGATCACATGTTAGCATTTGTTGTCTTTAACTCTTCTCCTCCTCTCATGTTCCTCTGAGAGAGAGCGCACTCACCACAGCTCATCTGTCTCCTCTTTCTTTCCCTGACTCCCTTCATCTTTGCCTACTCTTTCACTCACTCTTGTCCCCTGTATTTATTCTCTTATCCTATTCGCTGTCCGTTCTTTAAATGTTTCTCCCCCTGACCTCTGTTTCTCTTACCTCTTTTCCATCTTTTTCACCCTGCCCCTCCTGCCCACTCTCCCTCTATTCTTTTGCTCGCTCCCTGCAATGCAGACTCTCAAGGTTAATTTGCACAGTGAGGTTTTGCTCCCGGCTAGTGGCACCGCAACAGAGCGATTTTCTTCTGTGCCTCCTCTGTTCTGCCTTCTTTTTTTCTGTCCTCTTTAACTGTTTACTCATCCGTCTTGTCTTTGTGATCTCATGGTCTTGTGTGTACGTGTATTGATGAGGCACCTAAATGTGCATTACATCCATACATAAGATCAACACACTATCAGGACTAAACCTGTACTCTTTGTATATAGTACTATTTATATAGTTCAAACAGTACTATATTTGTATAGTATTAGTTGATCCTGGTCAGCTAACTGTAATACATACCAGAGAGTGGGTTTTTTTTGCTTTGTTTTAAACGGTAGATAACAGCATGTAAACATAAAAGCTTCAAATCATTTCATTTCATTCATTTCTTTGTTTCTGTGTTACAGTTGGAAGCAGTGGGGGTAGTTGTTGGAGAGATATTACTACACATTGTACTCCTCTTCATCTCAGGGAGCCGCCACTTGTGCTGACTCTCTTTATTTGTTTATCAAGTTTCACCTTGTAGGCTGTTATGGTGCTACTGTGGGTGACTGGAGACACTGTGTGAATGTCAGCAAGTGTGTTAATGCATTAAGCAGGCATGTGCGAATGTGTTAAGTGAGCATTTGGTGGGCTTAGTGCGTATTTGAGCTAGTTACTCTAGAACACACTGGTGTTTGTGAATATACTTCTGTGTATGTGTGTAGGAGGCGTGCTGAGAATTGAAAGAGCTGCTGGGGTTGTCCTTTCGATAGACTGACTTCTGCCAGCATGCTCAGACACACACACACACACACACACACACACACACACACACACACACACAGGCACATTCACATTCATGAATTCTTTGCAGGTAATCCTGCAGAGTATCTCCATACTCACACGTGCCTAGAATATCATCATGTGGCAAACTATGTATGTGTTCATTACAGTGAGTCCTGACCAGTTTCTGTTGCCCTGCTAAGCAGCAGCACTGTAGCTGCATGGCCAGATTTATATTACGCCAACGAGGTGAAGTTACATTATGAAAGGTTATGCTATGTCATGTTACGCTATACTATGTTATGTTACTCTATGCTATTGTTCTTTGTTATGCTATTTTCCATTATGTTATGCTTTATTAAGCTACACATTGCAAGTTACGCTATACTACGCTACGCTATGTGTCGTGTCCAAATTCATGGGCTGCATCCTCCTGAGGACCCGGCCTTCGCGGTCTACGTGGGCCGGGTCCTCAGAAGGTCCGGTAGGCCGGAAGTAAACGGCTGGGGAAATTGGACGGTCTAGCCTTCTGATTAGCGTCAGCGCTGTCTCGGTGGAGTTTACTCGGCCGTCTGCTCCTTGCTGTCACTGGCGTAAATTCTCGACCGTCTCACACTTCTGTTTAATCAGTTTTCTGTTTGATGTTTATTTAGCTGTGTAAAAATTAATAAAGGGGGGTTAATAAAGTTTTATTTTATCTAATCTAATAACTTTAATCTCAGCCAAACCGATTTACTCACGAACAAATAAAACACTGAAAAAAGCCCAACAACAACATTTTTAGATAGTCTAAGTGACTTATATATTAAGTTTAACCTGAGTAGCGAAACTCCGCGGTGATCTGAAAATGATGTGCCGGGAGTTGTGCCGTTCTCTGCGGCTTCAGTGACCCTCGAGCTCCCGGCTTGCTATCGAGCTGGTGGGTAGCAGATGCTCCGAAAACGTCGAAGCACTTTTGCAAATATGCGATATCTTGATAAACCGAGCAGATATTTGATGTTTACACAGCTACTTTCTCGCCTGAAAATATGTTAAAAGTTTATTTTGTGACCCAGAAAGATTAGTAAGCGTAATTTCAAAACTTAGTAGTGGCCGCCATTATTGGAAACTGGAGTTTGGCTGGGCCGCGCTATGAATTCTGGGATATGATAGGCCACGAAGGACACACCCGACCCATCCTTCAAATTCGGGGAAAAGGACGACGCATTTGTCGGCTGCATTCGGAGGAGTCTACGAATTTGGACAGCCTTCGGCGCGTCGCTGTGACGTAATCGGTCTACAAATGCGGCCTCAGGAGGAAGCAGCCCATGAATTTGGACACTATGCTATTATTCCTTGTTACGTTATGTTACTCTGTGCTACGTTACCCTGTGCTATGCTACGTTGTAAAGTGCTTCACCTATTGTAATGCTACCCTGTGGTACCCTCCATGACACTACTTTGCTACAAAATGTAGTTTTTTTTAAAACTACATTTAATAATTAATAATTTGTTTTACTTTCCTGTTGTCAGTTTACTTTAGCATCTTGAATTATACTCAGATTTTCAAAAGACAAATTATAATTAATTAGATAATTAATAATAAATGTAATTATAACATTTAATAATTCTCATTATGAATAAAAAATGAATAATATTTTATATAATTTTGTACTAATTTTCTTTAACTTATTTATATTTTGATTTCTTATAGTTCATTTTACTTTATATTTTTGTTTTTAGTTAAACACATGTCTTTTTTTTACCTTATAGATATTTTGTGAAATACTATTTTTATTGATCTGAACTAAATGTTTACTTTTCTTATTAAAGTTATTTTATTATTGTAGCTTGTATTTAATGCTTGCTTAAAGGAATTATAAAAAGACTTTGAAAGGAGAAGTAAAGAGCAGCCCACACTATTTCTATTGCTGGTACATGTGCCAGTGTTTGTGAGGACGTTCAGGGCCAAGTTACAGTGAAAGATGAATGAGATCATCGATCTTTCTCTGTGGGAGACAACGCACAAATACTGAGCATTGAGCAGGGAGAAAGAGAGTCAGAGAGACACGAGGTGATGGAGACAAAGGAGACAGAAATTCTAATAAGGAGAGAGGGGCAGGCAAGATTGCGCTATGAAAGACAATCGAACAGTAGTCATGAGCAGGCCAGTGGATAGTGTTTTATCAAGAAAGACATTTGTAAGAAAGGTATGACGAGAGTGGGCAGAGACATGATGAGGAAAACAGAGAAAGGGCTTTCTGATTGGTCAGCTTCTGATGATGATAACGGGTGACTGGTCACTTGGTTCTTATAGCTTACTGGTTCTGGCACTTGCTGAGTCACATCAACAACCAACTGAAACACACACACGCACACACACACAATACTAAAGAGTTTAAGAATGTAACAATGTAAATGTAAGCACGTTTAACTTTAGTACACGTGAAAAACAAAAGGCTAGCTAGCTAGCTTTTGCATTGACATTGGTGCTAACAGTTGATCAGTTTATCCTGGCTAAAAATTCTCTACTGGTGCCAGCTTAGTGGATCATGTACAGCCGTCTGCCATCATGACTATGCATTAAATGCATCATGACATGCGTGTCATATTTTCTTATTTTATAAAGAAATGTTATCATTGTCATTTCAATAAAAATGTCAGTGCTGATCAATAATGGATCTTTCCTGCTATTATGAGAGGCAAACACATTTAGCCAGTGCTAGACGCTCATCTTTGTGCTTCTTCCAACTCACTGTCTCCTCGGCACTGGAAGGAATGCAACCTGCATAACAACACTGTCACACACTCTGTGACATCTGTTTGAAGTGCACGAGCTAAATGGCTGCCGAACAGCATTTACTGCAAAAGGAGAACAGTCTGTGTCCCTTCTTATTCTGCGCCGTGTGCTTTGTTGCTCGGTCAGACCTGCCAATTAAAATCAGCTACATGACGTGGAGGCTCACTGCCTTGCTGCTTCTTCTTGTTACTATGCCAATCATGTCATAGCTTGTGTGCATGTGTAGCTCATGCGTGTCCGTGTGCGTTTGCAGGTGTGGCGGAGCAGTTTGCCATCGCAGAGGCTAAGCTGAGGGCCTGGTCCTCCGTGGATGGCGACGAGTCCAATGATGACTCATATGATGAAGACTATCTGCCTGCGAATGAGCCCACCACACAGAGCACAGGTAAGCACCCACACAGACACCAAATCACTAAATCACATTTACTTCCTTCATATTGTGCACTTCCTCCCTAATACCCTATTACACACCCTCTTCCTCACTCCCCCCCTTCGTTGTCTCTGTGTCTTTCATTGTCCCAGTGCCCTAGTTTTCATCCTCTCCAGACAATTTTTTTGGTTCCTTGGTGCAATTTGATATCCCTCCTGCATGTTTAATATCATTTCCTTTGCAGCAGAGACAGTGTCTGTGTGAGGATGGTGTGTGAGCGGGTTATAAATACACAGAGTGCATCTGACCAAGGCAGTGTGTACGTGCATGCTCGTGTTCACCACAGCTTTCATCTTGATTACACGGAACCACCAATAACCCGTACTGCAGCTAATAAGGTTCACCTCATTCTTGCATCTATGTCTTCATATGCTCATCAATGCTTTCTTACCTCGGGGCAAAGACCATTCAGTGAAGACAGCTCCACATGTGCAAACCTGTTTGTGATATTAATCAGCTCGTGAAATGGGATCTGAGTTTGTGACACTGTGAAACCGACTTCTTCATTTTACTGTTGCATAGATCCCGACCTCCACTGCTTCCACAGTGATTCCACTCAAATCACATTTTGTCATCCTTATAATGCCATGTTAGTATTTCTACTAAAAATATTTGCAGGACATTGCATGGCTTTATTTAAAGAGTAACTTTTTAACATTTTTAAACTCAGGCGCTTTTTAAACTCTGTGCATTGAGTAGCTTCTAACATGAGAACGCTGGTGTTTAAACTTCCTGTGTCTTTTTAGCAGTAAACTCTGAAACATGAGTTTGTTTAAAAGGCACTCTATGGAGATAAATACATGTTCAGTAAAATGCATATGTGTTTGGTAACACACACACAACCCCCCCCCCCCCCCCCCCCCCCCCAATAATTAATAGAGAGTAAATTCATAGTTAATTAAACTTCATTTCATTATTTTTCTACTCTGAGATTATAGTAAAGCTTACTGTGATTGTCATTGAAAAGTTGCAGTGCTTAAGTTTATCATCATCAAATTATAAACTGTTTTTTGGTTGTCTAATACAAAACTGTAACTTGTGTTTTTGAAAGTACTTAAGTTGGCAGGGAGCGTGGCATTTAGAATAAATGACAAGAAAATAAACCTCAAGGCAGCAGTTTATATCCCATTATACCCAGTGCTTAGTTTTAACTTTTTAATTTTATTTATGCATTTATTTGTTACTTTTGTTGCAGTTTATTTAGTTGAAGTGGGCGGATTGAGCCAAATATTGATAGTATCGATACTAAAGCTGCTACTGGTATCGGATCGATATTAGCACAAACAGATCAATACTTTACTTCTATCCTCTAGTTTCAGTATATAATATAATATAATATAATATAATATAATATAATATAATATGATATAATATAATATAATATAATATAATCATATTATTTATTACATACCCTGAGGACGTAATACTACCGTTATTGCCATTTTAGTGTGTACTCTCAATCTAGAGTTTATGGTATGTCATCATGATATTTTAAAACAAAGAAACACAAAAAATTAAGACACAAATAAAAATTTATGACAAAATGACAAAACTACAATAGCTCCTGAGTGCCTCTAGTGGTAAACGTCTCCATAGGGTTCCTTTAAATGAGGAAAAAAATAGATTTGATTCTGCAGTCAGTCACAAAAACCAACTGAAAATGTTATCTTATTGCTGTTCTTCTTCCTTCAGGACTTCATGCTTACAGTCTGTGTCATTCCCTCTAGATGTGCCATCTTATCCTCCCTACTTGAAGGACCTGATCCACAGTCAGCTTTGCCAACATCTCGGCTTCCGAAGCCCCTGTTGCGAGAGTCGAGGTGGAGGTGTAGAGGGAGGCGGCAGTGGAGAGCCCTCCCCTACGGCAGGCTCTCCTGACACCCTGTGCTCCAGCCTCTGCAGCCTGGATGAGCAGCACCCACTGCTGCGCGACCTGGGAGGCCACCGCGGCACCCACTCCTACAGCAACGCCGCAGAGCTTGCTGCAAAGATCCTGTCGGCGCTGCACGGACGGGAGGAGCTGCTCCTCGCCCGACTTCAGAGGGTGGGGCAGAGCGGGCCTGGCGGGGGAGACTGTGGCTTCCAAAGCCTGGGAGTGGTAGGGCGGGGCATCAGGCCCTGTGGGGGTCAGGACTCGCCTTGCTACTCAATGTCTTATTCTGACACGTACCTGTCACCAGGTGAGGACGACGACACCCCCTGCAAGGACTATGACAGCACCGTGTGCCAGGTGGAGGCGGAGCGCAACGGGGTGGAATACCCGCCCGACTACGACCCTCGCAGGAGGGTGTCCGACGTGGCCTCCTCTGGTGTCGTTTCTCTGGATGAGGAGGACGAAGAGGAGGAGGAGGAAGAAGAGAGGGCAGGAGAGCCAAACAACCAGTGACTGCTCTCTTCTCGCCTCAGTGTTGAATCCCTCCACACCCTCCGAAAGACTCCCTCGCCCCCTTCATGGCATCTGAAAAATGTCACCCTCTGAGCATGTTTTCTGTCTCTCCTTGGACCGATTAAATCATCCGTCTTTGCCTTACTTGCAGCATTTCCTCATAACTGCTTTGTCCTCATCCCACGTCTCCCGTCAGTTTTCCTTTGAAGGCGTCCAAACAATCCTTTTTCTTATCAATGTGAAAGCGGCGAGTGTGCTGGACTTGCTGAAGCAGCCCAGCGACCGACTCGTGGGTATGACGCTCACAGTTTTCGGCTCTGTTCTGTACCTGCGAAGCAAACAGACGCCGCTCCGAGGCACACAGAATGACTGAGAGTCCAAAACTCTGACTTACTATTTGCATGTTTCTTGCAAGTGCTGAAATCATTGGGCTGACCCGGTCTTGAGCACGATTTGTAATCTCAGCTGTTCTGTATAACCCCCCTCCCTCCCTGCCCATCTCCCCCCTCCCACCTCAGCGTCTCCCACAGGAGGGCAGGTTGACATTGCATCCTGGGACCTGCCCTTCCTCCCTCCCCCTAAACCCTCCTCCTTTGCAAGAGACTAAATAGCATCCTTTTTGGGCATGGCTTGCTGAGTATGCCAAACTATTTAACCCTGTCACTACCAATTATGAGCAAATGCTGGGAATGTCTTCAAAGTGACAGGACATAGTATGTATTTTAAAATAACAAAGTTAAAAAAAAAAACTAACAAACAAACAAATTTGTCACAGATGATATGACAGAAATGATATGTTTTTATTGTACTAGTTTTCTATCACTCAAACAGTCGTTGTTCATATTATTCCAAACGTCATTATGATGGGCATCCGCCATAATGATCAGCTTTGGCTTCTGGATATTTTGAGTGATTCTGTGGATTCCTGCAGGGAAAACACAAGAATTTTGGCAGTCCTGAAGTGGCTGTGGGTGTTCAGCAGGAAGCCACGCAGTCTTAAACAGACAGATATGTTTTTTTGTTTTTTCCTCTGTGAAGCGATAAGTTGCATTGGAGATTTTTCTATATTTTTGTATGCGTTGTCTTGCTTTGATCTCTTCGCCTATGCGGCGTGCCAGTGTATGTGGTTTTTTGCACGAAGCTAACGTGGCTGTAGATTTCTCCTTTTCTTTGTTATCACTGTGTGATATAGTCTACTGGGAAACAAACAAACAAAAAAACATTCAAATGTGAACAAAAAAAAAAAAATTCAAAAGAGGATACTGTGATACAGTTTGTTATCGCCATTTGTCATGATCGTGAAGAGCTTGTTTTTTTTCCCTCCCTTCCTCCTTTTTTTCTTTCCAAAAACGCTCTTCGCTCTCTTCTCTCATGCTGACTCTCAGAAAGCTTTGCCTTTTATTCTCGACTTTCTCTTCTTTTTCTACGATGCTTGGCAAAAGGGCATGTTTATGTGACACGTTGCAGAATCTCCTGTCTCCATTGTGACGTCAGGAGTCCTGTTGAGGTTCTCCCAGAGGGACTGTCATTCATACAACTCAGGAAATCCCATCGGACCAGAGCATCGATGCATCCCGCCCCCGCTCGCATCACACCGCTCAGCTCTCATCCTCCGCCTGCTCGCGTGTGTGTGTGTGTGTGTGTGTGTGCTTTGTATGTGAGAAAAAGCCCGGTGCGCATACTCATTTTCTACAAATAATTAAAGCACAGAATCAGTCCCCACATCCCTTAATTTATTTTGATCGACTGTTTAGAAAAGCCTCACTGTGCTACTCTGTAAGTTTTTGCACAGGTGTGTGGGTGTGTTATTGTGTGTATGTGTGTCTGTATTGTAAGATGTCAGCAAGCACTTTAAGCTTGCACCGTATATTCATTCCAAAATCCCTTCAATGCAGCAATTCCCTTTAAAACAGTGTCTGGTGTAGCTGGGAGCTGGACAGAGGTTTGACTTCTACCAGTGTGGGAGATTAAAAAAAACAAAAGGTGCATAAAATTAAAAAAAAAAATTAAGCAAAAAGTGTCGATAAAGCTAAATCGTCTGAATTCTGATCAAAACTATGTGAATATGAGGAGCGTTTGAAAAGATTGTGACAACTCAGGGGGAACCATTGAAGCTGTGCCTTTCATTTGACCTCCCATGTTTCATCATCATCGCCATAATCAAATCTACGATGTCACTCAGGCCGTAGCTTGGCCTCCTTCCCCCCTTTGCTAAAAAAAAAACAATAGGAGTGAGAGCAGAGTAAAAATCCTGAGTTGGAGTCGGACGGCGAGAGCAAAGATCCTGTTGCGTCTCCTCTGTGTCCGCCTGCTGTAGCTGGAGGTTACAGCCGGCCCATTTACGTCATTGTCCTTTTGGTTGACATTAAAAGCTGGGCGATGCTGGCAAAGCGAGGTTGTGCTTTTGTCTGGGTGTCGTGACGCGAGTGTGCCATTGTCCACCCCCCACCCTGAAACCCCCTCCTTTTTTCCTCTATTTATCTTCTCACTTTGTCCACCACTGTGCACGCGTCTCCACCTTCCATCTGTGTGTGGCTGTGTGTGTGTGAGACTGAAGGTGATGCATTTTTCATTCACCCAGCTGTCTTATTCTGTCTCACACAGATCCACACAAGTGTGTTTTATTATTAGAGACTTCAGTCATTAACCTTTTCCCGTGTAGAAGTGGCATTTTTCTGGATTTCTTCATCTTTTCTGTCCTCCTGGGAGTGTTTTGTCCATATAAAAAGTAAAAAATAGCAGATTTCCCACTGACACGCACGCAGACAGCCTGATGAATGTGTCCCGTTTCCATCCTGCTGTAGCCGTCCTGTCATTTCCTGTCTCCTCTCCTCCCACCTTTCTTTTGTCCCTTTCCCCCCCTCCCCATTCTCTCTCTCGCCCTGCATCTATCCCCACAGGGGTCTCATTACGTAACTAAGAGGACATCTGAGTGCCACCTTTGCCGACAGGCAATTAGCTAGTGATTATAAAACCGCCTGGTGATCAGGAGATGCGTGTCTCTCCTGTCTATCGTTTTCCCCTTCACTCTGTCGTCACCCTCCCTCCACTGCCTCTCCTCACCACCACCACCACCTGTTTTCTAAGTGACATCTTTCCAGGTTGGCTGTCCCAGAAAACTCCTCACAGTTTTTTTTTTACTTCCACGGTCTCTGTTTTGAAGTGAACAATATTTTGTGGGCCACTAACAAAAGACCACCCTGCTGTCTCTGAGTCTGACAGATGTCTTTGCAGTGAAACATATTCCTTTGTGTGTGTGTGTGTGTGTCTGGGCAGTGTGTTTTCGTTTGTTGCTTCAGGCAAGCACTGACATTGGATACTTATTAGAGAGAAGTGTTCCAGATTCTGTGTGTACGTGTGTGATAGTGACGGGAGAACCCAGCGCTATAAAAAGACATCAAAACATCTGTTGGACAGTGTCAACGCAGGGGAGGGGAGGTGTATGAATATTCAGTTGGCGTTGGTGCCCCTGTCCCCTTATAACCTACTTACCATTTTAGAGCAAAGCTGAAGGGCCTGGGGACGGATCTCTTTCTCTCCACGCCACAGCCCCACCCGCCTGTGGATATCAGGACGAGAGCTGCAAACACAAGAGCGTGAAAAGTGCTGCAGGAACAAAGAGAGTGGAATCTTCCCAGGCAGAGATGGTCTATGTTTAACCCACATTAGCCACTGCTGTTTTAATTAAAATGTTCCACAAATCCTCGGGGGTGGGCGTTTGGGTGCACACGGCGACGCGTGCACTCTGAAATGAGAGGAGGCTTGTGTGAGTTCAGAGAGCAAAGCCATTCAACTGAGAGAGAGGCATCGCAGCACTATGGGCTAACAGGGTACGAGGAAATGACTGTAAATGAATGTATTGTCCCATCCACATCCTACCTGGGATGCATGTACCACCACCCACATCCACCCACATCTAACACTCAAACTCAACCCTCTCCTCCTTCTGAATTGAAATCCTCTCTCTTTCTTTCTTCCTCCCTCTTCTTTTTAATACTTTCTTCCTGTTTTGGCTGAATGTAATTATTTGAATATTGCCACATTGGATTTGAGAAAAAAAAACAACTGTTTGCTGCATCTGATATTATTTCAACTTAATAAAAATATTGTTATTGCTATTTACAAAAAAAAGTGTGTTTTTTTTTTAATCGCACGGTGATGCAATGTTCTCCAAGGATTTCATACAGTGTTTAAAGGTTATGATTAGATAATGAACTATTACTTTACATCCTCTGTCAGCATCATTTAGTCCTGGACGCTCACTTTGGACACACAACATAAACCCTGTTGCAATTAGCTCCCTGACGTGATGACATAATTATGAAGTCATTAGCAGGGCCGAGGACGCTCGTTGGAGACAAACTGCACAGAATCGAGCTGGTTCCAGTGATCCTGCAGTAGTATGCATTTCATATTTCCATGACATCACAGGCCCCCAGGGAGCCGGCTAATGCATTTGGTGGTTCAGGAAAGAGTGGAGAGGATGGATAAATCAGAGCAGAGCTCGATACTGAGTTCACACTCAGTGTTACGTCCCCACATGAAAACTAGGCGAAGAGGGTGGGGGACAGTAACAGTTGGATCCGGGTTGAAATGAAAAGAAGGCCAGGCAGAGGTATTTAACACAAAATATATCTTTATTATAATCAGTTAACTCAATATTCATATAAACGTAACAACAAAAAGAGACAGCAACGTTGCTTTAATGATAAATGAGACAGGCCAACCCAAAGAGATGGTGACCACTTCAACAAAGAAAACAACTATAAGGCTTCAACAGAAAAAGACAGCAACGCTGCTATTAGCAATAACTAGGCAGGCCAAACAAAATAATGGAGGCCACCGACACTTAAGGAAGACCACTGCTCAGTTAAGAGCTACTCACAAAGAGCCACGCACGGTGGGGCTGGTCACTCACAGCAGGCCTTTTCCACACCTAGACCAGTATCACACACTGCCCAGCACAGAGGAAACCCACCAGAAGCCCCTCCCACACTCACACTGCTCTCCTCCAGCTTATATCACCTCTGAGGGTAATTGGTGGTAAACGGGGGCAGATGAGCAGCAGGTGTGTCCTAAGGGAGAAGGCAGAGAGAGGAGGAGGCGGAGAAAAAACACCACACCCACACAAGGGCAGTTTCAGGAGGCCCAGCTAGGGCCGTAACACTCAGACAAATGTAAATCACCATTAGGTTTTGGGTCGCTGAACCCCAGTGATAACGAACTTAAAGACAAAAAATAATCATTTTAAATTTCACAGACTTCATTCACAGCATAAAGTATGTCGATTGGCAAGCAGTGGAAATTATAACCTGACTTTAGGATAAAGTGAGCAGGATCGGGGGCTGTGACGGATTTTTAAATAAACTTAACTGACCATCTGACCATGTATATTTCAGCAACAGGGAAATGGTCTGTTGTCATTGTTTATGCACGATGACACCCTACACTTCATTTTTGGCTACATGTTATCTGACCACTTCTCCAACACTTCTCACAGAAGTCAGACTGCCCCCAACATGAATATTCTGCAACATTAAATACTGTTTGACATCAACTGTATATAATAACATTGTAGCCAGCATATAAATATAAACAAAGATAATAAAAAGATATTCCATTTTCTCATTAGACCCAACTACCTTTTGCGAACACAGAAAGCACCCCGTACAGGCCGCTATAAAGAATGCAGATTTAAGGCACTTCAGGGGCGATTCTACGATCAGAGCTTTGGGGGTGCTGAGCACCCAGAGAGCTGCCCAGCCAGGCAAAATAAACTTTACACGTCACGATGAGACTTCTTCCTTGTCTCTGTCAGTCCCTGCATCCTTAAATGTCTCCAGTTGTCCCAAGTTCTCTCTGACTGTCTCCTTGGTGCATTTAAACCCCTGTTCCTCCCTGTCCTCGTCGTCTGTTGTCTTCGTCTCCGTTATCAGTCATCATAATTTTACCATCTCTGTGCAAGTCTGCAAATTTCTTTATTAAATCATAAGATTCTTAAATTCATCAAGTCTCTCTGTGCCTGGGTCCTCATCACAAAACATGACATCACTGTTTTTGTCACTGTACATTTTAACACAATTTAATCCCCACATTTTGAAAAGTTTGTAACAAAACCATCAAATCTGATAAAGTTTATTTAAATGCTATAAAAGAAGAATGGATTGGAATTAAAAAAATACATATCCTAACCTTAATTACTGCGGGAGAATAATGAATGATGCTCATAGTGAGTAAAAAGTAAACTGAGTGCATTTTTTGGACAGAGATTCACTTTTAATGAGTATGTATAATAAAATACAGATACATAAAAAATACTCCCAAAACAGAATAAATTATTACAAATAAATTATTACATAATATTAATAAAAAATTATAAAAATGGAGGCAACTTTGCCTGTGGTAGAATGTATACAATGTATGAAAAGATCTTTACTGCAGATACTAATTTGACTAATTTAATAATACTAATTTTGTGTTGTAGGATTTATGAGTTTCATGCTTGGTACTTGGGAGAGCTTTACATTTTCTCAGGTGGTACACGCTGTAAAAAGTTTGAGAAACACTGATAAGTGTATGTGTGCTTTTGGAAAACATTTAAAGCTGCTGTACAGAATCTTTGAAACAAGCTTAAAACATCTTTAGAATATAAACAGAGCACTCTGCTTCTCTTTACAGCTCTTCACTCCACCAGGGCTGTTTGGCTCTTTCTGACAGTGTGCAAATGTGATGTACGTACTGCGGCAGTCATACAGACAACTGCATGGTCCAAAAGTTGGCCTACCTATTACTGGCTGAGGTTTTAGTAGACTTGTGGCTGAACCACATAAAAATATATAATTAATTTTAATCTTCCCAATCAATTATAATGTTATGTTGGAATGTTGTTAAAGAGGGTCAAAATGTTTCAACCCAGTTTGTTTTGCAGATTCTGTATAACAGCTTTAATATAGGGAGAACACAACTTTCTGATTGTGTGAGTAAAATTAGTTTTTTCTCTTTGTCAGTTTAACAGTTTCTGTTGTGCCTGTCACTGTTCCCTGTCTGTTTTCTTACCTGGTTCTTCCTGACCTTGTACTTTCTCCTCACGTTCTCCTCTTTCCTCTCTCCCTCTTTGGACTGACAATCATACACAAATAGATTGTATTCAATTAGATGAAAAAATTACATTAATATGAAAAAAAAATACTATTAAGATTACTAATAAAAAAGTCCTCACTCAGTGTACTTTCAACCAAAAGCCAAATAACCAAATCCCATGAACATCTAACATCTACGGATCACTTGATCTTACACTTTTACCTTTTTTTTTTGAAAAAAACTTCCTTATATCCATTATGAGCCTGGCTGTCTCTCTGTACACACACACACACACACACACACACACACACACACACACACACACACACACACACACACACACACACACACACACAACAGGAGTTATAAGATTAATGGGCATTCAGTCAGCAGTCAGTTAGCTAGTTAGTATCCATTTCAAACAGGACAGTGGTAACAACAGCAGGCTACAGACAATTTTAAGTTTCAGACATTAAATAGGCTGTATACATTTCAAAGGGAGCAACAGGACGATCAAATGTCGCTGATTTTACCATAGAGCAGGATGGATTGTAGGGTAGCAAACATCGTTGGAAAACAAGTTTTCAACACTGCAGGTTACCTGGGTGTAATGTTGAAGCACCCCCAAAAATGGGCTAAAATCGCCCCTGAGGCACTTCCACATCAGCTTTTCACACTCGAAAGAGAGGTCCATCTTTTATATACAGTTTATGGTCTTAATGCCACTCTGTGATTAGCTGTTTGTGGTTCTGCCATTAACAATGTCTGACTGATCAAGAGTTGTTTCAGTACAACATTTTAAAAACTTCACAGACAGAAACAAACAGAGTCAATCATTTTTCTTGTAGGGGATTAAAAGCAGTATAAATATACTGATAAAATGTGAGTATATATCACTAAGTTGGTTCAGAAGTGAGCTTAGAGAAGGCAACACAACAGTTGACAGGTGTAGTGATTACTCCAGAAGAATGCAGATGTTAATAACCTGCAGATGCTTGTGACACTTCCATGGCCAAATGTTCCCGGAGCGTCAGATCAGTAAGCATTCAGATTACATTCAACTGTGGCTCAGGGGGTTGGGAAGCGTATCTGTAACCAGAAGGTCGCCGGTTCGTTCCCCGGGCTCTCTGTCCTGGTCGTTGTGTCCTTGGGCAAGACACTTCACCTACCGCCTACTGGTGTTGGCCAGAGGGGCCGATGGCGTGATATGGCAGCCTCGCTTCTGTCAGTCTGCCCCAGGGCAGCTGTGGCTACAACCGTAGCTTGCCTCCACCAGTGTGTGAATGTGAGAGTGAATGAATAGTGGCATTGAAAAGCGCTATATAAATCCAATCCATTATCATATTTACCCTCTTATTTCCAGTGGAATATTTGTTTGGTCCTCACCTTGGAGGCGTTTTTTTCTCTGATCATCTTTTTTTGTCTGGGTTAAAAAGCAGAGCACGAGGTTCTCTCCGAGACAAAAAGAAAAGCTTGGTGTGAGTCAGGCACATCATTTATCAGATGGCGGTGTAATGTATCCATTGCATTCCTGTGAAGAGGCAAAACACATCTTTCTGACCTAGAAAGATAATTCAGTATGACAGGAGATCAGCTCTCAGCCTCACATTCCTTTTAATGATGCAAATGTTTCTCAGTACTAGTGCACAGTATTAATATGTCATATAATACTAACCTACGAAGATGAACAAAGTCCCTTGTTTTTTTTATCCTTGTACCTGCACTACAGAGTATTTTAGATTAGCTTTACATCTGTTTTTCAAAACAGAAAAATACAGTTGACACCAGGGCCGAGGAAAAAAATGACACACTCAAAAAATAAAAAAGACTTCTTCATGGTACAAATCTCATCTTGTCAAGGCTGTGAAACAGAGTGGAACCACATCTGATCTTCCCAGCTCAGGCAGCCATGAACAGATCAGACCTCTGCCACAGAGTGAGAAATCTGATTATGAGACTTGGGCTTGAATGGCTCCAGCTCAGGCTGTGAGCTGAACGTATCCAGTAGTATCTGGGTCAAGACTTAAAGAAAATTCAAATACAGAAAGTTTGAATTCTGAAAACTGTGACAATATAAATCCAGAATATTAATAGAAGACCTGCTGTAGAGCTGTACTTGAATTTAATTTATCTTCGACATTAAATATTTTAATTAACCTAAAATTCAGAAACCCATACAGAACCCTCCAGCTTTTAGAGCTGATCAGCAATGCCATGAATTTGGGTACCGTAATTGTATTTTGTATAATTTTTATAGTTTAAAATCAGTAATGCCAAAAGTCCCACTGATAAATGAAGCCAACGCACTTGTTATTTAAACCTGCATTTTTGTACTTACCACCAGGGGTGACTCTCCAGGTTGGAAAAGAATCTATAATATATATCAGAAATTATCTATCCCCCCAGTAAGCATTTTGAGTTTCTTGTGTCTCTGAGTTTTTGTATTATAATCTTAGTTCTTGTTAAGTTTCTTGTTTTCTCTTTAGTTTTCTGAGTATTTAGTAGCTCTGTCTCCTTGTTATTGTTCTCTGTGTTTCTTAGTTGCTCTGTCTCCCCTAGTCAAGTCTGCGTATGTTACATTTCCTGTTTTACTTTGAAGGTCTGTGTCCTACGTGAATGTATTGAGTTTCGCTTCCCTTGGGTCTCGTTATGTCCGATTTCTCCCAGCTGTGCTCCCCTTCTGTGTCTCATTACCCTCGTTATTTCCCAGTGTATTTAAGCCCTGTGTTTCTCTGTGTCAGTGTCGCGATCCCCCTCATGCTGTGTGTGTGTCTCCCTGTGCCTCACTGTGTGTTTTGTTAGATTCTTCTCAGTTTAGGTTTTGTAGACGTTCTTTGTTCAGCAATAAAAGCTGCCATTTTGAGTTCAATCCCGTTTCTAGTGAGTTTGCGTTTGGGTCCAATTCCTGCCTGCGCACAGCCGAAACATGACAAGTTAGTAGAGTTGCCAACCGTCCCGTAAAAAACGGAATCGTCCCGTTCTCAGAGGAAATACACAGTTTGTCCCGGACTTCAGCTAGAATGGAAAAAAGACACAAAGCTGGAGTTATTCTGTCTTTACGCTGCAGCTGTTTCTTCTTCTCTCATTCTCTCCCCTCCCTCTCCTGTTGCTACTTCAATCATGAAACTGATCTATGATCAGCTGATCGGCTTTTCTCTCTTGTTGGTTTATCTCCCACTTTCATGTTTAAGCTTGATCAGCTGTTCTTAGAATTTATTTAATATTAATTTCTAGGATCAGCTGATGTTTGCTTGAGCCACAGCTGTAAAAGCTGCTGGTCATGATATTGGTTTGGATATGTGGTGAGAGGGAAACATGAAGATGAAACCAGGAGATGTCCTTACTGAATCATCAGAGCTGAACAGGTGATGAACAGTGCACATCACTATCACAACAGTGTTTGTTTTCATTCAAAGGCTTTATGGCTTTCCCTATAACACCTGGTGGGCCGGTCTCTAGTCAAAGTGCCTAGGCCCATTTTTTTTGTCCCAGTCCAGCCCTGGGCACGACACAGTGAATTAATCTGAGAAGGTGCATTAAAAAATAAATGGCCGGGCCAGCAGTGCACACCGCAAATTAGTTCACATACACACATTAGTTGTGCCTCTTCTTAATGACGGTATCTTAGCTAACAACCCCAACTACCAGATTCAACTTGTAATTGGCTAAAAATAACTTACAGAATTCACGATGTGTTTTCAGGACTTTCAGGCGTATGTTCCAATGTTTTTTTTCTGATCAAACCAGAAAGCTTTAATGAGCAGCTGGATTTGTCTCGCATCAACTGGCTGAGTTAATGCCAGTTAATGCGACATCAAAATGCAGCTGATTGAAGTGAAAACCTCGACTCTGTGGGGGTCAAAGTTTGCAGAACTATGAACGCAGCTGGAATCCATAGCTGTGCGTGTTCATGGAGCTTGCATTTTCACCTGCTGGACATCACTACCTGACAAGTTTAACTGTCTTCAGAACATTGCAGAGGCCTTATTGACAGTATTTGGCTCTACATATCTGTGTGAGCAGATTTTCTCTCACATGAGTGTCCTCAGGTAGCCGTCTGAATGCTGGACACTCGGAGACCTGTGTCTCTGAGTGGGAGAGGATAGATCACATTAACATGTGTATCTCTGTATTAACAAACATGCCATATTGGCCCAGTTTATTTTTCTTATCATTGTTGTGAGGAGACCATAAATAGCGTTTGTATTTTCTGTTGTACAGTTCATTTGCTGTTCTTGTTATGGATAAAAAGTCTTTTTTTGTTTCAAAATAAATGATAACCATTCACTGATAGCTGCCTATGAACATCTATGAACAAATATAATTTTATAAAGTTATTCTATGGTAAATGGCCTGTATTTGTATAGCACTTTACTAGTCCCTAAGGACCCCAAAGCGCTATACACACCCAGTCATCCATCCATTCACACACTGGTGATGGCAAGCTACATTGTAGCCGCAGTCACCCTGGGGCGCACTGACAGAGGCGAGGCTGCCAGACACTGGCACCACCGGGCCCTCTGACCACCACCAGTAGGCAACGGGTGAAGTGTCTTGCCCAAGGACACAATGACCGAGACTGTCCAAGCCGGGGCTCGAACCGGCAACCTTCCAATTACAAGGCGAACTCCCAACTCTTGAGCCACGATCGCCAGTTGCCAGTGCTATATAGTGTGTAACTGTTAATATAGAGCGTTATTAAATTTATTGCTAATACAATCATATGGCACATTGACTGCTGAGGAAATTCATCATCAGAAAGGTTGCCGGCCCCTGGTGTAAACTGTGATGTTTGCACAGCCCAGTAATCGTTACGTTACTGTGGCAGGAATAAGGCACGGCGGGTCCAGGGATCAGTGTTTTCAGACATTTATTCACAGCACCTCACACCACCCCCCACCAACCCCTGAGTCCCTGTGTTTTAACACGGCGGGGGTGATTGCGGATGCCGTGCAGGTGCGTCCGCACGGCACCGCAGACCACGCCCCACCACACACCCCCATCGCCCGATTGAGGCCGGGGAGTCATCCGGCCGAACCTACTCCCCCCCCACCCCACCGGTTCGGGGGAGCAAAGTCCGTTGCGGAGGCCGCCCACACCTCCAATGGCGGCGAGCCTTGTCCGGGGGTCGGCCACGCCTCCAGCAGCAGCGGCGAAACCGGTCCGGAGGCCGGCTACCCGGCACGACCCCGCCGGCCCCGGGAGTGGCTCACTACCCGGCGCATCTGACGCTCCGGGGCAGCTCGGTCCTCGACCTCGGGCACAGGTCGAGCAGGCTCCCCTGGCACGGGGACCGCCATCTCCCCTCCCGGTTTCTCCACCTCTTCCGGCTGGAGCGGCTCGTCCGCCGCTGGCTGGGGCGCTGGCGGGAGCGGCTCGTCCGCCGCTGGCTGGGGCGCTGGCGGGAGCGGCTCCGGCAGCCCCTCCCGCGACTCCTCTTCCTCCAGCCGGTGCAGACCCTCGCGCGCCTCGTCTGCCGCCTCCGGTTGGAGCGGCTCGTCCATCGCTCCGGCAGGAGCAGCCCTTCACCCGGCTGTTCCCCCTCCTCCGGCAGGCGCAGATCCCCGCGCGCCTCGTCTGCCACCTCCGGCTGCTCAGGTGCCCCACGCGGCTCCTCCACCGCTTCACTGTCCTCGGTACACACCTGTGGGGGTGGCGCCCAGGCCCAGAGCAGCGCCGCCAGCTCCCCAATCCGTTGCAGGTGGCGCTCGGACTGGTCCTGCAGCTCTGCCTCCTGGCGACGCACCCCCGCCGCCTGCTCCCGCTGGGCGGCCCAGAGGGAGCCGGCCACCCTTTGGGCCAGCTCCTCCAC
This sequence comes from Neolamprologus brichardi, assembly GCF_056152115.1. Classification (NCBI taxonomy): domain Eukaryota; kingdom Metazoa; phylum Chordata; class Actinopteri; order Cichliformes; family Cichlidae; genus Neolamprologus; species Neolamprologus brichardi. The sequence continues at coordinate 8,204,106 of NC_142117.1, read as the reverse complement.
TCCCTGGCTCCGATAAGAACCCGCCGTGCCGCCTCCTGGGTTTCGGCACCACTGTGGCAGGAATAAGGCACGGCGGGTCCAGGGATCAGTGTTTTCAGACATTTATTCACAGCACCTCACACCACCCCCCACCAACCCCTGAGTCCCTGTGTTTTAACACGGCGGGGGTGATTGCGGATGCCGTGCAGGTGCGTCCGCAGGGCACCGCAGACCACGCCCCACCACAGTTACATTGCAACAAAAATCTGCCTTAATTCTGCTGAATGTTTGGTCTTTTCCTGTTAGGATTGGGACAGGCTGTGGTGGAGCTGTTTTTCTTGTCTCTGTGCTTTCCGCTGCATAACCACCAATCACATTTCCTCAGGCTGCCTGTTACACACCTGCAGTCTATCATCATCAAAACTGTGTACTTAAGGGTCAGTATTGTGCCAGAAAGAGATTTCTCTTCTCTTTTTTTTTCTTTGTCTTTTACGTGTAATATCTTGGTTTATTTTGGTAAATGTACCTATTCTGCAAGCAGGGGCGATTTTAGCCCATTTTTGGGGGTGCTTCAGCACCCCCAAAATGAATCAAAGCACCCCCAAAGATTTCTTACTTTTTTTGACAATATTTGCTGTTTGTGTGACACATTACTAAAAATATAAAAAGCATACAGTACTGTACTTGTTTGAGACGTAACATTTTAACAACAAAAGTATAGATAACCCCCCCTCCCCCCCTCCCAAAATGGTTTGTTCCAGCTCTCTCCTGCTCTGGCTCTAGCGCTCTTGCTGCCAGAGCGATGGTGGCTGAGACACAGCGGAGCGGAGGTGTGAGTGCCTGGCTTAAAACAGGACATATTAGCTGCATTTAACCTTCAGTTACTCTTTATATAGTTAGGTAGGAGTCAGACCATGTTTCTTTTTAACTGAAAAACATTACACCCAGGTAACCTGCAGTGTTGAAAACGTGTTTTCCGACAATGTTTGCTACCCTACAATCCGTCCTGCTCTGTAGTAAATTCAGCGACATTTCACCGTCCTGTTCCTCCCATTGAAATGTATACAGCCTATTTAAAAATCTAAAACTTTAAATTTTCCGTAGCCTAAAGTTGTTACCACGTCCTGTTTTAAATGGATACTAACTAGCTAACTGACTGAATGCCCATTAACCTTATAACTCCTGTTGTGTGTGTGTGTGTGCGTACAGAGAGACAGCCAGGTTCATAATGGATATGAGGAAGTTTTTTCCAAAAAAAGGAGCCACATTCAGGTAATAGTGTAAAATCAAATGATCCATCAATCAAGAATAATGTTGGATCAGTGTTTCAATATTTATATCTTTTATTAGATATTCATGTGGTTTGGTTATTTGCCTTTTGGTTGAAAGTATACTGAGAGAGGACTTTTTTTATTAGTGATCTTAATAGTATTTTTTCATATTAATTTAATTTTCATCTAATTTAATACAATCTATTTGTGTATGATTGTCAGTCCAAAGAGGGAGAGAGGAAAGAGGGGAATGTGAGGAGAAAGGGCAAGGTCAGGAAGAACCAGGTAAGAAAACAGACAGGGAACAGTGACAGGCACAACAGAAACTCACACAATCTGGAAGTTGTGTCCTCCTATATTAAAGCTGTTATACAGAATCTGCAAAACAAACTGGGTTGAAACATTTTGACCCTCTTTAACAACATTCCAACATAACATTATAATTGATTGGGGAGATTAAAATTAATGATATATTTTTATGTGGTTCAGCCACAACTCTTCTAAAACCTCAGCCAGTAATAGGTAGGCCAGCTTTTGGACCGTCCAGTTGTCTGTATGACTGCTGCAGTACGTACATCACATTTGCACACTATCAGAAAGTGCCAAACAGCCCCGGTGGAGTGAAGAGCTGTAAAGAGAAGCAGAGTGCTCTGTTTATATTCTAAAAATGTTTTAAGCTTGTTTCAAAGATTCTGTACAGCAGCTTTAAATGTTTTCCAAAAGCACACATACACTTCTCAGTGTTTCTCAAACCTTTTACAGTGTGTACCACCTGATAAAATGTCAAGCTCTCCTAAGTACCACTATGAAAGCATGAAACTCATAAATCTTACAACAGAAAATTAGTATTATTAAATTAGTAAAATTAGTATCTGCATACATTGTACACATTGTATACATTCTACCACAGGCAAAGTTGCCTCCATTTTTATAGTTTTTATTAATATTATGTAATAATTTATTTGTAACAATTTATTCTGTTTCGGGAGTGTTTTTTATGTATCTGTATTATATTATACATACACATTAAATGTGAATCTCTGTCCACAAAATGCACTCAGTTTACTTCTTACTCACTATGAGCATCATTCATTATTCTCACCCAGTAATTAAGGTTAGGATATGTATTTTTTTTTTATTCCAATCCATTCTTCTTTAGCAGCATTTTAATAACCTTGATCAGATTTAATGGTTTTGTTACAGACTTTTCAAAAAAGTGTTTTGCTTTTCTTTCACAAATGTGGGGATTAAATTGTGTTAAAATGTACAAAACAGTGATGTCATGTTTTGTGACGAGGACCCAGGCACAGAGAGACTTGATGAATTTAAGAATCTTATGATTTAATAAAGAAATTTGCAGACTTAAACAGAGATGGTAAAATTATGATGACTGATAACGGAGATGAAGACAACAGATGATGAGGACAGGGAGGAACAGGGGTTTAAATGCACCAAAGTGACAGTCAGAGAGAACTCGGGACAACATTTAAGGATGCAGGGACTGACAGAGACAGGTTTATCTTGCCTGGCTGGGCAGCTCTCTGGGTGCTCAGCACCCCCAAAGCTCTGATTCTAGAATCGCCCCTGTCTGCAAGTATCATTATGACTCAGTGTTATTGTGGCTACATTATATTCAATCCAGTCCTTTGAGACTTTATAGCTGGATAAATAAAGGTTATATAAAAGTCATTTTGCCAAAAACTGATTGCAGCTTCTGCCTTGTGACAGGAATGTTGTTTGTGGCTCAAAAGTACTTTTTATTATTCATGAGAGATATATTTGACATACCTATCACAGACTATAGGCCAACAAGTTATCTGCAGCAGTTTAAATATGACCAATCATTCTTTGGCAAATACTGGAAATCATTTTGGCTCTGGCTGTGGCGATGTCTTGTTTTTGTAAATACTCTGTCCTCTGCTTAGGCATTTGCCTGGTTTAGCTGTTTCCCCCATCGAGACAAAGTGGATATCAGTACTTACCTGCAAACCCACCTGCCAACCCACTCTCCACCGCTCACCACATGACTCACAGAAGTCAGACTGCTAGCCTCAGCCTTTAACTGTCACCTCTTAAGAAAGAATGCTCTTCAGTCACACTCTGAGCCTGCCAGTCACTGCTAATCATCATTCATTTAATTCACTTAATGTACAGAATTCACTGCATGCATGCTACTACTGCACATTCACCTAATGTATATATTATATATCATATTCTCCCCCCCCCCTTTTGCACAAGTCGAGGAGCGTGTCAGGTTTCATTTCACTGTGTGTTATACTTGTATAACTATGCATGTGACAAATAAAGAACCTTGAACCTTGAACCTAATACTCTCTCTCCTCTTCCAGATTCCAGCAGTCTGCCGCCCTTTGCTATTAAACGTCTTCACTAGGGATGGGTACCGGTATCCGGTGCCATGATGGTTCTGACATAAACGGTAGTAACCAGACCAAAAAGCAGCGCACATTTCGGTGTTTTTTTTTTTTTCCTGAGATGTCATACACTTTGAATTCTAGCCAATCATTTTACGTTTCCGAGGATAGTAGGCGGGTCCAGGTACGTACGTTCTTTTAGAGCAGAGCTACAGATTAAAAATGCCCAAGGCAAAGCGGTCAGAAGTCTGGCTGTACTTCACAGCAAAAGATGCAAACTCAGCAGCCTGCAACAAGTGCTTTAAGCTGATACTGTGATACTGTCAAAGGAGGTAACACCTCAAATCCGATGAAACACCTGGCGACGCATAGCGTTTTTTTTTAAAAGCCGAGAAATGCACCGTATTTGATAGCTTGCTGCGAGACCTCACACCGAGCACATTTACTGCGGGTGTGGTGCCTGTTATCGAACCCGGAGTTCGCAACATCCCCCAAAAACCCGAAGAGTAGAGTCCTGGCCCCTAGCCCTGCCAGTGTAGCAGAAATGATGAGGATGATGATGGCAGCAGCCGTTCTTCTCTGCGTGAGTAGCTTAATGTTGTTCGTGTGTAAGCTAACCACGTTATTACATTAATGCATGTAAGGTGAACTAGCAAACACCATCATAGCTACATGTGGCTGTCTTCTTGTTTGATGGCAGATACTCCCTTCACCCTGGCCAAAAAGGCTAAAATGACCAAAGAAAAAGTGGAAAACAGTTAAACATGAGAGGTTTTTGGACAAAGTTTGTGTTTTTTCCATTGTTTAAGCACTGCTTCCAGCCAAGAGTGATACCATATATGCCCTATAGCTGCAGAAAAGGCTAATATTGTTATCTTTTTACAAAAAAAACAGCTGAACATGAGAGGTTTTTGGACCAATTTTGTGTTCTCCATTCTTTAAGCACCGGTTCGAGCACCGGGCACCATTTCAAAAGTACCGGTTTGGCACCGGTATCGGATAAAACCTAAACGATACCCATCCCTAGTCTTCACTGTACATATACCAGCTCCATTTGTTTAAATAAACCATTTAAGCTTAACGTTAGTTGTTTGGGTCTGCTTTCTGGGTCCAGCCATTACCAGCCTGTGACATTTCCAGCCGCTGCAGTAATCTCTCTCTGTGTATAGAAATCTTTGCTCCTGCAGCGATATACCACGGACCAGCCTGACTGCACACTTGTGCCTCCAAACCACCTGCACTGTGTGCGTGCCAAGTTACAGAAAGTGCAAGCACAAGTCACACTGGAATGACACCAACACACACGCCATGATTGTAGCAAGTGTCAGATCATTTTCTTCTTTTTGTGCGTGTGCTCATTCTCGAGAAAGCCAAGCTTAAACTGTGTGTGTCTGTTTTTTCAAACCCACCAGGTAGGAACACAAAGTGAGTGTGCTTGAAGGCATTAGTACCAAAGTCTGATGGCTGGAAAGCACGCAGTTCCTGTCCAATAGAGGGCCAGACATTCCCATCCTTGCCTGTTGCTTTTTGTTAGGCGTTATATTTGAAAGTAATTGAGGATTTTATACATGTTTCCAGTGAATTTGAAAAATTTCTACAGTTTAAGATTTAATTTGCAGCAGCTGCTATTTCTAGCCTTTTACCTCATTAACACCAGTTGACCATTTTTATCCCATCATCCATGTTGCAGCTAAGATACACCATCTGTTAGAGGTCAGCAGAGACTCTATGTTCTGGCTCCAGAGACCATAATGTGCCACAAGAGACTAAAACTATTCCCAGTGGAGACAGTGGACCGCTGTGGGGGTGGAGCAGGCCAGATGAACCCCTCTACCGCTGAGTGTGAGACGCTGAAGGACACACGGCTGAGTTTCTACATTTTTCAATGTTTTGTGTGTTTTGTGCATTTTTAGCTCATATAATGAAGATGTTTGAAAAGCTCTGAAAAGCCTCTTTAAAAGAAAAACAGAGGATTTATTAATGCATAATATTTTATACAAGGACGGATACAAGTGTTTCACCTGAGAGCACAAATTGGGACTGTCATGTTGATGTATGCTGCTTGTATTAACTGGATTGTTTCAGGTTTATAGGTTGTACATGATTGTGTCCCTGCTCCGACTGAGGCTGGTGTTAGCCCGAAGGGCAAAATGACACACTGCTGAATGTCATTTTTCACATCCTCGGATGAAAAATGCACAAACAAACATAACATAAAACATATTAATATGACGCTCTTGAATGTCATTGTTGATGTGTGGCACTGTTTGGAGGGCGACTGTATCATCAGAAGGCAAATGTCACTACAATTAAAGCTTTTAGAGGGGGAATGGAAAAGGTCAACAGGGCCTGCATTTACACTGGCTCCTCTGGAGGGAAAAAGGTAAAAAACAACAACCTTTAACTTTTGTTCTGAAATGTGTTCTCTGGGGAAAACACTCTCCGTTACACATCTTAAAGTATCTTTTATTCCATTAGCAGTTTAGAAGGATTTCAATGGCCAATTTGTTCATGCGTTATTGATAAAGTGCTTGCATCACGTGTGGGGTCAGTCCATCACTTTGCTATTTTTGACTACATGCCAGAAGCATCTCCAAGAGGTCCTCTTTACTTATCTCTGCCCTGTCTGTGTGTGTGTGTTTGTGTGTGTGTGTGTGCGTTTGTGAGTGTGTGAATAAGAAAGGGTCTCCACTCCTTATCAGTTTGTCCGTTACATTCTTGGCCCCAGTGGTCAAACAAAATGCCATTTATGGCCACAGGGGAGATACAGTACAGTAAAGTCCACAGTGTGCTCCACTGACCCATAATGCACCAGTGCTTTATAAAAGCCCACAGCAAGGACCTCTGGCTGGAGAGTAGCTTTGGGTTGCCCACTGCTTCTGCTGTATTTTGTCAGTAGAGCCTTGTATTTGAAACAAAATCTTGTTTTCTGAAGCCTGGTTGCTCGAAGAGTCAGACTGTGCTTTGGCACTGTGCGTGTCCCTCACTATGGCATCGCTGACATCTTCAAGCCGCAGAGCTTCCTCATCGTACCGCTCGTCAGCACGCTACAGCACTTCTAGCTCTTACTGCACAGAGGGGTCTCTGGGTGGATCATCTGATTCACTGGATACAATTCTTGAGCCTTTTCTCGACTACGCCGATCATTCCAGTCTGTTTGGAGAGGAAGGCCCTGGAGGACCAAACTGTGTGGCCCCATTCAGAAGGCACAGCAGACCCTTCTATGGGCATGATGGTAAGGAACTCTGGTGTCAGTACAGGTTAATATATGCTACACCTGCATTTTTGTGGGTTTCTTCACACAGGGCTTTTCTTTACTAAATTTTAAATGAAAACACTTTTTTCAACATCTTCTTACCTAATATTTGAATAAGGAAGCTATAAACACTTAGTTAGCCAAAATTACTGCACAAAAGATAATACTTTTTCTTAAACACAGTATAACTGTATTGAACATGCCCAGAAATGAACAACTGAGCTTATAAACTCATCAGAAAAGTGTTTGTAGAGGTCAAGTCAAAAAGCTATTTTTCCACAGACTTCTATAGGACTGGAGGTCTTTTTGCAACCACAGCTTTCGCCATCTGGTGGCCTTTCACTTCTAATTACCACATTGTGATTTTTACTTTCCACAGTAATTAGCTAATACAACAAAACACATCTTTCAGCTTTTCGTGTATTTTGAAGCTGTTTTTTGGAGAGCTGGAATGTAAATGTGCTTGTCTCTAATGCACTTTGGGTCAGCTTCTGTTGTTAGAGGATAGAAATAAAGTATGGATCCTATCACACCAGTATCGATTTGATGCCAATGTTTGTATCAATACTATCAATATTTGGATAGATCTACATTGGCCTACATAAAGACACAGAAATGCATAACTTACACATTTGCGCTTCTGTTTTTAGTTTCATAAAGACATAACATGTATTTTTTTTTATTTTTTGTGATCCTTCAGCAAGAACAAAAATCACAAGCCTGAAGACCTGCTATGGTTTGAGTCACTGTTCAGTGAAGGGGCTTAGCAAAGGGTCAGCAGCCAATAAAAAATTATTGATCAAAAGGTCCTAGGGTTTGTGTATTCTTTGATCTGATCGATGTGATTTAATTTGCTGTTATTATGTCTGACAAAAGTGCACAAAAAAGGTCATCTTAGCTTCATCGTGCTCCACATTAGCTGTTTTCGAGCAGCTGCTCACGAGTACTGTGATGGTAAGTCGTAGCTCTTTTCTTTATTTTGCACATAAGCAGGAAAAGAGGTCTTAGTAATCCATGTTACTGTTCTAGGTTAAATGAATAAAAAAGACCTGAAAAACAGCAACCAGCCTTAGCTGTGAGAGCGCACATGGCTCCAGACATCGTCTGCCAGGTAACATAATGGAGTAACTCTGAGTGGTCAATAAGGCTGGAAAAGAGCTGTATAAATGCAGTGCATTTAATAGCAAGGTGAAAATTATTACAGCAAAGGTGGAGTGCAGATATAGACTTATCATGACGTGTTAAATGAGTTATGCTGCACAGGGCACAGAACTGTAACGACCAGAAATAATAAAAGGTTTATGATCCCACAGGCAGATTAAAGCAAAATCAATAACCGGACTAAAAATTTTATTTCACTGAATAGGAATATTTTCAGTTTCTCATGAGCTACCTGAGAACTGATGGGGACTGAAAGGGGGAAATAAAATGAAAGCAATTCTTGCCCTGTTGTGTCTCTTCTTTACCAAAAGATTGTTTATTTTCTGACTAGCAGTAAAACACACTGACGGCCCAGACTGACCCTTCAGTCTGTCCCTGTCTGACATCCACGGGCCTCTAAGTGCACAGGTTGTGGTTTAAAATCTGGAAACAACCCAAACGACTGAGACTCAGGACTCTGTATGGGGAGCTAAAACGTTCAGTGTCAAACTAATAGATGAGGTACATTGAAATGCACAGTAGTTTAAGTAAACAGTTTAGAACTAATAAATTAACCAATAATTTGTGTTTACTGTGCATATTTTGTTTTAAAAATACAAGATTGAATTAAATGACTTCATTTAACATTTTTTCTAATTACATAATGACAGTGCCTCTCAAGGAAGCTTAACAGTTACTCTCAGTCTCATGTTAGAAACGAGCTAGTGCCATAAGTAATTCCAAATAATCCAGTCTGTGGACTTTGTAAATAAACACAGTGCACTGACTCAATAACATCTTATTTAATTAGGCTGAAAACATAGACTGTATACGGAAAATGGAGGCACCCATTGTGATGTCACCCATTGGTTGTTAACTCTGCACTTTGAAGGCCCTGGTTCAGCTTCATGATAATCACCATCTTGTTTTTCAGGAGCCAAGAGTTCTTCTATTTAGAGGATAGATGGAAGTGCTATGTTATGTGTTAGCTAGCTTGCTAGCTTTGCACCTTGCTTACAGAACTATGTTAAGAATACACATATTATTTGTATGCCTTTTTTTATCCATCCATCCATTCGCTTATCCTTTTCAGGGTCGCGGGGGGCGCTGGAGCCTATCCCAGCTGTCATAGGGCGAGAGGCGAGGTACACACTGAACAGGTCGCCAGTCTGTCGCAGGGCTAACACACAGGGATAGACAACCATTCGCGCTCACATTCACTCGCACATTCACACCTATGGGCAATTTAGATTAACCAATTAACCTATCCCCACTAACTGCATGTCTTTGGGAGGAAGCCGGAGTACCCGGAGGGAACCCATGCAAACACGGGGAGAACATGCAAACTCCACACAGAAAGACCCCGGCCTGATGGTGGAATTGAACTCAGGACCTTTTTTGTTGTGTGGCAACAGTGCTAACCACCGTGCTGCCTTTTTTATATTCAATAGTATTGAAATATGCTACTGAAGACACAAACACAGCAAACAAAGTCAAGATGTCAAATTCAGTGACACTACTTAGTAATGAAAACTTTGAAGGGTTAACAAAGTCCTAAAAAAGTTAAAAAGAAGAAAAAAAGAAGAAAAAAGAAGAAAAAAAAAAGATTCAAAACAGTTAAAAATGTTCATGAAGGTTCAAACTATCCATGAGGGCCAAGATTGTTTTAAAAATTCTATAAATCCACTTTTAATACTATTATTTGTGCTATTTCTTTGTGGGTGTCCATGGCAATTGACCCACTTTGGGACTCAGCCTCAAGAGGCTATTTGAGGAACTGCAATCTGGAGCTGACTTTATTTTTTAGACACAACACAATATTTTCAGCAAAAACAAATGTCCAAATATAAATATTTCATAACGTTAACATGTTGATGGACTTTTCTACATTTTGTCTGTGATACATTTCCGTGAGCATTAACTATATTGCTTTATACGGTTGTAATGTTTGTGCATTTATTCTGCAGCTCCTGTGGGGGGCGCTGCAACAGTTGGACAGACCAGCACAGGTGGTGCAGTGAGGTGTCTGGGAGACAGCTACTACATGTCAGCTGATGTCAGCCAGTTTGAGCCACATGACGTAGTGGTGCTGGCCTACAACCAACACGTGGTCATCCACGCCCAGAAGGTGTGTAGGTGTATGTGTGTTTTGGGATTTCTGAATGAGTGAGGGGGAATTAACAGGGTATTTGTGAACTCTTGTAGCATGCAAATGTGCATGAGCGCACTCGTGGGACCGCTGGGATGCATCACTCATGTCTGGGTAAAGCTGTTATTGTTACAAAATCACTGCAAACAAATCAGCTGCTGCCATGAATTATCATTAGTCATGTCCAATGTTTTGTTTGTTGATCACAAAGTATGACATCTGCCATTTGAATCACTGATTAATATTTTGAATTTTTTAACTATTATGAATGCTTTCTAATTTCCATGAGTGACTCCAATAATTTGGGATTATTGTGAGTTTCTGAAGACAAATACAATAACATATTCTTCCATTCTGACTTAGTCAGAAAGCCCTCATCATAATTTACAAATGTCAATGTCAGGAGTCAGACAGGGTGAAGAGATCATATGACTTTTAACCATAAGACAAGAATAAGTTCTGCTGGGACCATTTTGCTTGCACTTTACCTTTAATGACACTGTTTGGTTAGGTTTATGCATTAAGTCAGACTTTATATTATGCAGATAGGTTTAGGTACTAATTGGTTATGATTAGGGACAAAAAATAAATAAATCATCCACACTTCCTTATACAGAAACATTTTCTTAACATTTCCTTGCCAGAGGTATAACAGCTCCCTGGTTACCATGAGAATAATGAACCAGCATAGCACTTTAACCAGGGGACTCCTCTATTTCAGCTGTTGATACTTCAACTGAACTCAGAGAACCTGGTCTCAGGGAGAAATTCTAAACTTTGTGTTGTTGCTTCCCTTGAACAAGTATCAGTGAATTAATGGTGAAAGGCAGCTGTTTGGTCTCGAGGATTTGACAGGGATTATTCCTTCTAGTGGAAGTATTCCCTGTAGTTATGTTTCCATGGCTGTATAAGGTGGAACATGTAGCACATTCTCAAAAAAGATGAGCTGATGATAGTCAAACTTGGCAGGGATGACAGGGATAGTTAAGTAGGTAGAGTGGTCGCCCAGTAATCGGAAGGTCAGGGGTTTGAATCCACCAAACGGCTACTATGAGGTTCCCCTGAGCAAGGTATCATCTCATTTATAAAAGTATTATGGTTAAAGGCACAATAGAAAAAAAAATCAGATATGTAACACGTAAAAGATGTTAATCTTGACTTGGTGGTATAGGCTGTAAAAGTGGGGAGTTAATACTTTGTTGTCTGTGGGAGTGCAGAGATGCACCTAGACCAACAAAGCTTGGCCGTTCCATCTGTGTCTCACCATCAGTGCTACATTAAATCACACGAGGGATCATAAGCAGACATAAAATATTTTCTTAAGCCAGAAAAAAGAGTTTGAAAAAACAGAATTTATCATAATAAAACATGTTTATGAGAAGACAGCATCTTTTCGTAAATCAAAAATGACTGACTGTTGTATAGTAAAATTATCTGGACCGCTGTCATATCCATCACATCGGACTCAGACGTGGTCTGTTGAGCTGCAGACAAGCTGGCGCTTGGTGCCTGTGCGGCTTTCTCGCTCTCCGCCTCCTCACAGTTTGACGTTAATCATTTTTAAAAGGTGAGAGAGCAGAAGGAGAAGTGGGAAGAGCCTTCGCTGCAGTCCAGGAAAATCATTTTAACAGGGTTAAGAAGGCAAATTGGCAAAAATCCACAAGCGTTCAACCTGCCTCGAAGACCTATAACAGTCAAAAAGCATCTTCAGAGAGCAGCAGTCAGTGCTCATTTTCCTCTGCCTCTGTTTCCCCCCGCTTGTTCTTCACCAGCTGAGCAGTGCAGCACTCCTTGCCTCCATCTCTTTCACTGCTTCTCACCTTCTTTTTGCACCCCAGCACCTTCCCTGACCTTGTTGCTCTTCTCACTTTTCTGTGCCCTTTCTTCCTTTTCATTCCCAGCTGGTCGATCCCTTGTTTGACTTTTCATCTCCATCCTTCAGGTTTTGGATGATGGCAGCATCAGTGACACGTTCACCCATAAGTCCCTGTTCCCTGAGGATATGGACCCCCTGTCAGTCAGTGGGACCCTTAACCCTGACGGTACCCTGGTGGTGAGTGTTCGCCGGAAATCAGCACTCACTGGGAACGAGCACCTGGGTATCCCAGTCTACAACAGTGGGACTGACCTCTGACCTGTGCGCTCATAGTGTGTCTCGTGGTTTCTCCCATGGTTTTAAATGATCTTTTATAACATTATAGTGTTGTTTATAGCTTATGCAAATTGTGTGGCCATGTGCACTGAATATTTATATAAATGAGTAACTAATTAATCATTATTTATAGTATAAGCACAACTTGGCACCACCACTTCCTCCTTTAGCTTGTAATCACATCATTTGCCTCCAGTAAATCTCTCGCTGTCTCAACCCCTCTACCAGGATGATCAGGCTAAACACTCCACAATGCATTAACAATCCCACAAATGTATCAGGCAGATTATTAGGTTCATGTTAACATCATGTTTTCTTACATTACTTTCCAAACAAAAGTCTCCAAACCCTTCAGGAACGTTCAGGTGCTGCAGGAACTAAAAGCCCAGGGAAGCCCATTGTTATCAGGCGTGTGGTAATTAGTCAAATAAAGCAACTCTTGTTTTCCCAGTTTTTAATCACAAAAAACAGAAAAAAAACAAAGCAAGACTTGATGATATAAAATGCAAAGCTCATCTTTGTGTTGTTTTGCTGAAGCGCAGTGAATAGACACGCTGCTAATAGCAGCGGAGGCTGATGGGACAGTACTTTCAGACCTGCACCATCATCTGGCTCACACGTGTCTGACAGAACACTCAGCTCCTCTCTTTGATCAGTCCAGCTGTGCACCTTTTGTATTTTTACACTTCAACTCAGTTTCATAGGCATCACTGAGGCGTGTACTGATCTCATAATGCTTCCAAAACACATGTGACCTCCAGCTCAATGCTGAGGCCCTCTGTGTCCTGTCAAAACGAGGACTGTGCTGCTATTCTGCTAAACCTGCTGGTTTTACTCTGCAGATTTATTTCTCTGGAACAATTTTTTGCAGTAAAAGATGACAGATTTATTGGATTATTATTTGCTGATGTAAAGTTTCAAACTGGTTTGAAGGTGTTTGTTCTAAAAATGTTGTAAACTGTTCAAAACCTTCATGGTTGACTTCAGGAATCCTTGTTTTTAGACGATTCAACTAATCTGTGTTTCCATGTTAATTGAGTAAATTAAACGTATTCTGTTTAACTAAAGCAGATCTTTGTTGTCCAATTTGTATCAAAATCTGGTCTTTTCTTAGACGTGGAATAAATATGTGTTCGTACAAAAATGTCTAATGGTTGTTGGTTTGTCTGTCACTGATCAGAGAGCAAACAGATGGTGCAGAGTGGTGCTCACTGCGTCTCCCTTCTTCACTGTAAGCAGCTCTCAGAACAACCTCACAGTCTCGCTCAGGTTCTCTACCTGCAATCTGCACACACACGTCTTAGAAAACTTTGAGGTTACATAGATCCCCGACCCACAAACCTAACCATCACCAGCAGGTCTACTTTAATAGTTGGTCTGTCGTAGAATCTGTTTTGAAGTCAAATAAAGGGCAGGAGAACAAAACACTTAATTTACATTGAATTTTAAAAAACAACATATCAACTTGTTCATGCTCATTTAAGCTCAGTTTTTACGCCTACCACTTACTGAGTGGAATATGTGGAACTGAGAGGAAGTAGAGGTAAAACATGATTGCCAACACTCGTTACGTCCACTTTTAGTACAGCGGAAGCAGTAAATGCTTCCACTGTGCTTTGGATGATATTGATAGTGATGATCCACAAAAAACAGAGCATGGATGACTGCATGTCATACCATCAATGATATCAGTCAGTTTTAAAAAGTTTGGAAGTTCCCACACTGTAAAAACTTACAAGAAGACTTTTTTTTGAACATCTGCCTTGTCAGCATGAATGTATGGCACTTTGCCCAAGTGCTTTTTACCCCATTCACTGAGAGGAAACATCGGGTAGTTTACTTTATTCTTTCAACTCTGTCTCCCTGTTACAGCTGCAGTCAATGCTTTTCAGATTATTTGGGGTTAAAAAAAAATGCATGAAATGATCCTCCATAAACATGCACGCATGTAAACAAGCCCAAGTCTCCCTGGAGAAGTTCTGAGTGTCAGACTTTAAACTCAGTGAGGAACAGAGCTGCAGCCTACCTAACCGATGAACTCGTTTAGCTCATTAAGCTTTTAGCACAGAACTCCCCACCCATTACAGTCCAGATGCTCCCCTCTCTTTCACACCAAAACAACACAATGAAGAAACGATGTGTGCGTGTGTGTGTGTGTGTTTGCAAATTGTAAATGTGGAAGCAGCAGAAGGAGAGGGCAGGAAAGCACAAAAGTGTGTACTATCTGTTCATTATGGTGCCAACTGTTGCAACAAAGACTCCCGCTGGAAGAGCAGAGTCAGAAGGCTGTTAGTTCAGTTTAGAGCTGCGGTGCTGGAACAGACTCACTTGACCCACTTTAATGTCATTGGATATGTCGTGTTTACAGCTCTACAGCAGCAGTGTTGAGAAGGAAGACCAGATCGTTGGCATTTCTTTTGAGGGAGCCTTTTCACCTCCCTTATCTAAAAAAGTGGAAATGGAAATGCAGCGTAGTTAAAACGCTGCAACGGACAGATGGAGTTTATTGTGTGTTCTGCTCTTATAAATGTCTACCAGGCACACAATCCTTCTTAATCTTTGTGCCCATCTCGTGTCCATCTGTGAGCAGCAATGCTCAAAGGACACAGACTGTATATAAAAGATGGACATCACCACCTGAAACTTTGTTCTGTGCATTAAGTCCCTTCCATTGGTGGACGACCTCTCTCTCCTTTTTTGGTTACTAAACTTCAAAGAGAGGAAGTCTCGGAGCCATAACCACAGACTGTATATAAAAGATGGACAGTCACAGCGCCACTCTGGTTAGTGCAAAGCCTCATTTTGGAAGTTTTGATCTGAGCATTCTACACTGACACCTCAGCTCTTTGAAACCAGTTGCCCTTAAAGCAAAACCTGATTTAATGGCCTTCTTAACACTAATGATCATAATTTATGAATCGAAATTCTTTGTTCAATAATAGAGAACGCTAAAGTCATCAGAAAAGCGTTACTAAAGATCAAGTAAGATGAAAGGTTGTTTTTTCCCCATAGATTTTCTCTTTGAAGCCACAAGATTTACCCCCTGCTGGCCATCAGAAACAATTCAGGTTTAAGGATCGTTGTCAGACCCTGAAAACTATGTCTGTCTTTCATGTGCAGTAATTGGATTTTTATGCAAATCCCTCCTTAGAGTGACCTGTTGTGACCCTACCACAGAGAAAACAATTTTCCATGTTTTTCTGTTTAAACCAGATGCTGTCAGATTACATTAATACTGTTAATGAAATCTGTTTTTCTATAATTCTATAAGTACTAGAGCTTCAGTTCACTCTGGCTCTTGTGTTGAAGTTGCTAGTAGAGACAAACAAAAATATGTGTATTTGTTTAATTCAGAAAACCTATGTAAATATGGATTATAAAAAGTTTCTTTCTTCCACGAGAGGCTATTAATATGAGGTAGACTGGGATCGTTTGGATTTTAGAACAGAAGCGTGCATAGGACAGGAGGTGAGTGTTCTTAGAAGACCTCTCCGCTGACCAAACGGGGTTTGGACAAAGCTGCGTGAAGCCTGTAACTCTCAGAGCTTTAAAAAGATTTGGGACAGACTGAACCATATTGAACACCGTAGCGGCATCGCTGTGTGTATGCCTCTCCACTGGGAGTATTAGTCAAAGACAAAAACAACACTCCAGGTGCCTTCCAGCTGCTGCTGAAGGGAGGAAAGAGAGCAGACAGCAAAGAAGCGCAGCTGCAGAAATTAAAGAAGACAGAAAAAAGAAAGAAGTCTCCAACAAATCGCCATGTTTGTTAAAATCTCATTTATTCATCACTGATATACAAAAACAATGTTTCTTTTTTTTCGGTGCGAAAAATAGCTCTGGATTTTGTTCAGCTCGGTCTGGTTTGGGCCTCGGGGGTCTGCCGTAGTGGAGGCCTCCAGTATTTACAGTCCCTTAGGAGTGGATAAAAGATTACCCTCATCAGCTGATGGGGGATTGGGGTCTTATCAAAGCCTCTCAGACTGAAGGAGAGGACAGAGGGGCTTATAATAAAACTTTCCCCAGAGCCTGTTTTATCAGGGAAAATCTGGGGTAGGCGCTTGTATGTCAGTGGCAGCTAATGTTTAAGGTAAAGGTTTCCCAAAAACCAAATAAGGTGTCAAACCCATTTTCCTTTTAAGACCTAAAGGTGTGAACAGTTACTTTAATATTTCAACACCGATTCTAGTGAGCTTTCATGGCAGCTTCTGGGAAACCTTTGCTTTAAACCATTATTTGTTCTCCAAAGCAAAAAGTCCATTATTCTCATGCCTAATGTTACAGCAGTCACCTTTAACCAGGCATCAACATCCACAGGTCACTGGTGAATCATGTAGGGTTAGGTTAACATCCACCTCTTTTAAAGCTTATTGCCTGTTTGAAACACCCAAATGCAAACGTTTTTTTTTAAAAAAAAAAAACACTGCAGTGGCAATTCCTCAATGCCTCATTTGAATTAGAACTTTTTAACTTTTACTTTTTTTTTAGCATGTGGCTAAACGAAACCCAAACATAGATAAGTCCCCGGTGACTCAGTGCATGTTAAAAAGTTAACCGCTCCACAGTGGCATCATGGTACATGAACATGGAAGATTCTGGATTTTTGTGTCGGTTTCAGGATTGTTACAACCCCCCTAATTCCATCGTCGCTTCATCACACAGTAGCTCCCGTGCGAGAGTAGCTTACATGTTTTTACACTTTTCAGGTTTCTTTACAAAAATAAGGTTATACCGCATTCACGCCATTGATTCAAACTGGGTTACAAAGTGAGATGAACCACTGTTATTGCACAAATTGATTAACCACAAGTAGATCAACCATAAAAAAACAAAAAACAAAACACAAAATGAGGAGGGGAGAATAAAGAAAAGTACTACTTGTACTCTGATTAGCACTGGCTAATAAATATGCATGTAGCTGGGCCTGGGTCCGCCTGCTAGCAAAATGAGATGAAACGCAGTGAAAATGTCGGCAGAGACGAGGAAGACTGCGGCAGGAGCTGGAATAATGAAAATCGATGAAAAGCACAAACAAATGAAAAGAACCAAATCAGTGGATGTCGGTCACTTGTCCCCCCCACCCGGGTGAGCTGTAATGGGGGTGGTGGGGCAGGTTCCATGGAGATAAGTGCACTCACCCACCCACTCTGAAACCTCACCCACCCCACTCCCATACTGTATTTGTGTGTTTGTTTGTGTGTACAGAGCAGGTTCTCTGGTTGTGTACACGCACACACACACACACCCCGAGTGTCGATTGCTTATTCCCACTGTTAAAGAAGAGGAGGCACTTGTGAAATGAACATGTCAACAGTGGACCGCATGCTGGTCGCTTCCACATTAACGTCTCATGGCTTCGTGATTACATTTCTTCCATTTTTCCCGCCATCGGGAGTCCCCCAGTTAGTGTTATTTGCATTTTACAAAAAAAGGACAAAAAAGTCTATAATAATACAAATATATCCAACATCACGTTAAAATTTGCATTCGAAAAAAGGAAAAAAACAAAAAGAAACTTTAACTTTAAAAATCAACATAATGCGACAAATATAAAACAAGCCCCAAATTTCCTTCCAACAAGTCATGACTGGTTAAGACATTCAATAATGATTTTATATTACAGGAATGAAATTAAATATATTAATCTTTAAGTAGAAATGTGCTAACCCAAAAATCCCCCCCATCCCGGGTTAAAATCAGGGGCTGAATAAAGCTCGCTGGATGAGTGGAAGATGCCATCGAAGAGAACAAAAATCACAGGCACATGATGGCAAACCTCATTCACTCCATCCATATTCATTCCTGTCAAGCTTTTGACTTTTTTGGGGTTTTTTTGGTACGTTATGTTCATAGAAAACTCCCCCCCCCCACATGCATTCTCTCTCATGCAAAGGCATGCTGCTATGTCACTGTGTGCGTTTTCAATTCATGGGGGGGTTGGGTGCAGCAAGACAAGACACCACCCGATAAACTAAAATCCATGCAACACATCGCACACAGAAGTGAACTTGGAGGGATATGTGTGTGTCTGTGTGTGAGTTTAAGGCATTCAGGGCTAATTCTGCAGGAAGTAGTGTCAGTCAAAAAAAAAAGAAAGATGGGTTTGTCAGTAGTCAAAAATAAGTAACAAATATAGGGAAAAGATGGTTAGACGCTAGGCAAACCAGATCAGTGTTTTACTGTTGATGAGCAGCCGAGCCTGGAGCATTATGGCAGACATGAATGATTAAACTCAAAGTACTTTATCGTTATCTGTCAAGACAGAAAACTAAAACCCCGCTGCAGTTAAAACATTGACGCGTCAGGTTTCTGGTTTAACACGAGGTGTGATCAAACTAACTCGTTTTAAAGTTCGGCAGGTCTCAAGTCAATGAACCGTCTTCTTGGGCATGGTAATCTATATGAACTGAAAACGGTCCAGTGGTGCCCGAGAAGATAACCTTGAAGTTGAGATCAGCCAAATTTGAATCAGGTAAGCTTTCTCATTCAACTTTCTCCAGTGGTGATGAAGTTGGTGATGGGACTGGTAAATTAACTGGAATGAATGATTAAACTAAATCTGTGAAAGCTCTCTGCTGGTCACTTATAGATTTTCTTTAATGCTTTCTAATAAATAATGTTACTACTAATGTTTGTCATGGTTCCCACATGCCCGCACGTCATCATTGGGCACTCTTGCACTGTGCGCCTCACCCTGTGAACCACCCCGCCGTTTATCTGTTGGGGTTATGTCTCTGATACAAACTTACATGGCACTCAAAGGCAGATTGATGAGAGAGCACAGAGCAGCTGGTTAGGTAATGACGGCTTCATTCTTTCAGCCATCCATTTGCTCCATGCTCTTCCTCCCTCCCTCACTTGCTTCCTGCCCTCTCCATCCGCCCCAACCCTCTCTAGAACGCTTATTAAAAGCTATATTTAGATAAGCAGAAAACCTTGACTCGCCGAGTGCATCGCCGTAAAAATGTTGGTGTGTGTTTCTATGTGCGTGTGAAGGATACGGCTACAGCATGAAAGGAGGTTATGAAAAGGGCTACAGGTCCCTCAGTCGCTGCCAACAGGCAAGTCTGCTTGCATAGGCTCTGCTCTCAACCTGACCATTAAGACTCGAAGTGAAGAGGTAAGGAGGGGCAATGGAAATAAGAAAACACAGAAAAGCTAAGGCATCTCTCCCCTTATGAGTCCACTACTGGACAAACTGCAGTGTAATTTATAAAGAAATGGCAAATTCCAGTCAAACCCAGACCACCTGATCAGTCAGATAAATGAGGAAAACAAAGTCTAACATGTGTTCTTGAGACGTAATAATTAAAAAGAAAAATCCTGTAGGATATAGTCATTTTGCTACCTCCCTCTTCATGCGCACACCCATTGTCTCATTTCACTCACACACGCTTTCAAAAGACACATGCACACATTACAGTAGTCTTCCTTGTCACCACTGCTGAATTTCTCTACTTTAAGTGGAAGACTCATTCAAAGGATTACATCTGCAGGTTGAAACTTTGATCCCAAATCAAAAGACACACAAGCTAAACAAAGTCTGCTAAAAAAAGAGAGAGAGAGAGAAAAAAGAAAGAATCCCTTTTCATTTTAACCCAGTCTCAGTAACCCTAATCCACACTGGCTCTGCTGTGGGTTCCCAAGGGTAAATGGAGAGCAGGGCACAGGTTTTGTTCCACTCCTCTGGTGGAGTGTCTCTCTGGGTCAGTGCAAGGCTCCTGGAGAAAGCACTGGGTGGTCCGGGAAGAACGGAAGTTAGCGGAGAAGGAGGGAGAGGAGCAGATGAGGCGAGAGATGAAGAGGAAGCTGGCCTGTTGATCCTGAGCCCTGAGGATTTTTGCATGTTTGTAGCTTTGCGTGATTAAAGACCTCAATGCTTCATCTTCCTCCTCCTCCTCTTCTTCCTCATCACCTTTTCCCTTACTGGGACTTCTCTTCGGACTCGGAGGGGGTGCTTTCGCGTGGCAGCGACATGCTCTTGTGGCGGTCCCACAGCTTGTGGAGCTCGGTGGTTTCGTTCTCGCTGCTGCTTGTGCCGCTGTCCCGGAAACTGGCCAGAGGGGGGCGCACCTTCACACCTTTCACAGTCACTGAGCCCTCAATTGCTTTACGGAGCTGGTTGAAGAAAGATAAGGTAGTTAGAATGGAAGCAGGAAGTGTGTGTGACCAGAACTTCACAGCACAATTTAAGGCTCCCAGTTTCAACAATCTGGACAGCACTACTATACTCAATGCAAAACCAATTTTATTATTTTATTTATCACCAGGTCATCACTATAGTCCTGTAAGGAGACTTTAGTATATCATAAAGTAAAGATCCTTAAACATTAGAGAGCCATACCAAAAGTGGCAACAGTGGGGAGAAAGAAACCTCTGGCAGCTGGGTTGAGGGAAAATCAATTTTCAAAAAACAAAAACAAAAAAAAAAGGGAATGTCCAACTCAGTAGTACACAAACAATTTCTAAATTGTAACAGTAAGAAATATGTCATTGCAAAAGAAGCGTGCAGAATTTTATAATTGTAGCATTAAGGAATTGTATCATACATCCAAATTGATACACCATCACCCTCATTACAAGAACTTTATATAATGTGTTGCTTTCTACTGTACCAGTACAGTAATACACTGAAAAACACACTTTTTAATAATAATTTTATATCAATATATTTTAACTTTTCTATGGTAATTAAACATCCTCAATAAAAGCAAAATATATAACTTGGGTTTAAATTCTCTCTTTTTAAAAACAAAAAACAAAACATGATTTGGAAACCTTTAAAATCCTTTAAAAAATATATATCAATTTGTTTTAGGGATTACTTTGTGGGAGAATAGTGTACATTAAAGATACACTCTTTGGGTTTGGTGTTTGATGCGCACCAGATAAGAGGTTGCAACGCGCGTTTGCGTCCATATAAAATACACTGTTTTTGTCTGCTAGAGTGGGATTTTAACGGCATATTCTGCACCACATCTCTGTGTGTTCATCATTTGTTTGAAGCCAGCTCACCTCCTGCAACCACTTTTCCGAGAATACGCGCTTCTTTTGCAGTTTGGACGCCTTCTGACATTTCTTTGGAGGTGGAGGAAAACCAAAGTAATTGCTTAAAGGAGCTTCTTCAACATCTTTAAGAGTTCTAAACAAATGTCTGTCCTCCTCCAGAAAATCTTATGTACGCAAACGCGCGTTAAAACTTTTTTTATTTTGACAGTGAATGCGCACCTGTGAATGTGCACCCCTGATTATAATGCTTGCCGCACACACAGCAGTAATTGACAAAACTGCTTCTGCAGTCACAAATCTTCAGGAAAACATTGTATTACATAAAACCAATGATTGTCAGAGACTATTTTAGGTATTACCTGAGAGGTCTTTATCTGGTCAAACAAAATGGCACTAACAAAAGGTTGGATAAGGCAGCGAGACAGATAAATATGAAGGCATGCCGGCTCGGACGTCGCCCGGATCAACAAGGTCCGCGTGTGAGGGTCCAGGTGTTGCGGAACCAGGGCACCCTGACGAGAAGTGGGCTACTGGAACAAGAAGGCATCGGTGGGCAAGAGATGAAAACAGGGAGTTGTTGGAATGCTACTACGCAAGTAACCCTGGCGGAAGGGGCTACATGAATAGGATGAGGGACCTATGGATTCTTCGATACCCAACATCCACAATGACGGCGAAACAACTAGATGGCCGTAGTGATCGATGTAGCGGTTCCGAATGACAGCAACATCAGGAAGAAGGAACACGAGAAGCTCGAGAAATACCAAGGGCTCAGAGAAGAGCTCTAGAAGATGTGGAGGGTGAAGGTGACAGTGGTACCAGTGGTAATCGGAGCACTAGGTGCGGTGACTCCCAAACTAGGCGAGATCTCTGTCCAGAAGAGCGCAGTCCTAGGAACAGCTAAGTTACTGCGCAGCACCCTCAAGCTCCCAGGCCTGAGCTTGAAGGATTGACCGCCCACAGGGGCGAGTGGGGAATTTCTTTTTTTTTTATTGAAAGTGACAGAATTTTACATTTATACAATAGACAGATATTTTGCACATATTAATTTAATTGAAAACGTACATTACAATATCCTTTTAAATTTATTTATATGCTAAAGTTTTGAGCTTGTGTATCTGAAGTTCATAAATATTCTAAATCCTGCTCTATGCTTCACACTGTACAGAATAACTCTGATTAAACTCAACTAGTAGCTAAAATCAGTAGTAGGTTTAAAAAAAAAAAAAACAGGTTTCCTGTTATATAGGAATCATAGTGTTTAACATCCTCTATTATTTATTATTGGTGTTATTAACAAAATTATGGATGTAGGACTTAGCTTATAAATCTTTATGCTAACTACTTTGACTTGCTTTCTTGCTAACTAACATTTTCTCTGTCTTAATGGAAATGCACAAGATGAACTGTTTTGGTCCAGAGAGTAAAAGTGTACACTGAAATGTACTGAAAAAAGAAAACATTAACATGTTTTTTTAAAAATAATCTGATCGTATTGGGTTCATATTTCAATCTGCAGGCGTGTGAAAGTTTGTTATGGTTCTCTATTGAATCTCTCTGCTGTGTATTATTACATTTTCTGTTTGGCCAGACCAAGTTTGTCATTTGGCTTATAGCGGGAAAGATTTGGGTGCTACAGGTCACGTGGCAGCATTGAAAACAGGGCTGGGTATCGTCACTGATTTCTATAATCGATTCGATCCACGATTTGATTCAATTCGATTTGATTCAATTCGATTTGAATCAATTCGATTTGAATCTGGGAAATTTTGACAGTCAGAAATATTATAATTCAGATCAGTACATTTACATATTTTTGTATCTATAAAAAGGAAGCTGACACTCACAAGACTTTATCAAAGGTGTGAGCATCATAGCAGATGCCTTTGTGTCAAAGTAGCTGAAGATAAAACACAGAAAAACATGAAGGTGATTCTCCTGGCCTGGGATTTTATAAAAATATTCTGCAGTAGATCAAAAACGAAAGAAAACCATTAATCAACTTGTGAACATTACTTCTGAAGTTACAGCGGTTTTATTAGAGACACGGCTTAGCGTTTTGCATTTTGTATAATTTTAAAATGTTTAAATTTGTTCAGAAGCCTATTGAATGGCAGAAATTAGGTTTTCTTTTCGGAAGTAAGTAAAAGGAAAACAAACGTTGGCCGATAGCGCTGTAAACAACGGTAGACTTGTGCGTAACAAGCAAACGAATAATGCAGAACACAGATTTTTAGACGGGAAACTGTTCTTGAAGTACACAGAGAGAGAGAGAGAGAGCTGTGCATGAAGTGTGATTTTATCGTGGTGGAAGCAAAACAGCAAAAGTAAGAGGGAGTCCATGACGATGTTTATGTGAAGCGTAGTTTGGATCTTCTTTTGCTGCTGGTTCGGTCAATATTGTTTGGAGAGAGATCAAACTAACAGCTTTAGAATCAGCGCAAAAACGGCGTAAACACAAAGCGCAGACCCGTCGACACATCAGAATCAGCGAGCTGTCGGCTTTCAGCCCCGAGCATGTCCGTGCCGTCGGGTGAGAAAGGCGACATCTCACTGATTCTGATCCGCGGGTCCGCGCTTTGTTTTTACGTCTTTGTGCAGAAGCTGTGTACCTGCCCTCATTTACTGTTTTAAATGTTTGCTGGTTGTCAAAATTTTGTGACGTTTCAGCTGAGATTGTGGAATTTTGGGCAAAAATACATTTATATAAAAAAATCGATTCAGGATTTTAATGAATCGATATCACGTTATCCAAGCCAGAATCGATTTTAATCGATGAATCGATTATTAAAACCCACCCCTAATTGAAAACAGTCCTGTACGTGTGTTCTGGATCTGAAATAAAACTATGAAACGTACAAAGGCATCCCTGAAATAGTTGTTGTCCATATGTAGCAGAGACACTGTGATGTAACCATGTGTTTGTGTGACAGACAGGCAGAATGGGAAGGCTGGTACACAGAACAAAAAATCCTAAATGTCAGGGACAGGCAAGCAGCACTGCACTTAGCAACAATCCTCTCTCCACTTCCTGGCCAATTCACAAAGAGTGAAGCGTTTTCAGTTGTTTATGAGGCAGGAGAGATGGAAAGAGAGGGAGCAGGAGAGGCGGCAGAGAACAGACAGAATGACAATAGATAGAGACAGCAATATTAAACAGCCTTTAGTCTGTCACAGTACATAATAGACAGCAGGAGGAGCAATCATTAATGATGACTGAATGTCATCATTTGTGTGTGTACAGCACGGTGACAGCACTCCTGATGATATTGACAGTGACTTTACAGTTATTAAAAGCGGTGAACATACCGTCTGTGGAAATGACGACAGTCATGACTTTTCACATGACGCTGGGTGTCAAAGCAATGAACAGAAAAAATAGATTCTAATGTATTTTAAGTTCAGGAGGGATGAAACCATGAAATTAAACACAAGGGTTTTTCATCTATTGATAACTCTGTTGTCACACCTTCCCCTCAAGTTAAGAGCCCGGGTGTCATCGTTGACAGTACTCTCTGTTCCACAGCGCATATAAATAATATCACTCGTCTACTCATTTTCATCTTCACACTATTAATCGCCGTTGTCCTTCACTTACTCTAAACAGTACAGCCACACCTGTCAATGCTCTTAATTCTCTTCTCTATCGCCTACCTCATAAATATCTCCATAAATTGCACTTGGTTCAGAATTTAGCTGCTTGTATTATATCCAGAACTGGTGTTAACATTTAACACCAGTTCTAAAACAGCTCCATTGGCTTCAAGTTCACCTACATATCAATTTCAAGATCTTCCTTCTCACTTTCAAAGTCCTTCGTAACCTCACTCCTCCATCTTTATCGGATCTTCTCCATACATACTCACCTCTGTCTGTTCCATGTGCCACGGGTCGCAGAGCTTTTAGTTGTCCTGCGCCAAGACTTCACCAGATCACCAGATCTCCACACTACAAATTCTCTTTCTACTCTTAAATCAGGTCTGAAAACCCATCTGTTCAGAACTCATGCTGTCACTATAACTTGGTATTTTGTTACCTGATTCGTTTTATAGTTTCATTTTATTTGTTTACTTTGGCGTATTGCCATTTGGGGTGGCTGTAGCTCAGGTGGCAGAGCGGATCAGCCACTA
Organism: Neolamprologus brichardi; assembly: GCF_056152115.1. Classification (NCBI taxonomy): domain Eukaryota; kingdom Metazoa; phylum Chordata; class Actinopteri; order Cichliformes; family Cichlidae; genus Neolamprologus; species Neolamprologus brichardi. Next base: position 8,178,648 of record NC_142117.1, on the reverse strand, counting down.
ACCAGAAGGTCGGTGGTTCAATCCCAGGCTGCTCCAGTCTGCATGCCAAATATCCCTGGGCAAGATACTAACCCCATGTTGCTCTCCGATGCATCCATCGGAGTGTGAATGTGTATGAATGTTAGATACTTAGCACTTAAGCTTAGAAGTGCTTGTGTGAATGGGTGTGATTGGGTGAATGAATTAGCTGTATAAAGCGCTTTGAGTGCTCGGACAGAGTAGAAAAGCGCTATATAAGAACCAGTCCATTTACTTTATTTGTGTATATGTTTTATTTTGCTATATTAATGTAAGGTGACCCTGAAGGGGTCTTTAAAGGTTTCTATAAATAAAATATATTATTATTATCAAGCTAATAAATCAATTAAAGCTGCACAGCATGAACATACGGCCCAAAGGGAAACTTAAAGAGACGCTTACTTCTTTAAGGGAAACCACCCCGATAAGGCGTCCAATGCTGGTGACGTAGGCGTGGTCGAGGCCAAGCAGGGAGAAGATGGTGTGGGTCTGCAGGAAAAAAAAACACAGGTGGAGCATTGTTAGTAGAAACCAGCTCTGCTGGCATCTTACTCAAAATAGAATATGAAAGCTCAGTTTGGGGAACGCACCACTGTTGACAATTATCCAACAATAATACCTGCATTCACACAGGATTCATTCAACTACTCAAATGTTCAGCTAAGTGGGATATTATCACTTTGGGAAATATAGGAGGGGGGCATGAGATGCTTAAAAATGGAAGTGGTAAAAACCTGCTTGTATCATAAGAACTAAGTAGTATCTGATGAAAACAACAGGAGGGAACAGATTAGACTGTAGATGGAAAATTCTTTATTAACTTGACTACAGAGCTATCAGGAAAGGTTCAAGGCAATGGTTTGGTCCAAGGTACACGTGTCCCAGTACCACATTCCTCTTGATTTGCAGTGGTTACAGCTGTACGCAACTGAGCAGTAGATGCAAACGTGTTTTACAAACTTCACAGAAGTTTGCATACAACCTTTGCCATCATAACCTTTGTGGAGAGCTCAAAATATTCTTAGCAATTTTTCCCCTTGAGAGCCAGGGGAGACCAATGCAGATCTATAAGGAGAGGATTTTATCAGACACGGCTCCCATGCTGAAGTTTGTAGTCTAGAACACGGATCTCTTAATTACTGAAAGTTGATTCAATAGTTGATTTTCAAACTTAAGTTTTTTTCTTGCACATTTGAGTTTAAGTCAAAATTTTGAGATGCTCAGATGAAAAATCTTAAGATAACATCCCAAAACGTTGACTTATGGATGTCAAAAAATGTTGTTTTTGTCAGTTGTGGAAACATCCATCCATTCGCTTCCGCTTATCCTTTTCAGGGTCACGGGGGGCGCTGGAGCCTATCCCAGCTGTCATAGGGCGAAAGCCTATGACAGCTGGACACACACCCTGGACACCCTGGACACCCTGGACAGGTCGCCAGTCTGTTGCAGGGCCAACACACAGGGACAGACAACCATTCGCACTCACTTTCATTCGCACATTCACATCTAGTGACAATTTGGATTATCCAATTAACCTATCCCCAAAAGCTGCATGTCTTTGGACGGTGGGAGGAAGCCGGAGTACCCGGAGGGAACCCACGCAAACACGGGGAGAACATGCAAACTCCACACAGAAAGACCTGATGTTGGAATTGAACTCAGGACCTTCTTGCTGTGCGGCTTGTAATGGGTACAAACTGGTTGGACATTTTCTCTCTGTATCATTTATAGTTAGCACCTTGAGGTAACCATTGTTGTGTTATGGCACTATATAAATAAAACTGAATCGAAGTTATGATGCAGGATAAAAAATGTATTTAATAGTAAAATAAAAACTTTTTCATTATTCTCTATTAGTATCATTATTCTTACATTTCTACTTTGCTTTTCAACTTTAATATTCCATGAAATGTTGGTTTTATATGTTTCCATGATGCTATTTCGCTCTATTTACACACTCTGCCCTGTTAGTACTGTATTTGCTCAAGCAATGACTTGCTTTCCCCAAGGGGATCATTAAAATTTCATTGCATCTTATCTGCAGTACTAGAGTTACAGTGGAGGAGTGCGGCTGTGTGCAGCTAAAAGCAAAGAGTGTGAGGTCAAAAAAACTTCAGTGAGTAGATGAGGAAGTGTGCAGGATTAATGCCAGCTGAACTTTTTGTACTAGGCCCTTTTAGCATTTAATGGAACTTTCTCCTAAGCCAGAAGGGCACTTGGGATGTTTGAAATGGATCCCAGTGTAACAGGTAAACAGAAGCTGCGCCAAGGAGAAGATTGTTTAATGTTTTCAGGCTGCACCCGACGTAATGTAATATGTGAAAGCGCTTCCTCAAGATCAGCTCAATCCTACGTCAACCCATTCACTTCTATTTAAATTGTCGCTCACTGATTAAAAGTGCTGCAAATAGCATTTTGCAATCAATTGATCAACAGCAAAGTAATTTGATTAGAAGCCTCCAGCACGCCAAAAGAGTCACATCTGGTGTTCATCCTATTTAATCAGAAGTGTAGCCTGCTGCACAGCTGAACAGGAATCATGACAAATGTGGTCCCAACATGGCGAAACTGCAAGAGTACTCAGGTAATACGGTCAATATTTGACCCACCAATGCCAACCAGTGTTCATCGAATCCACTTATTGTCTCTTTTCAGAAAGTCATTTTAAAATCTTTTTGTAGTTTGCGGCCAAAATAAAACATGATTTTTTTAATTATTGGAAATCTATTCAACAGCATTTTGTCCCAAAAACAACTTCTAATCGTTAAAAATGTCCGCAAGATGTGTGATGATAGTAAGGACAGCAAATTCTTCAGTCTGGGGCATTTTTTTTAAAGTAAATTCGAGAGACAATAGATTGTACGTTACAAACTACAACACAGAAAGTTATCTGGCTATGCTGACTTATAGGATGAACTTTGGACATTAGTGCTGTCAAAACAGCAAACAGATCAAGCCTCCAGGAAGTAGAGTTGGTGCTTTTTTCAGCAATTTCTTAATCAAACTATGAACACAGAGCAGGCTTCATAAGTTCCCTTCTTTCAAAAAATGTTGAAATTCTGAATATTCTCACGCTTTGAGACCTGTAAACTGATACCTCAAATGAACTGACAGTGGACCAAATCCCAGCCAGTTGGAGACTTGAGGTCTATATTGTCATGTAAATATTCCAAGGAACAGTCCATTACAAAATGGCCTGCAGACAAACAACAGCAACAGTAAACAGCTTGGGATAAATGGAAGCCGGAGAGTGAATAACTTCACATACACACATATACACACACTTTCACGTCTGTGTACAGCATCAGCAGTGGCAGTGTTTAATATGCTGAAGGAGATTGTGCGTGGTATTGGCTTTTGGCAGTGAGCAGTGGAGGGAGGAGAGAGATAGATTGGTGCAGGATCCCTCTCTTAAATGTTTAAAGAGTACTCACACAGAACCCAAAGGGTGTGTGTGTGTGTGTGTGTGTGTGTGTATGAGAAAGAGTGGGAGAGACAGAACGAGAGAGGCAACATTATGTATAGAGGACTTTAGGCACGGCCACAGCTGGTTTGTGTGTGGATGCTTTGTAAGAAGAGAGAATTTCCACACTGAAATGTGGGTTTGCTGGGTGTGCTGATGCTAGAGTAGGTTTTTTGTGTGTGTGTTTGTTCCTGTCTAGCTATATTTGTGAGGACCGAAATCTGCATTCTACTTTAATTTAATAGTTAGGGTAAGGGTCTAGGGAAACCATTATGTCAATGAAGGTCCTCACTAAGATAGCTGAACGGGCTTGTGTGTGTGTGTGTTTGTGTGTGTGTGTGTGTGTGTTGCAGTATGTAAACAAAATCAATTCAAGTTCTTTACGCTGAGTCACTCGGTGGGGAAGAACTTTGGCGTGAGGAAGTAGAACCAAAATTGTAATAAAGTGCTTTTGTGTGTATCAGGAGAATGAAACTGGCCTCACATGTTTCATGAATCAGTACATAACCACGGAGCCCCTCTGATGACATGGTCCAAAAAATAAATAAATTGTGGATACAAAATACTACTTCGTGGGCACGAAATGGGTATAACGTGCGCACGAAATGCTAATTTGTGGGCATGAAACACTTGACCGATAACCGTGATCCTTGCCAGGCCCTTGCAGTTGGTTCAAAATAAAATCTATCCCGGCGTCCAGGTCGTACTTGCGTCTATAAAGCAACTGGGCTCTCAATATCCTGTCTCTCCGTAATAATGGTTCCTTGCATTGCCAGGCTTTTCTAAATACATTTGTAGCTCATTCCCAATCGTAAAATGAAACTCAATCATACTGTCTCTGTACATGGTGTATAGGTTTAGCTTACCTACTCTTATGCCTATGGTTCTACGCAACTGTATCATATCAATATGATATGCGCACGTCATCTATTTCATTGCCACAAATGCGTAATTCGTTGCCACGTTATACCCAATTCGTGTCCACAAATTAGCATTTCGTGAGCACGTTATACCTATTTCGTGCCCTCGAAATAGTATTTCATGGCCACAAATAAGTATTTCGTGGGCATGTTATACTATTTTGAAGGCACGAAGTAGTATTTTGTGGCCTTGTCATGTTTGGACCATGTCATCAGAGGGGCTCCGTACATAACAGACATCAGGTCAGATTTTTCTGAAGTTATGGTCATTTTATAAAAAATGTTTTGTAAATTGTCTATATTACATTTACTTTTACAAAAGCACTGAAATAAAGTCTGTGTTTCATAAAAATATTATGATGATAATGTGTCAGGTGTGAAAATGTAGCTGTCATTTTTAATCGGTTGTTTTGAATTTGATGCAATTTTTCACATTTTATATTTTATGATCATGAAACTTCCTCAACTGAAAATTATTTTTGCATTACAGATTCAGATTTTTTTAATATGCAATAGAGGCATTATCTATATGCCATATGTGACAACTTGTGAAGCTAATTTTCCAGATCATAACTGAACACTGGATTGTATAAAGCCAGCTTGTTTCAGTTTGTTCAGTCAAAAATGGACTGTCCTGCAGTCTGACCAACAAAAATGTGAATTGTAATCTAATTCAGTGTTTCATATGCAAGACACAAACACAATACAACATACAGGCAAAGCTAATTTCTTAATTTCTTTTGGGAACTATGGATGCGCCATGCTTTAGGGACAAGAGCTTCCTGTTAGCACACAGTTAAAAAGAAGCATCCATTTCTTTGTCTGAGGGTCATGTCTATAAAGAAGGCTGCATTAATGTTAGACAAAAGATCCGCCTGGGAAGTTTTACCTTTCTCGTCTTATGTTATTCAGTCTTGACGCTTTATTTTTGGAAGGCTTAAATACAAACTAACTGCCATTTACACACAACTTAAAAAAACAGGAAAAACTGTTTCCTAGTAGCAGGGATATTAGTTCCACATCGAGGCTGAACACAGTTATATCTACAAATCAGACCTTATGCAGTGACGTGCGCTCCACCAGCTGGAACGGGGCGGGGTCGATCTTGCAGTTGTTGAAGTTGACCTGCTCATCAAGCTGCCTCTCTTCCCACTCTGCAATCTGCAAGTCACATAGAGGATCAGTGAAGGTTTGCAGCAATATATGATTAAGTGAACTTTATTATGTTAAGTTCAGATGACACAGGCTTGTTTCTAATTAACAATTAACTTACAGTGCAACACTTTTCTTTTGACTATCTATATGTGAGTGACAGGCTAAAGTGTACAGTGTAATGTCTTTATATGCATTGTCAGTCACTAATCAGAAGGCAAAGTGTAAAATAATCCTTCCTGACAAATCACATCCCTCTAACAGACAATTGATGGACCAGGCACCACAATGAATGACTCTATAAATCATAACGAGACCTACAACACCAGATGAAGGGAAAGGTGAGAGACGAAAAAGGAAGGGAGACGTACAGAAGAAGCAGTGACATGGCAGATGTAGGAGAGGTGAACGATAAGTTGGGGAGGGGCTGGAGAGGCAAAGTGTGAGGAATGTGTGGCTGACAGAGAGGAAATGAGAGGTGCTGTTGATGGATGAATTATGAATGATGTCATATCCAAAAATATAAGACTCCAGGGTAATAGGCCCATCTGGGGATATTGAGAAAAGCTAGAAAGCCAAGACTGTCAGGCTGTGATGTCACCAAAGTGGAGGCTGAAGTTGCAGTTAGAAAAACATAGATTTCTAAGACCAACAAAACCAAATGCACTTGACAGCTCAACAGATTCAGTGCTGTCTGTGTAGTCAAAGCCGAAGTTATACCACAGCATCTTCATTAAAACATACTGTAGTTTACTGAGTCTAAAATCTCACATGCCCTCGCATCACTAAAGGTTATTCCTCCCCTGAAAATAGTTTAAAAAAAACCCCCAAAAGATTATGCTAAACAGTACAATGTCCAAGTGTGACAGAAAACTGAACCGCTTTCAAACTGAAAACAACATAGCATGGCGTTAGTACAGGCAGGCCATGGCTGCCTGTACTAACTAGCTAATCTCAAGGTGGGTTGAAATTGTCTGATGGCTTACGTTACATTCTTCAACTTGTCTGATTGGCTAGCTTGTAAGAGCCACGCTCCTAAAAGTTAACCTGCCCATAGTTGTTGTGCAAGTGCAAGCTGCTTTGAAACCCACCTTCAGCCCAGCTTCTCTTTTGCATGTCATTTCTAAATTGATAAATGTTAAATCTGTTCATTTAAACATTGATAAATGTTAAATCTTGCTCTGGTGTGTTATTGGTCTTGCTGCTCTTCAGCTTTTTATGTATCCACGCGGAAGGGTGGTGAGGTCGCAGAACATATGCAGGCCTCCAAATATAACTTACTGCAAATAAAAGTAACAGAGACTGCACTAGTTCTGACTTTGATACATTTTGGTGACTCATTCGACAGTACTTAAGAGCTAAATGAACTGGGTGCTTTGGTATTGGAATGGGATTTGGACGGAGTTGGAATAAAATGCCTTTCCTTTACTTCACTTAGAATTCATTCTATCTATTTAATAGAATTATTTAATTCTATTCTTTAAATTTAATGCTAATTTTGATAATACTTACTTTTTTTTAGAGATGACTTTATGGGGTCAATGGGGTCGGATCTGACCCCATGGGTTCTCCAGGGTTAAGGTTTATTCTGAAAGAGCTTTTAAACCATCCTGTGACCACCAGCATCTTTAAAGAGGACCTAATATATTCATTTCTAACCTTATTATTTTATTCTCTGATGCTATTGCTCTGCATGAATCACTTTGAAAGCTTCTCTCCCTTTAAGCCACTTTCTCCTGATTGGCTACACTTTGCATCTAAGAATATATCTGAGCAGATAATAGGAATAGCCCCTCTCAATGACATCATAAAGACCCAAGAGTTTGAAACAGCATTTAGAGCAGTATGAAGGCTGAGCTTTGGGCCCACAGGGACTACTTGTACATATACTGACCTCTTTTATAAAAACTTTGGCCATGGTCATTATTATCAGGATGTCCAAAAAACTCACTGAAAAGCCTTCAGCTAATCCAAAATGCTGCAGCAAGAGTCCTGACAGGGACTAGAAAGAGAGAGCATATTTCTCCTGTTTTGGCTTCCCTTCATTGGCTTCCTGTTAAATCCAGAATTGAATTCAAAATCCTGCTCCTCACATACAAGGTCTTAAATAATCAGGCCCCATCTTATCTTAATGGCCTTGTAGTACCATATCACTCTATTACTTCGCTCTCGCTCTGCAAGCCTACTTGTTGTTCCTAGAGTATTTAAAAGTAGAATGGGAGGCAGAGCCTTCAGTTTTCAGCCGCCTCTTCTGTGGAACCAGCTTCCAGTTTGGATTCGGGAGACAGACACTATCTCTACTTTTAAGATTAGGCTTAAAACTTTCCTTTTTGCTAAAGCATATAGTTAGGGCTGGACCAGGTGACCCTGAATCCTCCCTTAGTTATGCTGCAATAGATGTAGGCTGCCGGGGGATTCCCATGATGCATTGAGTTTTTCCTTTCCAGTCACTTTTCTCGCTCTCTATGTATTAACAGACCTCTCTGTGTTGAATCATATCTGTTATTAACCTCTGTCTCTCTTCCACAGCATGTCTTTTATCCTGTCTTCCTTCTCTCACCCCAACCGGTCGCAGCAGATGGCCGCCCCTCCCTGAGCCTGGTTCTGCTGGAGGTTTCTTCCTGTTAAAAGGGAGTTTTTCCTTCCCACTGTCGCCAAAGTGCTTGCTCATAGGGGGTCATATGATTGTTGGGTTTTTCTCTGTATCTATGAAGCGCCTTGAGGCGACTTTTGTTGTGATTTGGCGCTATATAAATAAAATTGAATTGAATTGAATTATGGTAAATGTGAATACCCATTACTAGAATGGTATATATCAGGCAGGAAATGAGGAAAAGAATAACAGGCTACCTTTAAAATCGAGGGAGCCTATGCAGGCAAGATGAGATAACCTGATGATATCACTATGACATAATCAGGGACTATTTTCCCATCTTGACAAACCTCCACCTGTGTTTTCACTGGCTGTGTAGTAACCCCTAATGAAGTGAAACATTTTGTAGTGCCTCCATTTTTTAATTCGCCAAAACAATTAACACGCTGATCTCTTAAGCTCTCATTGCTCGGACTGGTTGTGCATCTTACCTCTCTAATGGTCATGTCATCTTCCACATCTCCATCATCCTGTAGATGAGAAGCAACAGAACAACAGTCAGTACAGAAAATAAAGCTAACCAGTGTACTTTGTACAGTCTGTATGCCACAAATACACAGGCAAACAAAAGTTTGAATGGGAGACAAACAATGGACCTCGGTGGGTTATTACCTCCATAAACATTCACTTGTACTTTTTAAGTGCGCCCCCTTCACTACATCTGTGCACAGAAGGCTAAATGACACATAATCGCCCATGCATCACATCATAAGTGTTGTACTGCGCCGCTGTCTCGAGACAGATGGACAGAAATGGATGAATGACTAAAGGAGCGACTACAGTATATTTAATGAGTGCGGGGGATGTGATGTATGAGATGTCAGAGCAGATGATCATTATAATGATGGATTGGCGACATGCTCAGAACTCACAGCTCTTAACTGACAGGCGGACGCAGCAGGCACGGTTTGACGAGCGGAAGTCAAACTAGCAACCTTGTGCTTTGCAGAGATAAACCGGAAGGGTGCACTACCACGGGGTGTGTAAGCATGTGTGTGTTTAGTTGTGTGCTTGAGTGCAGGTATTTACATTCACAGGACTGGACGCAGCGCAACATGTGTGTGTGAGAGAGAAAGAGAGCCATAAAGAAAGGCAGGGGGAATGTGACCCGAGGGCTGATGGAAGCCCTGAGCTCATTTATCCTCATCACCATAGTGGCCGACCTGTCGGTAACCCTAGCAACTGTTGCCGTGGGGTAGAAAGAGGTGCCCTACTGTAGCATGCAAGCAGAGGCCAGACGTGCCTGGAGTTTATGAGACAAAACAAACACGTAGACGCAACTACAGCACTTCAGCTCCTCTGTCTCACTGATCATTCTGCTTGTCACACAACACAAGGGCGCTCTGAATGTCACCAAGACACACCGTTGATCCAGGGGTGAAATGTAAAACACAGGAAGTTGGGGAGGTTTCTGCATTTGCAGAGGGGGGGGGGGGGGGGGGGGGGGGGGGGTGTCTCTGCATAGGAAATAGGGGCTTTTAGATAGATTAGCTGCTCTACTAAGACCAAATCTCTGCAATTTTGCAGAAGTGTGTGTGTGTGTGTGTGTGTGTGTGTGTGTGTGTGTGTGTGTGTGTGTGTGTGTGTGTGTGAATGAAGTGGGAGGGTAAAGTCTCTGTGACACTGACAGTCAATTCAGAGAAACTGCGTGGGCATATTCAAATGAGAATTGAACGAGCATGTGAGTGCACAGAGACATATTGAGAGGCACTGAGCTCCAGAGTGCTGACAATGGGCTGATGAAACCATTATCGCCTGTTGTGCTGCAGGTTTGAGCAAACAAAAAGTCAAAGGGTCTGTTGCCCTTTCACTTGCTCCTCCTACAGCAGTCGTCTTTACTTTGAGTCAGTGGAACCATCCACAGGGCAGTGAAGGAATTTAAGTACATTTACTAAATTATTATCCAAAAGTTACAAAACAATACTTTGCCCCCAATGTCACAAATATTTATGAGTCACAACAGCAATAACATGCTGATACTGACACTGCTAAAATCGTGCTTCTGTCTTTCGTGGCTTTAGAGTAAAACTATTCACCTCTGAGCATTTAACCATAACCTCCTAAGACCCAAACTCTTCCACGGCAGCATTTTTAATTTCTCTTTGATATTTGGGCTGATTGGGGCCCAATGAATGTAGAAACAAAGAATTACCAGATTTTTTTTTTTTTTTCCCTTATTTTTGTTTTTATGAAAAATCAGAGCCACATATGAGGATATTCATTTAAAATTTTGATAGAACAATAGCAGTATAATGTCCTCGTAAGTGGATATCAGGCCCTTATAGAGCAAAATTGAGTATTTTGGTCTAAATAACCCAAAATGTAATGTCCACATATGTGGACGCCAGGTCCTAGGAGGTTGAAGAATTGATTCCCTTTCTGTGTGTCTGGAACACCACAACCATGTGCTGCCTGGCTGTTGAGTTTTCTTGGACTTAACCAGCAGCTCATCAGAGCAGAATTATGCAGAACACAAAGGACCAAATAACTACACATAAATAGATGTCCCCAATATTTGTTATGTTTTGTAGGTCTGAAAGGAAAAATATCAGCTGATAATGACAGAAATATTGGTATTGTTCATAAAAATTCTGTGTCACTTGGATTCCATTTAACATTATATCCAGAAAACCTGTAACCAAGCAGAAGCTTTGTACAGGTGATGTCTACTCACCCATTTAAAATTTCATATTGAGGCTCAAGGTAGTGCTGGTGCGTTGCGTATACTTTTTGTAAGTTTTCACTGCATTAGGTTTGATATTAAAGTAAATTACAGCCCTTACTGTCGAAAACAATCATCCAGTGCCTGCATTAGCAATGTCGATCAATGCCCTAGTTTTATCTAGATATTTTATTGTTTGACTTCAAGAAAAACAAAACGGCCAAAAATACAAAACTCGAGGTGCTAAAAATGGTGACTACGGCCATCTTTTTTATACAGTCTATGGCTCAGATCTCATGAGATGTGTTCAAGTCTTTGCAATGTTCATTTTTGTTGTTTATACTTTTGCGGGGTCCAAATCAAATTTCAGCTTGTTGCTTTCAGGTAAGATTAAAATGTTACCTTAAGGCACTGTAGTGGGTCTCTGGTCTTTGGACTGGGGTTTTAAATAGGGCCCTGCTGCTCTCTGTCCTCTGAATGGCTGTTTCAACTGGTGCAGTGATTATAAAAGGTGCCATAAAGTTTAATGGGCTGTGTTTATGCTCAGTATAGTGTTGTATGCTCTTTCTCCAACTACACAGCACTGAATGGCACGATAGGGAAACATTGCAAATATAGTTGCTTATCACTCATGTCCACACTGTTGATTTCCTTGCTGCCGATGCCCACTTAGTTTATTGCTTTCAAATTCCATTACTGCCTTATCCATGTATTCGATTAGATTTGAAAGACTTTAACATAGTTTCAAAGTAACATCATTGATGGTTTCATTCAACTACAGTGGAACAATAACGAAACTGTGGAGTGACACATTGTTACGACTGCTGGTTAAAGTTGTGAAAAAGGGGACGAGTAAATCTTTTTAATATTGTGACTAAAACCAGCACAAAGTTCTCCACACTGAACCTCTGATATCAAACATCAAATCAGTTCACCCTCAAAACAAATTACAGCCAGCATGTCACACTCATTTTCTCTAGATAAGCTCACCCTCTCTGCAGTGTTGTCTGAAATTATTCAGGAAATGAAAACTTCATCCTGTCCCCGGAATATTCTTCCTATCAGATACCTGAAGGACAATTTTAATGGACTCAGTGTCTTTGTAATACAAAGAACTTGCTGCCATTGAACCCATTCTGAAACGACTAACACTTGACCCTGATGACTTTAATAATTTCTGCCCCGTTTCAAATTTTTACAAAAGAATATGTCCCGTACTGTAATCTGTGTCTGTTTTAGACAGACGACCATTTCAGGCAGACAGAGATCATTACAAAAGTGAGAATGTTCATTCCACCCAGAACAAAAATTTCAAGACAGATTTGTTCAGCACTATCAGCCAAACTCATCACTGGTCTTAGTCCTTTAGACTTAACCTTGTGTTTAATGAAGTTAATCATTCTGTCTTCTTGGACTCTCTTTGGGACCAGGCCCGAGTTCAGCTTCTAATACAAGGTTTTCTCTGATGTCTGTATACATATAATTCCTGTTACACACTGGTTGCCACTCTTTTAGTAGCCAATAATCCTCTTCTTTCATGTCATTTCAGTCAGATCAGATTGGACCAGCGATTCATAAATCAAAAGATTTGTTTTCAACTCCTTACTAGCTTCTTGTAACAACTAGTTGGTACGAGACTGTTTAAAACTAGCGTCTTTATGTGAACTAAGTCTACATCTCTTTTACGTTGCTTTTACCTTTTTTTAAAAAATTGTTTTAGTAATAAGTGTAGTTGTTTATGGCTTTTGTTGGTGCGTAGGCACACAAGTCACATCAAACATGTGGAGCTGCCTGCTGTGAGTTAAGGAGGTGAAAGTAGTTTTGATTTCAGGATTTGCTAATTTTTGTATGCTTTTCTATAGTTATTGTTACGGACTTGCTGTCTACCTCTCTGCTCTTGTATTTACTGTTTAATTAATGTTCTATTTCAGGCCAGTTCATTTTTCTTTTGGAAGTTATTGTTTTCTATGAATAAATGCAAAGCTAGGACTACTGTACATTTAAAAGCTATTAACAAATTACAGAATTAAATTAAAAAACTGGGATGACTTTCACTTGTTTAGAAATACATAAATAGGGAGATATATTGCAAGAAGTAGCATTTATACATTATAAAATACATGAGAACTATTCAATTAGAGCAGGGCGATATGACCAAAAATATTTATTACGATATACATTTGAAAATTTGCGATAATCATATAACTGATGATATAATTGACACTAGACAAAATACTTTACAACTTAACAACTTTATTAGTGCAAAAAAAAGACCCATCAATGTATTTTCACTAAAACAAGCAGCTGTTTTTTATGTCCATTAAAGTTATATAAAAAATTAACAGTGCAAATGTAAATTCCTTGCTGACATTTTAACCAAAAGGCATTTCCAGTGGAAATTGGTCGACATATCCTCAGCATAACCATGTAAAATATCCACAAAACTTAAAAAGAGGTTATACACACAATACGGTAATATTATGTTGAAGCACAGTACGTATCACTCCGCGAGGCTCCTGCCTACGATAGCCGTAATACTCCGACAATCCATCAAGCGGTGCGGGTTCGTAGCTTAGCAAAGTCGTACTAAAACATTTGACAGATTTTTGAGCGTCATGTACATAAAATCGTTTCGAGGTCAGTAAACACAACCAGAATTCATACATAAGGCACACGGGATTATAAGGGGCACTGTCGACTTTCAGAAAAATCAAAGGATTGATTTTAAGTGTGCCGTATTTTCCAAAAAACACTGTAATAACGACGGCCCGCTAGCATGCTCTACCAAAAATAGTGCTTTGTTGTGTATCTGACGGACGAAAGCTAAACCAGTTCCACACCACTGAAGTTGCAGCATTTTTACAAACCAGTTCTGGTTCATCTGTTTCATTCAACGATCCGCTTTCGCCCTTCTCATTCTCCGTCGCCATACTTTTTCCGCCATGTGCGTATGAAAACAAAGGCACTACGCATGCGCGTTTTACCCATATTCTATCGCGATATTTCATTTTCTTATCGTTGCCGAACATTATACTGTTATTACCGTGAACAGTATGATATGGCCCAGCACTATATCCAATGATGCTATCCTAATGTCAAGAAAAAAGAGAACATATAGCCAGTGTTACTGGTATTTCTGGAAGGGTATGTCTGTGTTTTTGTTAAGGTAATTCAAGAACTGCCTTATCTACAAAAATTTGAAAGATAATTTCAAAATCAAGTGTCATTTCAGATGATCGCCTTGTTCTGTGTAAATATCAATCTGGTAGAAAGTACTAAATGGGAAGCATCAATTTAGAGTTCTGAACAATAAGAAGAAAATAACTGCATCATCTTTTATAATGAAACATCCCCAGGTTTTGTGCAGCTGGATGCCAGTAACACTGTGATGCATGTAATTGGTCTGGGCACTTGGAGGCTCAAGATATCACAGCATCTCAGATCATTATCTCCCAGCATCACTGATAATTGTGAAATTTTCGAGTTATTTGTCATAATAATGTTGGATAAACATGTCAAACAACTAGTGAAATCCTGATTCCCCCCCCCCCCCCCCCCCCCCCCGCCCGCGAGCTTGATAAAACTGCTGACATCAAACGATTCCTCCAATCAGTCGCAGGTTTCTTTGCATCGATTTATATATTGCAAGTGCAGACAGTTTGCTGTTTGGTTTTGTCTTCTGTCGCCATCATCATTTTCTCTAATTGTTTTCAAAGGTAGCAGCTGGTGTTATGTGCACGTATTAGAACAGAAAAGTAGGTTCTGACTAGTTTCCTCATTTTTGGTTGTGCCCGGCTGCCTCGTTTCCACTCATTCTCCCAGACTGAAGCAGTGGAGTGTGAACAGTCAAATAGCTAGTCAGAATTCAGTTTAGGATAGAGGACTCATTACACGCATGCACACACAGAACAGTGTTAGGGCAACAGGGAGTGAAGACACAAGCATTTTGAAACAACTTGTCTTTCCTGTCCTGATTGATGTACATTTATGCGCACTGCCATGTAGGTAAATGTCAAGAAAGAAAGCAGCACACATGTTGGTTGAGAAGCTTGGGTAAGAAAGCAGAGAGAAGTAAAGACAGAAAAGTGATGTTTCAAAAAATTATCCCACTGGCATCATAAATAAAGCATGGTAGCATTACGAAGGCACAAGAGTTGGGGTGGGAATGATGAGAAAAACAGCGAGAGGAGACAGAGAGACTAGGCGGCATCATTTCTCTGAAACAGACTACTGATGTCATTTACCCTGCATCAATATTTCACCGCCTAGATAGAAGGAGGAGGGGAGCGGGTGGTGAGGGGAGGTGCGGACAGATAACAGAGATACGACAGTGGGAGGAGGGCTTTTGGAGAAGTCACAGAGCTGGACAAAGAGTGTGAAATGGAGGTGCGAAGATAAAACTGTAGCCAGAAACGACAAGTGGAAGAAGTGTGAGAGAGAGGAGCAGTTGCAAGGGGAGAAGTAATAAGCTGATCTCTCTTCTGCCATGGGGGTGTAACTCAGAAGTAATAGGAGAGGGAACAACAATTGGCTAAATTTGTTTGTCCACATTCCTGCTCGGCTCCGCAGAGCCTCAGCAGACTGAGAGCAGCGCTGCGATCAGCAAAGCCCTCTGCCATGTGCATGTATACACTGTTGAATGTTAATAACTCCTGATGACAGGGAAAACAAGCCTGCGGGCCTAGTTAAAAGCTCACACTTGTGTGTGTGCAACAGGGGTTCATAACTAATTGGTTCACTGCAAGACAATAATGACCAACATGCTTCTAGGCTCACTTAACACATCCAAAACTTCACTGCACTAATAATGCACCATCTGTCTCTCCACTGTCCATGCAGTATGCTCCTCATGGGTGCACTCAACAAATCATTGGACTTTATTAAGTTACATCAGGCAGTGGCAGATGAGGACCATTGGAAGCTTGACTGGTCTTCACGAGAAATTAAACACGTAAAAGTATAGGCAGGACATACATTTTTACATAATATGGGACCACAAAAAACATTCCTGCACTAATTCGTCCCTCGAGGGTATAATAATACCCAACTTGGTTTTATATATTGTGCAATAGATCTGGCTTGCCAGATGGCCAAACAGTTTCACATAAGCCACAGATTTTTATGTATTTTCAGAAACTGAAGTGTTATTGGTGAAACCAAGGGGCCTTGTGTGGCTTCAGATGTGGGTCGGGTTTTTCTTTACAAAGACCACAAATGATAGCGTGTGCTTCACTACAAAACCAATAAATGACCACTGAATAACAGAGGTGGGCAGATTCATCCAAATATCGCTACTATCAAAACCAACGCTGGTATTGGTATTGGATTGATACTGACATGATGAGTTCCATCCTGTAAATTCAGTATGCAGCCTACTGAACTGTGTTAAATTTATTTATTTTTGGGGGGAATGACAAACATACCTCAAACATAGAGTATGAAAAACTTTTGAACCTTTTTGTGTTGACTGTCACGTCTATTTGATTTTTTAGCCTATAAAACGCTTTAACAGCTCAAGTTGACCCACAGTGCTTTAGAGACAGGCACATTTACATTCCAGTTCTCCAAAAAACCTAGTTTATTGCATTAACTAATTATTGTGGCAAGTAAAAGTCACTGTGGTTTGTGTTCACAATCTAATTGATAAACATCGATCTCATAAATCATGAAACACCCTTCAACCATGTTATGAATGAACAAGTAAATAACTATGTTAGGGAGTGTTAGGGGAATCTGTTTACGTTTCTTGTGTCAAACAATGTGACAAATATGGCTAGTGGTTTTGGTTTGCCACAGTATTTTTTAGCATATTCTCGCATTAATTGGATTATATTTTCACACAAATAAATCAATGTCTGTTTCTATGGTATGTAGCTGTTCAGTTACGTGCCACTTGATTAGATATCAAAGAAATTATAATCTAACTATCTGCTGTCGTATGTCCTTGGTGTTTGTTGAAAGACGCCTGAAAATTAAAAAAAAATAAAATAAAAATCATGCTGTGACAAATCAATACAGAGATTTAAATTTCCTTACAATTCGAATAAGTGTGTAGCAGTGATGACTATTGGAAGTTTTTCCTGTTTTGTGCTCCTTAATGCAGCATCCCATTTGAACGATCGATAGGATTTTTGTAAACAGTCAGAGAGCAGGCATGATGCGCTGCTGCGTAACTGATGCCTCAAAGACAAACAGCGCATACAATGAGCAACACTTCTTCTGTAAATGTGCGAAACAGGCCACATTTTACTTTGATTAATCTGTTCCATTACTACACTTGAAGAAATTATTTTGGTAATTCACCTCAAACTAAAGCTCCTCCTGTGCGTTACAGTCTGTGGTCTTTTGCCACCATGCAGCTCCACACAAATATTGTCATGGTGTCGTGGTGAGAAATACACGCCTTGGGGTTCAAATTTTTTGCCATCAAATGAAAAAAAGAAAAAGAAAAAACACTCCCAGCATGCCTCCTCTGTTACTAATTTCACACTTTTTGTTAAGTTCCTCAAGGCAAGTCTGACTTCTGCTGTGTTACTGCACAGCATGGATGTGTTAAGGAAGCAAAATGTTGCATTTCGGGACAGCATTTGTGGTACTTCATAGCCAAGAGAAATCAGTTCATAACAGAGCTGTATTTAAAAAAAGTTTTTTGAAAGTTTTTTAGAAAGTTAAAAACCAAAAATATTTAACACTGGATATGGTGCTAAAAAGCCCTTCGAGAGCCAGTGGATGGACTTGATGGGGAAAGTAAATAATTTAAAAGCACGATGCTGCCAGTGGGTTTCCTTCCTTATCAACAAAACTGTTCACAGTGTAATTCATCAGCTGTACACCACGGCTATGCACATGGCCCCTGAAGCGATAGATGAAAAATGATGTGACACTGTTCTGTGCTTTTCAGTGATTGAAAATGTGTACACACTTCAATAATTGTCACTGACATGTGAAACTAATGTGGCCCTTTTAGTGCCTCAAGTCTAAATCATTAACGGTGCTAATAGAGTCACACGGACACAATAATAACAACTGAGAATCAGAAGCACAGGACGCTCTTACTCCTAAACCATCACATACGGATGTTTGGTCAGGACGTTTACTTTTGAGTTTCCTTTAGGGTCATTTGTCTACTGCACTTCAGTAAAACCGCCTTAATGTCTGAAATGCCAAATACTCTCTGCTGACATGGTCTCTGTCTCATGATCAAACACCACTGTAACCAAGCATGAAGGGACGTTTGCCTTATGTTCCCCTCTTTTCAACCCAAAACCAAAGCCTAAAACCCCCTCAAAACATACATTTTTTTGTCTTAATCCAGCTGGCCAGTCTCTGAAGACCAGTCTTTGAAAATGTGCTTAAAAAGGTTTCATTTTGGTTCAGAAGTGAAAAGTAACACTTCATTTGAATTTCACCTGTTTGGTTACCCACTGAACTCATTTCTGTTGAGTTTTAAAAGTTACCGAGGCCCAAGGAGTTAGATTTGTTTAAAAAGAAAAAAAAAAAGACATTTTTGATCACATCATGGGGCGACCATAGCTCAGGGGGTTGGGAAGCGCATCTGTAACCGGAAGGTTGCCGGTTCGATCCCCGGGCTCTCTGTCCTGGTCGTTGTGTCCTTGGGCAAGACACTTTACCCTACCGCACCGATGGCGCGATATGGCAGCCTCGCTTCTGTCAGTCTGCCCCAGGGCAGCTGTGGCTACAACCGTAGCTGCCTCCACCAGTGCGTGAATGCGACAGTGAATGAATAGTAGTATTGTAAAGCGCTATATAAATCCAATCCATTATTATTATTATTCCTTTCACACATCATTTGATCCACGAACACCGACTAATATTATCGGAAGGCATTTTTTTCCGTAAAATCTAAAATATAGAAAACATGTTTCAAGGTAAGGGCAAATGGTTTTCTGTCTCCGTGTTAGCCCTGTGTGCTTCAGAAGATGAATGGACAGATGTTAATGCCACTCACATATTTCTCTACATGTAAGAGAAGATTCTCATTGGGCTGTGTTTGACTCTGTGCGGCACAGTTAGCTTATTTTGTACGAGTCTGTTCCCACATGCTGCCACGCCTTTCAAACAAAAAGAAATATCTTTCTTGCAGAAAATCGGTGATTTGACTGTTTGCTTGGCATACTGCAATGACCGTACTGTCAGCTCCTGTAAAATTCCACCCGTCACTTCACCGACCTCTTTGCTTTCTGCAGTGTGTGGCAAACAGATAAGGGGCTACAGCTCAGCACACCCGAGCTACAGTAAATACTCAACCTAATTTTTTTATTGGTCATTCGGCTCAGCTGTTATTAATTAAAAAACAAACAAACATTTCGGTGCTCCACTAAAGTCTTACAGAAACCAGACAAACTAATATCTCCAGGACTCAAAATTTGCAAGCCAAGTATGAGTGAAAATAAAGTGGTTTTCTATTTTCTTTTTTCAGTGCGCTCGGTATGCTTGATTACATTGTGATGATAACAAAAAGTTTCAAATCAAAAGATTGAAAAATTATATATACTGCTTTTGAATATTAGTCTGAACCAGACATTTAACCAAAAATGTTTCAAAGCAATGTGGACAACATGCTCACCGCAGAGAAACTCTTTAGGCTGGGTGGTGGCTCCTAGTGAATGAAGCGACACGTGATGAGTGAAAAACAATGTGACAGTCTGATGCGACAAAGGCTAGACTATGAATAAATCATTGATGCTAATTAATGAACAAATGTGAACTTATTCTGTCAGAATACATGATTAATTGACCTTAACAGTGTTTGATTTTCAGAAATTGGTGTCGTCTGCTGATGTCTGATCATTTGTCATGCAATGCTGACTGATCCTACGTCGCCAAATCATTTTTCTCAATTTATAATCAGACACTTGCTCTATTGATTGACATGCTGTAGTAATTGGACGGCGGGATGAGCATTCCAGTTTACACGGATATTCTCCGGTACTTCCCAATACTTCTCATGCATCATCATCATCATTTCCCGTGAGCTTGTCTAAGAACGCTGCCATTCTAAAACGTGCCTGATGCTAATGAAGAGATATGATGCTCCTATTCTGATATTTAATGCTGCATGCACAGGTGAGTCTGCCACAGCACAACTTTTCCCTCCCCCCCACTGAACACTTAAGACGTGGGCCGCCAGAGCTTTTAAAGTCGGCTGCAAAAGATAACACCAGATTTTAGGTCACACCAGAAACAGGGCAGAGCCTGCTCTGGGAGGCGATCACTGATTGGACGCCTCGGGTGACACGGCTGATGATGGACAGCACAGCATGCATGATTGAACAGTATTGTCCTTGAAGAATACTTGACCACAGCTCCACTACATCTTAATAAAATAAGACAGTAGCTGGACCATGTCAAAGTGGAGAAGACTTTAGATCCACAATCACAAATAAATTTTGCAACATGAATCACATTAAGCAGGTTTTATTAAACTGGACCAAACATGCTCGTTTCCGATTTCTGGACTCGGGTCAGAATAATTCTTTTGATCTCATACTGGGGCCTGGTGGAGCACCTCAATTCATCCACTATCTGAAACAAGCCACTTTAAATTCCTCGCCTCTTTTTTTCAGCAAACATCTTCTGCTAAAGAAGGTGGGTGGAGCTTCCGAGCCCCTTCACTTATATCAGACAAAGTAGAAGAAGAGAGGGCCATGTTGGGGCAAGTCTAGACTTCCATGCAACCCAAACCCAGATAAGCAGCAGATAATGAGCGGATGGATTAAAACTTTTTATTTCAGGCAGAAATTGTGGTGAAGGCTGTTTTTTTGCCATTGAATTTCCATTTTAATACAATTAAAAGGCTTCATCTGATGCACAGGATCTGAGGATTTGCATTCGTTTTTGATAAAATTCTAAATAAAGTTAAATGAAATATTCGAGTAATAACAATTATGAGTATTTTTGGGCACAGTTAAATTACTATTAACTAGTGCATGCTTGGTGGTGTCGTGCATACCACATCATGCTTTTTATCCAAAAACTAAAAAAGGCAATTTGGTTCACAATGGCACACAGGTCCCAATGATGCATCGCTGGCATTAGCACTCAGCAGTAGTGGATTTCAGTGGTCAAGTACTCTGCATAACCTTAACTGACCATCGGACCAGTGGAAACTGGTTAAGCTGAATGGATGGCAGCCTTTGCCAATAATATCACTGACTAGAGGCAGTGAGAGGTCAGATGGAGTTACAGGCTGGACAAGAAAGACGATGTTCTGCACTTTTTTAGCACGATGGCATGCATCATCACATCCATCGGCATGTAGGATTAGCCCTGGGATGGAATGGTAGGGTGACAATCAGTTGATTGACTGATGAACCTGTTGACAGGCAGTTCCAGGCCCAGATCGGTGGCTCTTACCACGACGGATATCCGGACCCGTTTGGAAGACCTCCTGATGTCAGGAGACATTAGGCTCTCCATGTTGTTGTTTTTCTTCCGGGGCGACCAGAGACAAGCACACAGTGTTAACAACAACCTCAATGTCAATCTGACTTGGCAAAAAGTGCCACTTAAGGCATGGCAAAACTTTCCTGCAATACTGAGAAAAAAATAAATAAATTGAAGGGTTATTTCTATGAAACAAGCCATTAATGGGGTGATGCAGGAGTGAAGAGCTTTTCTTTAAAGTTCTGCAGGATGCAAGGCTGAGACAAACTGAAAGAGGTTTTATATTGAAGCTGTCTGAGATACTCTGTGTGTGTGTGTGTGTGTGTGTGTGTGTGTGTGTGTGTGTGTGGGAGGTACTGTACTGTAGAGCGTGAAGGACTGTATGTGAGAGATAGCATAGGACTGTGGAGGTGTACAGAATGTGTGAACAACAGGATGTGAGCCACTGTGTGTGTGTGTGTGCGCGTGTGTGTGTGTGTGTGTGTGTGTGTGTTGGCGCTGTTGTTGGGTGTATTCAAGGACATGACTCTCTCACCTCCAGGGCTTCTGTGTCTGGACTGGAGCAGAAAAGGTTCTTCAGTGCAATACCCGAATGATCATGTGGGCCTGAAACAGAGAGAGGAACCAGGGTTAGGTACCTTTTAGGTATGCAGCTCATAGCACCTCTCCCATCGAAGTGGCATTCCAACATGTGAAAGAAAACAAGTGTGTTGTTCCAGATGTCTTCATTTTCACTGTTGGGAAGGTTACTTTTAAAATGTATTCCATTACAGAATACAGAATACATGCCCCAAAATGTATTCTGTAACGTATTCCGTTACGTTACTCAATGAGAGTAACGTATTCTGAATACTTTGGATTACTTAACATATTATCATGCTGTTTACAACTATGTGAGTGTACTATTGCTGTGATTTATTACTATTACTGAAGGTCCGCGGCTCCGAACCGTAGTAAAGGGACCTCTGGCTAATACGGTGGGTTCTGTGTCGGGCTCGTAGCCGAAAACTAGCTTTACTTTGTTGTCTGGGTCAACTTTGCTTGCGAGAGACAGAGAAAGGCGTTGAAAGGCTGCTCCAACGGAACTTATTGTTTTTGGAGGAAAACACGAACACGGTGTACAGTCGAGTCTTAATAGCTTACTTACAGCTGGGCTCGTCAGGCACTCTTCTTGGCTGCAGTGGTTATTATTATATTTACATGCTTCCAGCTCCCGTTTTTGCTCGATGACAACTCGTACTTTTCGACTCTCCTTTTTCTCTCACCTCGCGCTCACAGACACATAACGAGTATGGCAGTCCATCCTCCCTGCAGCACGGACTACACTGCCCATGATGCTACATTCTGCATTCTGCCTATTAGATTAGCACAACAACAACAAAAAGGCGCTCTCTCACCCAGGAAACACGCAGAGCGAGAGCGTCACCCTGTAACCATGGCAACTGCAATGCTGCCACCTGGAACTACAGAACGTAGCTGTCAAACAAAACCGAAACAGGCCTGATCCGCCACAATATGAAACAGGGAAGTACCGCCGTGTAATCCATTTATTTCAACAAAGTAACTGTATTCTAAATACCACCTTTTTAAACGGTAACTTTAACGTACAGTTACTCATATTTTGTATTTTAAATACGTAACGGCGGTACATGTATTCCGTTACTCCCCAACACTGTACCCTGTGTCTGGTTTGTAATCCTATATTTTAAGTGTTCAATGGACTGGAAGGCTGTGTGTGTGCGTACTGTAACCAAACTGCCTATGTAAACTGCTTTGCAACCCTCTTCCACTCATCTGAAACATAATCAGGTTTTTTGCCAAGCTTGTACACGAATGAGGATTTTGTCCTGGTGGCACGGTGCAAAAGGAAAGCGTTATAGAAATATAATATAGAAATATAATATAGAATATATGGTATTTATAGCATATGTAATAAACACATCTCCTTATAAATAATAATTCAGATACAACAGGAGTATGTGCTAACTGCCTACGTGTATTACTACAGGAATTAATCGATGTCAAGTTTTGTGCAGAAATGGGAACTAGCAGGCATATGCCATCCAGCTTTTAGTCTTAACAAAATCCAACACTAAAATGAGATCACACCAGCACTGACACAGCACAAAAACAAAGAGTGGACAAAGAGTGGACAAAGAGGTACAAAAGCGCCTGCTGTGGCTACTGACTCTTGATATTCTAAGCCTGGTTCGGTTTGTTAAGACACTGTACAAATCCTGCATTCTGTTAGTTAACTGTTATCGGTTTTGTCATTTAACAGTGGCCACAAAGCAAAAACCACCATTTGAAACTGTGAGATAGAAAAATGAGTACACTGTGTTGACACCTTGTGGCGAAGCAGACAAACAGTTAGAGATGAAGACAGCTGCAAGAGCTTATTAATCATGTGAGGACCAGAGACTGAGTGCTGTTATTAGCATTTTGTGAGTTTAGAGACAAAGACAGAATCGCTCACGTTTCTTCCAGAGACATAAAATCTTTCTATTCTTGATTCTTTTGGATTTCCTGTTTTTTGCGTGTGTTTTATGCAGTTCTTACTAGTGGGAAGCTCGGTGGGTCGCTCCACCACAGAGGGTCTTTTCAGAGCAGGTTTGAGGGGCTTATGAGGTACTGGACGAGCGGGACTGAAGGACGACTCCTCAGTTGAGATCTGTGTGTACACACACAACACACACAAAGATAAGAAAATGCATTAAAAAGGTCCAATCCTGCTTAAGAGATCAGCATCTCTGTTATTTTTCCACACTCAATAGAGAAAGAGACGGACTTCTGCAGGTGTACATAATGGAAGCAAACACACGGGGACACACGAGGGACAAAGAAAGAAAAGAAACCAGCAGGAGCCGAGAACTAAAAGAATGCTTGTGATGGTCTTGTAAAATTTCATGACCTCAATGACTTGCCCTGTTGCCATTTCCATGACCTAAAAATATTTTTATTTGGTAAAAACAATATTGGTTCGTTTTATGAAAAAAGAAAAGGTAGGGTACTTGTATACCCTACTGTAGATGGGAAACTATGTGAACCTGCCTATTTTTAAATACTCTGAATTACCCAGAGTTTCTGGGCAGTAGCATGGCTGCATGCTTTTCTACACTGTATATATTATTTTCTTAAATATAAAGGGGACCCATTATGTTCAATTCCTGCTTCATATCTTTAGTCTTCCACAGCCATAGCTTTGCATGACTGATGTTATAGCAAATTTTAAATCATCAGTGTAACTATTTGCCTTTACTACAAATACAGGCAGTAACAAATAGTGGTAAGAAGGCACAAAGTCAAAGAAAAGAAGAGACTGAAATGAGCATTGTGCACAAAACACACTCCTTGTTCCTGCTTCCACATCCATCCCTGAGGGCGTTCTGCTCAGCCACTCAGTGCAAACTGATAAAGGATGGAGAAAAAGGAGTTTAAGCACTGCAGTGCAGTACCTGCAACCAATGTGGACATCTATCTTTTACCTGGCTGCCCATTTCCATTTCTTTCTTTAAAAAAATAAAAATAAAAACACAGATAACCTCACACATTTATTCAATTCAAGACCTTGCAATACTGATAGAAACCCCTGGAACAAGCACTGGCAATGGAGAGGGGAAAGTAACTCCAATCTAACAGGAAGAAACCTCCAGGCTCAGGGTATTCCATCAGTTTGGGGTGAAGGAAGAGAAAAATAATGAGCAGTGAGAAAAATAAACAATAAGCAATAAAAAACAAGTGAACAATAAACATGGTCAGGTCAGATCAAAAGATCAATCTGTCACGTTCCTGGGTCTGTTGACCCAGCGTTTTGAGTTTTAGTTTATTTGGATGACATTTTTGAGTTCTTTAGGGTAGCTAACTTGTTTATTAGTTTCCCTTTGTGTTTTCTGCCGCTGTATTTAAGTTTCCCTCTCCCTTTGCCCTTTATGTGTTTCATGCTGCGTGTCTTATGTTGTCAAGTTTATATTGTCTTGTCTGCGTCACATGTTTCCTGTTATATTTTGAAGGTCTGTGTCCTATGTCAGTGTAGTCAGCTTTGCTTCCTTTGTCTCGTTATGTCATACTAGTGTCAGCTGTTCCTCCATGTGTTCCCACTTCCCCTAATCACCTCCTGTGTATTTAAGTCCTCTGTTTTCAGTGTGTCATTGTCAGGTCGTCTGTTGTCCCTTGTGTCATGTTTCCAGGTTCTGTGCTCTAGGTATTTTTGTGTCCATGTTAGGGTTCATGTTTTGGGTTTCTATGTTATCTTAGCTCTCCCAGTTTAGGTTATTGTTTAGCTTCTCCTCTGCCTTTTGTTTTGTAATGTTTTCACCAGCCTTAATAAACGGCTCGCTTTCTGTTAACATTTAAGTTTTCATGGTGTCTGCATTTTGGGTCCTTTTCATAATACATACAGTCTTGCCTCTGCCAGACTGTGACACAAACATGCACAGTGAAGGGTCAGAGACATCTGACAGAGAGGAAGAAGCACAAACTCCACAAGAAGAGATGATACAAAGTTAGTGAAATGCAACATAGTTACACAGAGGAGACATGCTCAGTGCATCATGGGGAATCTCTCAGCAGCATAACTATGGGAGGGGTCAAAGCCACCTGATCCAACACCTGATATCAAAAAGGAAAAATTTTAATATTGCAGATATAACAGACATGGTCTCTGTCTCCTGAACCCAGTGTGTTATAGAGGCCTGACAGCTGGGGGCTCTGGCTCACATTGCACATGCAGATAATCTAGTAAACAAACACTGCAGGTTTGTCTTTTCTCAGACATCAATAACCTACAAGTTCAGGTAGAAGAAATAAAAATGCTGAATTTGTTACTTTCATTTAAAACTTGTGCTGAGATTCTTTCACAGAGGTGTAGCGTTTTCACCTACACCTATGAAAGAATCTCAGCAGCAGCAACCTCTCACCTGGAAGCGGACTTCCTGGCTGGTGCGCTGGCTGCCGTTGTCATCACTGGCTGGGTCCGACACGATGGATAGGCGTTTCTTCTCCTCGACGGCTCGTT
Source organism: Neolamprologus brichardi (assembly GCF_056152115.1). NCBI lineage: Eukaryota > Metazoa > Chordata > Actinopteri > Cichliformes > Cichlidae > Neolamprologus > Neolamprologus brichardi. Next base: position 8,152,359 of record NC_142117.1, on the reverse strand, counting down.
CCCTGATGTACTGCAGCCGCCTGGCACGGCCGAGCTGCTGTGAGAGCAGCGACTGGAGCTGGGAACGCTCGATGGAACCCAGCAGGATCATTGACTCTGGGAGAGGAGGCACAAGAGGAAGAGGGAGAGGTAAGAAGAAGACAAAGAGTGGAGGAGCAAGTTTGCAGAGGCGAGAAAAGTGAAGATAATGTAAACTTGTTTCAGGGACAAAGGGCGAGCACTGCAGGCAATTCCAAACACATGTCGCGGCACTGCAGAGAGCTCAGCTGAGTTACATAACAAAAGCAAAATGCAGTGGATGTGTATTAAGTAGTGTGGTGTCTGTATGTGTGCGAGTGAGTGTGCGTGTGGGTGGCCGCTTACTTGCGTTAAGTAATTGCCTTTGTGACAGTACGTGCTGATTATGTATTTGCTTAAATGCCGAAGCTAATTGTTCCTGCACGACTGCATAATTGAAATAGCGCTCGGAATACCAAATCTGCACTTCAGCGAGGCGGCCGGCGCGATCAGCAGCCTGCACCCAGGCAGGTTTGTCAATCAATCAATTAAACTAATGAGCACATCACCAAGGGCGCTGGAATTTGTTTTTAGTGCGCTTACAGCAACATCAGCAGCAGCATGGAACAATGACATGAATAGCACATCAGACGGGGTGATTAGCATACTGTTCTCACACAGGATTTACTACTGTAATAACTGTTGTGTTTCTTATATCACTTTCACACTGGTGGGTGCTTGGAAGTTTACACTTTTTTTTCTCTCTCTCTCTTTGTTGTAACACATTAAAAGGGACAGTTTTGGGCACACAGAAGCTGGCAGTCAACAATCAACTGTTGTTATTCACTTTGAATATCTGCTGGAAACATCACTGGAAATTTAGGTTATGTAAAGGACCCAGAATGGGTCATTCTGCATGGGAACTGTAAGGATTGCGCCCTTAAAATCTGAAAATCTGTGAGCAAAACAAACACAGCCTTTCACAAATATACATTGTTTGCGGGTTTTTTAAGCTATTGAGGTATTTTCTCTGTTTACATTGGGGTTTAGTCAACTTCTGTTGCATTTTGGGCACTTTTGCAGTGCCTTTCTATTTACTGGTATTTTCTCAAGTTGCAGTGCATTTGCCCTCTCAGTGCCACTGTAGATGTCACTTAAAAGGACAGTAAAGCATTCTGGTACAGAAATGTTGTGTGATGTCTGGGTGAAAAGTGACAATTATGGATAGACATTAATCAAAAAATTAGTCTTTTTTAAAATCTTAAAGTCCTTTCATGAGGACAGAGGCATACACAACGCATACTGACTGTGACACAGATGAATGACTACGCTAACAGCTAAAATATAGAAAAATGGAGAGATTATGTCTCGCCTTGAACACCTCACTGATCTAGAGGAGGTGGTCTGGGATACAGTTGGGCTTTTCTCCTCTGCTTAGGCAGAAAATGGATGGATTGAAATTTTGTTATTTGTTTTCTTATTTGATTTAAATGAATGCTTAGTACTAAAGTAGGGTCTTTAGTCATGAATAACAACAAATCTTTATATTCTTTTTACTGAATGACTCAGACCCTGTTTGCTTTGATGGTAGTCCCTGATCACTGACAACAATGTAGGTGAAAAGAACCTTTTCAGAGCCAGAACATTCATCTTTTATATAGGATGTGTCAAACTGAGAGAATTATGCAGCTTTGTGCTATGCAGTGGGCATGTCAGAGCTATTTTGCTGACAGCAGCAACCTGCTGCAGCTGGAAACAAGAATGAGAATGGAGTTATGTACAAGACAACAAGTATAATGAGCTAAAGATAATTGAGATTAATACAACCAATTAAAACAGAGTGTTGGGTTATACAACATTTCTCTGTGGGTTTGTAGTCACTCATACTACAGTGTGAGTGGCAACATTTCAATTATACACAGCAATCTGGGCCACTGGGAAATATTAGTGCAGTTTCAATGCCCATTTAAGGCCAGTGATTTGCCCAATTTGACCATCTTTTGGAAGACTAATTTGATTTGCCAAACAAAACCAATTTACAGACTGTGCACACTCTATGCTAACAAGCACAGGTGTCAGTGGGAGTGGGAGCTGTGTGTTCAGTTTGTGTTCAGCTCAGCCTTCGATTTCATTCGAAATTGAGCAGAAACTCAGAAGTGACAAATAAAGTTTATTCTGTTTTGTTATAACAAAGACTACAGCACAGAGCTGTGTCATACATATATAAACCAGTGCATTCTGACTTTAAGTTACGCGTTTCAAACTCGATTTTGGCCCATCAGAAATTTGAATCCAGACCACCTACTAATTTGTGTGCAAAGTGCACACACTTAAAATAAAATAGCCAGACACACCTCGAATGCACCTGCAAGCTAACATACTCACAAGAAAGGAAAGTAAACGGTGGAAGGCAAACAATCTCAAGAGGTTTTTACTGACTATTGGTTACTGACTTCAGTTTGGGTTGTTATTTTTGAACCACACATCAGCAGAGCCATGCAGCCATGCAGTGGCTCTGAAGTCAAAAGAGGGATGCAGTTATGCCAAAAGTGTTCTCAGAAATCTCAAAGTGCTGGAGCTCTGACTTTCTTCATATCAGAGGAAGTGGCTAAGGACATCTAGGGGGTAACTTTGCAATCAATCAACAATTAATTTAATTAAAAGTTGTGTTCAGCAGTGGTAGACGCGGGCAGATTTCATCATAAAATGCAACCCAATAACAAGGTTTTACTGATTCAAAGCATTAATGATGCCGACTTTGTAGAAAATGTATGAAATAACATTCAAATGGCACAACGGGGCTAATAGTAACCAATTTTACACATTGGTGATTTTCAATAGGCTCCATATTGACCCCTGGTGGTTTGAAATTTCAGTTTTTAGACAAACCTTTGAAGTTAATTGTTAGACATGCACACATTTTTTAAATTTGTCTCTATTTGTGCTGTAGACACAGATAAATACAGTCATGTGGTTTCTTATAGAAAAAATATCTGGACATGTGTGCCATTGAAAATAAGTGTATGTATTGCAATGAAACCTGTTTGTGTATCAACAAGTGGAATAACGTGAAACTAAACTTCTAAATGTGTTACTCAGACTTTATACTGATCTCTACGATGGTGCATGTGTGTTTGTGTGTACCAGCTGATTCCACGAGTGCGAGAGTTTTGAGCTGGCCCGTCAGCAGCACGTTATGCAGGTCTCTGTAGCAGCAGTTGAGTGTGATGTACCGCACGTTGCGTACCATAATGTCCTCTACACGAATATTGTACTTCCTGAAATGAGAAAAGAGGAGAGACATTTATCAAGTGGTCATAAAGATGAGAAAAAAAAAGTGAGAATAAGACAGATGGATGCGAGAATTTATTTTTTATTTTTTTAAACATTCCTCTGAATAGCCCTTTTGTTGCTGACTTGTAAAAATTTTGTGACTGTCATGCATTTTTTCCTCTGATCAACAGTCAACTGAAGCTTGATTAGTGCATGGATCTATAAACACTTCCCCCCACATACTGTACGGCTTTGACAGCACATCCTTCTTTCAGCTGACCGGTCAATCCAATAACACCTTACTCTGTCGACACGTCATCCGGATGCTGGTGCTCTGCGTACAGTATTGGAAAGTGGGTGACATTTCGCGAGCAGCTCTTGCCTCAGCATAATCGTACGCCCCAGTACACCAGTCAGAAACACTCGCATTTCTCTCCCTGAGAAAGCCTGAGCCGCCAAAACCTGCAAACATGACCGCAGTCACTCAGTGGTTTTCGCTGCCAAGCCTCCGCAGCCGTGCCAGGATGCAGGCTCCTTCTGTGGTGACAAGTCAATACACTGACCTCGCTTTAAATACAAAGGTAAATTGATGACCATTGTCTGCCAGCTCCTCTTTAATACACACAATGCATGAAGTTAGTCCAACGGGAAATGAATGGCAACAACACAGTTCTGCAGAAAGATTTTCTATTGACTCTCTTGAGGTGTTGTATCAAAGCCTAAATCCACTTTACAAACAGTATTCGAGGGTCAATTAACCTACACTGTAATGAGTAGCATCTCAACCATGTTAGACAAGAACATGAAAACAGGAAGGGAGTTCTTCTAGAACCAGTATTTTTTTTTAATGCCACTGGACATAAAACTCGAGGCTGAAAAACTGTCCAATATTACCGTAATTCCAGGAAATGATTGATTCAGTATCTAAATTCAGACAGTGTTGGATTTATTTGTCTAGGTTTTGAGGTATTTACTTCCACTGTACACAACGGAGGTGAACTAAATCTTGTTTGTGTGCCTCACAGCACTGAAAAATGACATTAGGGGCACCAGCTTTCATTTTTCATCGGAAGCACTTTGGAATTTAGTTTCAGAAAAAAATGGTCCCAAAGAAAAATCCTTATAGTGAGGAAAGTAGACTCCTAGAAAGAAATGAATAATTGAAATATAACTTTTCGATTTTATGTACCCTCAGCAGGCATGTGCCTGTTAGATTTATTCCCACCCTTTTACAAAGCTTGCCAAAACCCTAACCCTATGGCTATATAACAAGAGGACAATTAGAAAAAAACATGCAGTTTTGTGATCTAATTGAAAGTAATAGAAGGTCTTTATCTTTGTTATCAATAACTCACCACTTTTAGACATCTTGTAAATCAAACCATGATCAGAGACCATGAAATGTTAATGAAATTCAGCATATTTCGGGCACCACTAAAGATTTTCCTGCTTCTCTACATACCTAATGTTATCATTAAGAGAAAAAAACATTGGAAAGAGACTGAATCGTTACAGTGCTCTATTAGTCTGCAATGGAAAGCAGAAAATTTTAAAAAAAGGTGAGCAAAAAGATCCTTTCTGGTGCAATAGCAGCCTCTTTTAATTTGATAGTGGATCTGAGGGAATAATGTAATGCATGCCTCTGAACTGGCCACAACCACTGCCAAGACTAATTTCCCTCGAGATATCAAAGGCAGTTGATGAAATGTGATTGGTTTCTTCTTAATTGGACCTTCCTCCCCTGCAAAGACTGGGCAGGAAGATACTGATCAGTCTGATTTATATCGAAGTGAGCATCAACCTATATGTTTGAGCCAAGAGAAACAAGCTTATAGGGTTATAAACCCAGGCTTCATAGATCATCCACATTGCTCAGGGCAGAATGGAGGGGAGGGTTTGGCTGTTAGGTTTCTGCATGCTTGAGTAAAGAGGGTGCAGACATTCAGGACAAGCAGTGAAAACTAATAGCTAAAGGGCTGTAATGATCATCTGCTGGAGCAATTATTGTCAGAAAAATAGAGATAACAGCGGACTATAGACTATTCAATCAATCAGAACTGGCCATTATGAAATGACTAAGAAAAGCAAAGTGACAGAATAAACAAAAGACAAACACATGGAAAGTGATGTTATGTAACAGTCGCCACACTTTCTTTCAAATGCCACTCCAGTGTTGAAGAACGAAAGGCACAGGAAAAGGTTTCATATGTGCAGCGGATCATATATCAGATCTCTGTATTTGTGTCCATCTCAACATGTCTGCTTGTATCTGCACTCATATCTGTAAGAGTTGTGCGGGAGCAAAGGATTGAAAAAAAAAAATCTAATTCTGTCCATGCCTGTGTGGGAGTATGAGCAAATGTACATGCTATCATACGCGTGCACTGCACGGCAGGCATTACACAAGTGTTCCTGGATTTGTGAGTGTGTGTGTGTGGGTGGATGGTTGCGTGGGTGTGAGATGGATAATTTCCAGTTAGAGTGAAAAACACGTTCTGCTTGGAGCGGGCCACACTACCTACCTACAGTGTCTCACCTACAGGTCCGCCTCCACTTGCGTATGCTGCAGACACACGCACACACACACACACACACACACACACACACACACACACACACACACACACGCCTGCTGATGGAAAGTGGTGTGTGAGAGAGAGTGAGGAAAGAGGCACCAAAGAAAATAGAGTAAATGAAGGAGGAGGTAGGTAAGAGCTTTCTGCATAACGAGTCAAGTTCATGGAGGCCTATGTGTTATTGAAGATAGATGATTCCAAGAGTTTGTGTACGTGCTCAGTGTTTACACACAAACAAACACATTATACATATCATATGGATTCACAATACTGGCAACGTGTTGTTATATACAGAAAATGACAGATGGTTGTGTCATGACTTATCAATATGTCCAGGCTCATATCCACACACACACACACACACACACACACACACACACACACACACACACACACACACACTCTATGCATGTGCGATTTTAAACATTTGCAAACGTAATCATTAAGATCCACACACACAGCCACCTGCCTTATATAGTGTTGGTCCCCCTTATCCTGGTAAAAGAGCCTGTACTGTCGAAGCATAGGCTCCACTAGACCCCTGAAGGTGTGCTCTGCTATCTGCCAATATGTTAGCAACAGATCCTCTAAGCCGTAAGTTGTGAGGTGAAGCCTCTGTGGATCAGACTTGTTTGTCCAGCACGTCCCACAGATACTCCGATGGACTGAGATCTGGGGAATTTGGAAGCCAAGTCAACACGTCAAACTCATTGGTATGCTCCTCAAACTGAGCAATTTTGCTTTGTGGCAAAAAGCCTTGGGCACATATGACCCTGTCACTGGTTCATCACTGTTCCTTCTTGGACCACTTTTTATAGATACTGACCACTGCAGACTGGAAACATGCCACAAGAGCTGCAGTTTTGGAGATGCTCTGACCCAGCTGTCCAGCCATCACAATTTGGCCCTTATCGTTATGCCTTATTTTTGCATGCATGGACAACTTGGATCTTATTTAGACATTACAGGATTCATACAATATTATTGGAGGAAGTTGCGTTATGTGAATTCATGGGAAAATTATTTTTAGGCTTCTTGTAATATCACAATGACCACTAGGATATATTGAGATAAAGGCTACCTATGCTTTATGCAGCTAATTTGAACTGCAACAGTTGGCAGTAATGAGGTTAGATGAAAAAGGTGCCACACTGGAAAAATCCTTTAGACAGGCCACTGGAAAAAAAAAGGTTTGATTTTTCGACCAAAGTGTTTCCAACGAGAAGATTCAGTTTGTGTGAGAGAAGATTAGCTGGTTTACAAAACTTTACAAATATAAGTGAGAATAATATTCCAACCTACACCGAAAAGCAGTTCTAAACAGCCTCCCCAAGCTTTTTCATGTGGCATGTCTTCCCTGCTATGGGTGAGGTAGCCACAAATAGCATTATATAATCAGAAATAAGAGGAACCTACAAACTGGACAACAACTACTTGGTGAAAACACAGCTCACATTGCAGTTTCTTACTCTCCTCGACATACACATGCATACATGGACAAGACAAGATAGTGAGAGTGTGATTGAGAGGCCACAAGGTCACAGCAGATAATAAGAAGAGACAGAGGAGCAGAGAGCAGATAGAGTGAGAGGGGAATAGATAACAAAGAGATGGACAGCGAGGGTCAACTGAAGTGCTGGCATAGGGCTGTTCGATATAACGATATATATCTGATGACAATATAAAAACGTCTATTGTTTCATTTTATGCTATCGTTTGTTTTGTGGTGTTGCAAAATAAACTGTTTACGGCAATATTTTTTCATCATTTTGATGGTCACTGTAGTGGCTATATTAATTTCTTGAAGTTCTCTCTTTCTCTTATATTTATATAACCACACTATGGATGGACAAGAGCCTGTTTTTATGCGTTGTGGTTAGCAACAACGACGGTAACAGCATTGCGTGTCCACTTGTTTATGTTCCACATAAACCTTTCGCAATAAAGCTCAAGATCCTGTTGAGACTTTTCAAAATAAACTGAATCACGTGAAAGAGCAGATTATTTACGGATAAGAATTAAAAAAAGAGCCGCCAGGTGCTAAAAAATAAACCTTAGACTCAAACGTTAGATCACGCTTTTCCCCGCAGCACGCCGTGTAATAAATACTCACAAAGAAAACGGCGGCCTTTACAACTTATATGTATATACTATACTTATATGTAAAATGTATAGTTTCATGCATCAGTTAAAACACTCAACTCCAGCTACATGACGCCCAGCTGGAAACACTTCCTGCAAGACGAGCTGCCCGAGATTCACAGAATTTACAGAAAATGTTACATTTTTGTGATTTATATCGTTATCGGGACGATAGAATTCTTATATCGGGATATGAGATTTTGGTCATATCGCACAGCTGGCATGTAGGTGAAGGACTCAAGCAACACACATAAATGTAACTCTACAGGGAACAGCTTCAGAAAATAATGAACAAGCAGAGGACCTAACAAAACTTTTCCTCATTGCTTTCAATTTGTGAATGCCGCATCAAAATCCAACTATTATGTTCACCTAATGATTTGGCAGCATCTATAACATCAGTTCCAAACAATTACACCAACAGCGCTTTTGTATGGAATCACAGAGCTCTGATGACACCAGGCAGTGGGTAATCCTATTCAGCATTGTGTCTTTGGCATGCATTATTATTAAATGTGAAGTCCATTAAAAGCCATGTACCAAGCCAGGTTCCTCCAGCCACACTTTTTTGTGCAACAGATTTTACTGTAGTGCTATGATTGAGTTTAAACACCCAAATTAAAGGCAACAGTCAAAGCCATTAAAAAACACTGCAGACTATTGCTGAAGCAAGTGTATTCAGTTATTTAGTGAGCAACTGAACACAAATGTATTCATACAGTCAGTATATTTCATACAGTTTAGCCATAGTATGTTAGGCTGAGGTAATCAGCAGAATGAAATGTCTCAACGCTTCATTCATAGTTAAACAGCGTGCCACATAGGACAAAATTCCCTGCTGAGCCTCCAGTTTGACTCTACACAAGCCACCCTTTGCTACAATGTCATTACCCTGCTATCTTTATCCACAAATCCTAACTTTATTGCAACATCTAATAAAAGCTGCCCTGCGAAATAACTTCCATGGTTGATCATGGTTGATCATCAGTCACTGAGTGCCACCATAAACTTATCAGCGCCATTAAAGAATCTACAGTTGTGGTTGAAATTTCTCTACAACTAGTAGTTTCCCTTTGCCAGCTTAAAAAGGATTTCTTTGAAAACACTCATTGGACTGACCAATCAGAACAATGCAAAAGCTGAAGTCTCTTTCTTACCTTAGAAAGGTTTCTTGGAGTCACATCTGAGGTTCTGAGATCATCAGTTTTACCAACTGTGTAAATGCAAGCTATTCAGATGTGTCACTACATTGCCAAGGTCTGGAAGAAGACTCACACTGTCACCCTCAGAGAGGAAATTGTTCAGGAATAACCCAGGAACCACCTAGGCGCAAACCTGCCATGAACTACAAACTGCTGGAACATCTGCATCACTGTCAACCGTGAATCAAGTTTAATATCACCATGGACTAAGAGGGTGCAGACCAAGAAAGAAGGCAAGACACCTGTACATCTGTTCACATGCACATGCCAGATGCCTTTTAGAGATTTTTTTTTTTTTACTTGGCACAAATAGTTACCAGAAATGTCAGAAAAAGTTATGTTTAGAGCAATAAAAAATGAACACTAACCGTGTAGGAACTATAAAGCATGGTGGTAGTGGTAGCATAACTCTCTGGAGCTGTTTTTAGCTGAAAAATTTACACTACTGGGTGTTCCAACAACACAATTTTCCCAAACACATTAAAACTGATTTTTCGAATTGATGAAAGAGGGTGACATTAAGCTTCCGGCATGAACTCTGCTAATTCTACCAAGAAGAGTAGTCAAATGTCCAGCAAGAATAATGCCACTATATAATAATATGCTGTACATAATGCTGCTAATGCTGCTTAAATGAAAGTTACCTAAAAAGGGACTATATATATATAATTTCTCCGACAATGCAGTGGATTCAGACTAACACTCTAATATCTGCAAAAAGTATTTTGATTGCTATCATGCCAACGTGATCATGCCAAAAACTTGAAAGCTAAATGTTAGCATGCTGTCTGTGGGCTAATGTAGGTACAGCGAGTCTGACTCTGCCCCAAGGTAGCAAAATCCCTCTCATACAACCTCTGAAGTTTATAAATTTCCATGTTATGATTTGCAATGCTTAACTTCACATAATAATAAGTTACGCTAACAGCATAATAGGGGTGCCTTTATATTTACCAGATAAATATAACAAAGTAATAAATCTTCTAATTCAGCTCCCACCAATTAACGTGTGCATTCTTTTTTTTGAGATGACATACAGTTTTATTGGGCCCACTGACAACTTTATCATGCTAACATTTTAAAATCATTTTGTCTGTGGGCTAATAAAATTATAGCTGGCCTCAAGCTGTCCTAGGTACCAAAAATTAGCCTAGTAACACTTCTAATGCTGAGTAATTTTCATGTTGTACTTGTTTAATCTCACACTATGCTAAAGCTGACACACTGGTGGTCATAGTGGTCTTTCATTTACAAGCTATGGTACTGAGCTTTTCAAAATCATTAACAAAATCAATAAATGCATTTACCCTAATTTATTCCTTTCTTTGACGCATACTTTTAAATTTGATTTCTTAACAATTTGATGCATAGATATTACATGACCTTTAACCTTTTGCACATACTATAAACCTTTACCATTATTTTTTGAATTCTTATTAGCTTTTGGTTTAGTAGTTAACATTCTGCATAATAGTATTTACAAAATTAAAACTTATTTGTATTTTGTCTTGTTGTGTGCTGGTGTTTCTCTAGAATATACATACTCGTGATGACCCCAGCCCAGCTCTGGGAGGTAGGGAAGCTTCTTGATCCTGATGATGGAGTCGTAGAGGGAGGGCTGGAGGGACTGGGCCACGGCATTGGCTAAGATCACTGCTATCATCACTGGCAGGATGTGGGAGATCTGGCCAGTCAGCTCAAACACGATGACTGCAGTAGAAACTGTGTGGGTGACTGCTCCTGACAAGGCTGCAGCACCTTTGGGTTTGGGAGAGGACAGTGGGGTTAGTAGAGGACCAGAGAGATAAAGTGTAGAAAGAATTGGTTAGACGTTTGCTTGTAAGGTGAGATTTGGGGCTTTAGCAAGGGGTCCTTTGGGTGGCATTCAAAGCCCCCCCTCCAAAAACAGATGGGTCAATACTAATATGATTTCAAAGAGCAATAAAATACTATCTTACTGTCCCCAGGCATATGACAAACAGAACTGTTGATTAATGCCAGAGACTCAAGATTCTGACAAGCTGCTGAAATTTCAAACTTACACATTTCACTTTCTGAGTCTCAGTTCTTCAAAGGTCTTTTGAAGATGTTAAAAGAAAAAAAAACTCTTTCTTGCACTTGGTTTCTTTACCATATTAATCCATCATCAGTACTTCATTACTGTCTGCTTTCCCCCCAAAACTACAGGAAGTAAAATTAGCCAATCCCAAGATGAAAATACATAATCAGAAGTCTTTCAAACTATACAATAGAAAAGCTAACAATGACGAATTACTTGTTTTGGAACATGATCTATAACTTTCTTGTGTGAATTAGAGCAGTGCTTTCGGATGTTTTATAACAAACCTTCCAAGACTCTTTACTTCAACTACTACATGTCCATATTACACTATTATTGGTTGTTGCTGTTAGCTGTGATATAACATCTTATAAAAACATGTATAAAAAGTGGTAATTTTAGGCTTTACTTCCCTCGGTACAATCAGAAACTGTTTCTACTGAGCCTATAAAGACCTAAAAACTGTACTTGATTTAAATTAGCACGCTATATTTAACCATACACTGTTATGGTCGTTGTTACTACATTTCAATCCAGTTTTGACTTGGCAGTTCTGCTGATTTTTTAGTGGTCATAGCCGGAGAACTGGTTTTTATTACTGTGACAGTAATCTTCGTTTTGAAGTTTTGGTCATTTTAGGAAAAAAACCTTTGAGCTCTGTGCTCGGGAAACTTCAAGGTACATAATTAAACTTCAAATGTCCACCTCCAAGTGTTTAAATCGATATTCCTACAAAACAGTCCAAATGCAGCAGGTGTACAAGATGTGCTCTAGCACTACACATGGATCCAAGCTTGACAGGGGAATTGAATGAACTTAAATCATTAACAGCATTTAAAAAAAATTATAATAATTTTACCTTAGTGTTGTAGCGTGCACAGTGGGATAGATTCTTTACATTGTCTACAAGAAGCTGTACATTATATAGAACACATTTCTAATCTAATCTATAAAATCAAACTTCAGATTTGGAAGTTAATTCACTCGAAGAGTCTTAAACAACAAAACAACAGAGCACTTCGCTCTCGCTCTGCAGGCCTACTTGTTGTTCCTCTAGTATTTAAAAGTAGAATGGGAGGGAGAGCCTTCAGTTTTCAGGCCCCTCTTCTGTGGAACCAGCTTCCAGTTTGGATTCGGGAGACAGACACTATCTCTACTTTCAAGATTAGGCTTAAAACTTTGCTTTTTGCTAAAGCATATAGTTTGGATCTGGTGACCCTGAATCCTTCCTTAGTTATGCTGCAATAGGTGTACGCTGCTGGGGATTCCCATGATGCATCGAGTATTTCTTTTTCAGTCAACTTTGTCTCTCACTATGTGTTAATAGACCTCTTTCCACTGAATCATACTTGTTATTAATCTCTGGCTCCACGACCCCAACTGGTCGTGGCCCTGCCCCTCCCTGAGCCTGGTTCTGCCGGAGGTTTCTTCCTGTTAAAAGGGAGTTTTTCCTTCCCACTGTCGCCAAAGTGCCTGCTCATAGGGGGTCAAACAATTGTTGGGTTTTCCTCTGTATGTATTATTGTAGGGTCTACCTTACAATATAAAGCACCTTGAGGAAACTGTTGCTGTGATTTGGCGCTATATAAATAAAAATGAATATAATTGAACACTATCTCATCCATACTGACTCAGTTCAAGCAACTAAATACACATTTATCCCCCCCCCCCCACAGCCTTCTCCCCTATGTCCATAAAGCAAAAATCAACTATTTTGAATAATTCAATATAAAGGGAAGCTTTACATTTGCAAATCTATTTAAAAAAATAAATACAGAGTAGTTAAAAGAGGAATACTCTAGCCACATCAAAGCAGAAAGAGCAGCATGGGCAACGTGAGTGTTTATCCTAACAGAGAAAATGGATGAGACCAATCCAAAGAATGAGATGAACACCAGGGGGAAAAATACCAGAGAATGAAAGCATTAAAATAAAAAGAGAAACAGATGGTGAGTAAGAGAGTCTACAAAGACAGGTTTCATTGTTCTTTCTCCTAACTTAATTAAGCCCATGTATGCCCCTCAGATAAATGCTACTGCTCCCTCTGCCCATCCCAACACTTATTCCTTAAAGCAAGCTCCGCTGCGAGATGAAAGAGGCTCATCAGAGTGTCAGGCCTGTAAAGGGGTGACTCATCAGCTATAGTGCAGCACAACAACAACAACATCAGCCCCAGAAAAACAGCCACCGCCAACCCATAACACTGACATAATCAGCACGGCTGTCAACAAGTAGCAACTGTAGCAACGCTGCACCTCATTAGACACACAACTTCAGGAAGAATCTATAATGTATATAGTGCAACCATTTCTTTAAAGAAACACTGGGTACAGCTTCACTATCCAGTGTATACAATCATTACCCTTTGCTGGTTATTATCACTTATTTTACTATTCCTCTGTGTATCCAGACAAATAAGTCATCTAGACTGATACATCAGACATTAGCTTGTCGCAGTGTTTGTGGCTTCTGATGAGTAACAACAAACAGAAGTAAAGATATGCCATAGGGAAGTTCTGAGTCATTAAAATAATGTCTCTATTACATGGTTTGTTCACCAGAGAGTAAAGATCTCAATATTGTTTGTTTAATGTACACTTGTTTAATAAACCATACAGGAAAACTAAAAAAACAAAAGAAAATAAATATTTTGACATTAATAAGCTAAAATAATCATTTGCATTAACTAGCTCATTATTATCACTGTCCAGAGGGGGTATTTTTTGGACGTTATATGCGTAATTATTGGTAGTAAACTAGTAGTAGGAAATTATGGCTGTTGATTAAAATTTTCCACATATTCTAACAAACTTATAAATGTTTATCACATTACTTTTACAATTCAGTTGCTCTCCTTGTGTTTAACTTACCTTGATATTTGAATAACAAAGCTGTGACACTATGAGTGCAGTGCATTGTTGATTTAATGACTGTATTAGCACAAACAGGGGTGTGCAGTGTGAGTAAAAGTTGATGAGCAACAGCTGTCATATTTAACATTAGCTTTCTATTTATCCTTGTTTAAAAAAATTGGAACTATTAAAAATTGTAATAAAATTATTGAGTTTCTGGCAGGTTTAAAAATTAAGTAAATACAACCTTTAAAAAAAAAAAAAAAAAAAAAAAGTACAAATACAACCTGAGATGAACACTAACCTTATATTACACATTGTTTAGTACAGTTCATGGTTCAGGAGCTTGTAGAACAACCTGTAGCAGCAATAACTAATTATTTGCATGGCTATTAGTCTGTCATATTATTTTTTTGCGGGCATTCATGTATGCACAGCTCTCTTAAGGTCCCCAAACAGCATTTTAATCAGGTTAAGGTCTCAGCTTTGACTCTGTCTAGTGGATGCCCAATCCAGTTTGACACAAGTCTTATGCCGGGCTCACACTGTGCGATTTTTGGCCCATTTTGAGCCGATTTTTGAGTCGTGCGACCGTTTTGGCGATCGGGCCGATTTTGGCCTTCATCGTGCGTCGTGTATCGTGTAGTATACGTGGGGTAACGAGAAGCGATTAACACCTCACGACCAGCTCCCGATCATCAATCGCTTGGTCTTGAGGATTTCAAACCTGTTTGAAATCCTCGCGACCGTCGTGAGGGTGTCTCCGCAGTTTCTCACACTGCGCACGCGCAAACACAAATGTCAGCAAAAAAGACGGCGCAGCACGGCAGTGCAACGTGTGATCTGGACACAAGCGATGGAGGCACAACTTGTAGAACTTGGAAAGCTCATCCGAGCCTTTTCGATGTGGCCTCACAAAATTATCATGACCACAACAATCGTGAAAATAGTTGGATAGACATTGCTGCTCAATCACAGCTGCCTGATCAATGTTTTTCATTAGCAATTTAGCAAAGTTGATGGCGGTGGTGTGTCTGTGTGAGTGAAAGACAGAGAGGGAGAGCGAGCGACAGAATTTCTGTTATAACCTTCATTTTATGGACGCACAGTGTGAGCACTCAGGTCGCATCAGAGCATCGGGTCGTATAGTGTGAGACCCTGCATCGTGACCTACAAACTTCTAACCCCTGCGAGTCAATCGTACAGTTTGAGCAGGAGCTGAATCGCGCGACTGACAAAATCGCACAGTGTGAGCCCGGCATTAGCTGTTGAACACATGGCCTCACATTTTTCTCAAAACAAAGACTATGGTGTACAGGAGTTTATGGTCAGCTCAATAACAGCCTAGCATTTGTCTAATAAATTATAACATGGGATAATGTGTCATGTTTGGTAGTCAGAAATCTATACAGACAGACTTAAAATGCAGAGAAACAATACAGTTTCTTATCAATATATTCTTTTAACTTATTATGTTCATTTAACACTTTTTGTATTCATATATATATTGTTCAAGTACATTATTCAGTCAACACAAAACAAAAATATGCCTTTGCCAAGCAACAAAACAATGTCTGCTTCTTAACAGGACTCCTGGATTGCACATTAGCTTGGATATTCAACTTCCAGACTTTCTAGTGGAATATGAACATCTGACAACACCACTGTGAAGAATTTTTGTTTTTTTTTCCAGCTGGTGTCTAAACTGAGGTTTCTTTGTCATGAATGGTCTGGAGATCTTATAAATATAATTTGATTTTGTCTGGAGTACTTGAGTCTGTTCATATTCCGTGTCACCTTTAATCAGGGTCAACTTAAAACCTTAACTTGGAGCTGAAAAACTGAGCAATTCTGCTACAGGAAATATTTCTGTGCATTCACTTTTATTCATCTTGCCATCAAAGATGAAAGCCCTTCACAGAAAGCCAAGAAGAAAAATGTGTATATAGGTTTATAATGCAAAGGCTGAATCACAGAGGAATTGTAGAAGCAAACGTCTTTTATTGCAGCAAAAATATGTAGATTAGGATGGAGAGTGAGAGACAGCTGAAAGGTGTGTGTCTTTAACTTACCCACAACAGCATAGCCTCCTGGCACTATGGGGTAGATGGTACCATCTGTGTTAATGCCATCAGGGAACCAGGCAGCCATGCTTTCTCCAACCAGACGACCAAAGGCTGCCCCTGAATTACACAGGAAAACAGAGACACACAGTCATTGAGACCATTACGCAAGTGCAATATTGGTGGTGGCCCAGTAGATGCTGTAACGCCAACCACTAAAACATAAATCCTTAGGTCAAAAAGTACAAACATCTTTCATACCTGCTAAAAAGTTTTATAGTGAAAGTTTAATAACTGTATTTGATTATGATTTTCTCGCTGTTTCCAAATATGAGCAATACACAACTGCTTTGGTTCTCATGTGAACGACAGCATCAAGCACTCCTTATTTGAAAAACCTTTCTCTAAATGGAAATGAACCAATTAAAAAAACAAAAACTGTAACAGATTTAACACTGTGCTTGGACCATACGTTGGTATTAAGCCACACCAGGGTATTTAAAAATGATTGATTTTTTCCCCCAACCGTTTTGAAAATACTGTACTGTGCCTTTCTTATACACCAGTACACATGTACTGTACTTTAGGGGTGGTGAACAAGAAAGATGGTTGTCTGACTCTGTGTTAGCACTGCAACAGGCTGGTGACCAGTCCGGTGCGTACCCTGCCTCCCACCTTATGACAGTTGGGTTAAGGCTCCACCACCACTCTGAATTGGATGTCAGGAGGATATAAAGTTATGAGGTGAAAAGACATCACCTAATCCTATGTACCATATACCTACAGCGACAATTGCCTCCTCTTTCCTCAACTAAGAGCTGGATATTTGAAATGATTGTTATAGTTGCATCTTTTGTTTGGACAGGAAAGCAGGGTAGCAATTAGACTTAGAATAGCAGATTCAATGGCAGCAGTTCCAATGACAGTCTAGAATGCTAATTAGATTGGTCTCATAAGTTTCACTTCCTGCTTAAATAAAGATACTAATAATGCCAAATAAATGCCCAAATGAAATACAATAACATATTTGTATTCAATTAGTGGCAAACATATATAGTAATTTATAGTACGTTAACATGACTGACTTTCAAAGGATTTATTTTTGTTTGATTTTCTTGGTAAATATGTTAAATTACACAAACGTAATCCTGTATAGGGTTAAACCTAGGGTTAGGTTTCTTCTGTCCCTTTACACACACAAACACATGTAGTCATTTACTTCTTACCAATGACAAATACTGGCATGAAGGCTCCGGAGGGCACTGGGATAGTGATGGCCAAGGCAGACATCCAGAACTAAGAGGGGAAAATAGAAGCAGATAAAGAAAGAAAAGACATGAAAAGAAATAACAGGGTGGCATTTCAATTAGCTTCAGAGTACCATCCGGTGTGCTCCTCGATGATAGCCAAGCTGAACCCTCTACCAGCAGTGAGGAGGCGACCATGCGAGGCTTATTGCTGAGGTTAGATTGAGCTGTCACTTTCACTCTCCATTTGACAAAGACCCTGAAATAAACCCCTGGGTAATGAGCGGACTCTGCCGATTGGCCGACGGTGCACCAGACGAGCGGAGAGACTGCTAATTAGGAAAGAAACAAAAACCGAAATGTCATCACTGACAATGTGTGAGCATTATCGTCAGGTCTGTGTGTGTGTGTGCAAATGTATAAGTGTAGCAAGATGTAGGAAGATGGTTGAACAGAGATGAGTTTTAAAAGGCTGTCATACTCACTTATGGAAATAAAAGTCTGCACTGATACCTGGGACATCGTTAAAACGATGATCCACGCTTACTTGACTGAACTCAATATTAGATTTAAAAGTCTTATTAAAACTCCATTTACACTCCACACTACCAGCATAGTATTTATTGGTTCTTCAGTAAAAACTGTCTGATCACTCTTTCCATCCTTGATACTTGAGGTAGTCAAGACTGACTAAGTCAACCTTCAAATTTAACTCTAACTCAGTTTATTTGTAGAACAAAGTGTATTTTTGAACCTTTTCAATGTCTTAATAAAGAAATCCTCACAGAGTCAAATCCTCACTTGTTCCCACGGTCGCCAGTTCACACATGAAGGCCATTTGGATCACTTTTGTACTGAAGACCGGTAATCCAAGGTGCATTGAATCATGAGCACCAACATGCTGCACTCTACTCACAACACACACCAAAAGCATCTTCCAAAAATTCAGTCTGTTAAGGCTACAAAACAATCATCTCTCTGACTTGCCCTCAGCGCCAACAGGATTGCTGTGAATCATACACTGGGGAAACCAAACAACTGTTGGTTAAGCGCAAAACAGAAGAGCTACCTCGCCGGGCCACAGCTGTCTACACCTCCGGCCCCGACTCTTGACTCTCAACAATGATGATGTGCACATCCTGGCCAGGGAGCAATGCTGATTTGGGAAATCAAAGAGGCCTAGAAAAGGAACAACCATCATATTTGAAGAGAGATACTCTAGACACCAAACTGACTGCTTATGTAAGAAATTAATTATCTCAAACATGAGTTTTCTAGGAAATGTGAGACTCTGAATGTGAGGCTGAAATATTGCTTGTACAACACTAAATGCTGGTTGAGGTTGTTTCATTTTCCTTTCAGACAGAAACAGGAGTTTAACAGAGAGTACAAGACACATGTACGAGCTTGTTTCAGCTGAACTGTGTAACGAAAGTTGGGAAGTGCCTTAGAATCAGGTTCCCAGTGAATGAGGGGTAAAAAGGTCTCAGTGCGAGTCTCCCAAGGTCTTGATTATCCAATCCATTAACCTCCTAGGACCTGGTGTCCACATATGTGGACTTCACATTTTGGGTTATTTAGACCAAAATACTCAATTTTGCTCTACATGGGTGTGATATCCACTTACGAGGACATTATACTGCTACTGTTCTATCAAAATTTTAAATGAATATCCTCATATGTAGCTCTTATTTTTCTTAAAAACAAAAATAAGGTAAAAAAAAAAATCTGGTAATTCTTTGTTTTTACATTCATTGGGCCCCAATATGCCCAAATATCAAAGAGAAATTAAAAATGCATGTCGTGGAAGAGTTCGGGTCTTAGGAGGTTAAATGTGCCAATAAATAAAATATATTATAATTACTTTTGATTTGTGTTAATACATAAAAACTAAAAGATCCCGTCTGTGTCCTCATTAGGACAGAGATTTGTGTTGGTGTGTAGGACTCTAACCTCAGGACTATATTGTTAACTGGTGAGAAGTTTGAGATGTATTTCTCTTTAGCTAGAAACACAAATTTTCTGTTCCTTTTTCCATTACTCGCACCAAATTAGAAACAGATTCTGCTTCAGTAATAAAAAGCTTTTAATATAAAGATGCAGCATGAAAGGGTCAGGCACCATAAAGCGACTTAATAGATATGTACTTAAATGAAAATAGGTCTAGACTGGCTCTCTGAGCTAAAAATTAGCCATCAGTTAGAAGTGTGAGTAGAAATTATAGAGATTATAAGAGACAATGTTTATGCTCAAAGTATCCTGAATAGAAATCTTTAAGACAATTCAGTTATGGCAAAGATAGTGGTTACACCAATTTAACAGCTGTAACAAAAACATGGCAAACAACATTCAAATTTAGGGTCATTTTAGACTGCTGATCAGGAAAAAAATCAGTCTAAAATGGATCAATAGTGCAATTAGAGATAATTTTACATGATGTTTCCTTTAAATAGGCCAGTACTATTAATTGGCATGTATTCTTCGACACGGAGCAGGTAATGTGAGCACAGGCTTATATTTTCAGTGTTTGCATGCACAGAATGAGACACATGAATCAGTGTATTGTACAAGCCATTACACAAACCTCATCACTGTAATAATCTCATGGTTTCAAATAGACTTTTTAATTACACTCATTGCTCCGTCGCTCTCTCTCCCTTTTCTGCTCCCTCTGCTCCAACTATAGTTAGCTGTAATTAAGGCTGGCTGCCATGGTGACGTAATGGATCTCCTTCTGTGACCCTAAACTGCCGCCGCTTTCGCACCCCGTACAAACACACATATGTGCGTAGGTGTTCACACACACTATAACACGGACTCAGCGAAGAGAATCAGGCTAAAACACAGTCACACACACAGTTACAAAACACAAAATAGGCCTCATGGGAAAATGAAGACAGCAGTGTGAAATAATCTTTAGACTTGCCTTCCTCTCTCATTCTTTCTCTTCCACCTAGACAGTAAAACTAGAATAAGAGTTGGGAACTTTTAAAAGATCTGAGAACTCATAAGAAGAGGCTTAACTTTATTAGAGGCCATGAACTCCCAGGAAAGCAGTACACAAGAAGGTGAGTGTGTCCTCGGGTATGTGTGGGTTATATCATCAATACTGAGGCCACACTGATCTGAGAGGAGTCCACTGTTACCGGGTTGTTAAACTACAGGTAGACCTTCACACACCTTGTATTTTATGATGCTCAGAAACACTGTGCCCATTGTTGTGTTACTTTAACCTTTTAAGACTTACCATAGAACCAAGTCCGCCAGAGCTTATATTATATTTTTACATGTTGTAGTGCCATTTTTGGGAGCATTCCAAGTTGATATACATCAATACAACCATTATAGCCCAAATTTTAATAATATGTCTGCATTAAGTGCATAGTAATTACATAAATTGCAAAAAAGTGCAATAAACTACAAAACAATTTAAAAATTGTTAAATTTCTCTAACTAGAAATTTAAGAGGCTTATCCCGCAAAACTGTAAATACAAAAAAGTTGCACAAAATAGTTTCCCACCACAGGAAATTTATTTTGAGTGTCTTCATAGTTTTATTTTTGAAATACACCAATTTTTATATACTGCAGGAAAAACAAAAATACATATCATAATGCAAATTTGCAAAAAAACAGCATATGCATTAAAATAAACTATTTCCAGCAGTGCAATATGAGTCCTAAGCATCCCAGAAATGACACAGAAAGTCATAAAGTCAAACATAACTTTTAAAAACACCAGTATAGGCTCATAAGGCCCTGATAGTAAAAAACTACATTTCCGCAAAATTACGTCACTTCTGGTTTCGGGCAGGTCATGGCGGACATGCGACAGTTCGTGCTGATGGACGTAGGAAGTGTTACGAACAGCTGATCGGATCGGTAAAGCGTGTTTCTGGAATATTATGTTTTTGTTGCTGCAAGTGCTTTTTACGCAGTTTTTGCAAAGCTATATGTGGAAGGAAACTGTGACTTAGGACAAGCTGGTGGCATAAGATGTAAGTACAACTCCTCCGGTTTCATATGCAAAAAAAATTATTGCGCTAGCTTATGTGGTTGCAGTGCTACCGGGATTTAAAAATAGTTACGCAAAACAGAGCGTGCCCGCTCTGACCGGCTTTAAAGGGTTAAAAAAAGTAATTCTTATCTCATCTTTGGCTCACAATAAAGGCCCGTAAATAAACAAATAGAAACTCAACATAAATTGTGTACAATTTACTCTAAAATCATAATACTTGTGACTGATTTTTGGTACTAAAAAGTAAGAGTCTGGAATTAGAAAATGTAGCAAGTTTGGTGGACATTTGGCATTTTAAAAAGTTCAGCAGAAAATCTTGTTTGTTTTTATTAAACAAACACAACAATGAGAAAGTGAATGCAGACAATTGTGTTACAAAAATCAAATCTAAAATTTTAAACAATTTCTTGCTTTCTAAATTCCACTTCAAATTATACTGATTAAGTGTCAGAAACAGTTCAATCTTGATGACTAATAACTAAAATTATTCAACCCAAGACGTTTTTTGTGATAACACCATAATTAAGGTTTCAGCACAAAACCAGTTGGGTTAATTCGTAATAAAGTAATCATGGTCATAGAGTATGACCATAAGTAATCCCTGACATTTAGAATTTATTTTGGTAACAAAATGAATATTTGTTATTTATGTCTATAATCAGTAAAGTTTCTTTTGTGTTGACCCATCCATCCACCTCAGCCTCCACTCAATAAGCACTTTGTCATTCTGCTTTGAGGATGCTCCACCTTTCTTCTTACAATAATAACTAAACAACTCGCTAAGTCAACCCCATGGGAGCCTTTCTGCGTGGAGTTTGAATTTCCCATTTCCCTGGGTTTCCTATGGGTGCTCTTTCTTCCAGCCTGAGTCCAAAGACACATGTGTTAAACTAACTAGTGGTTCCAAGTTGAACATGAATATGAGACAGATAAATGTTCAGAATGAAGCACAAAGTTTTCAGTGAGCAGTAAGAAAGAAAAAAGTGCTGTGTCAACATTTGCATACATTAATCTGTGTCTGTGTTTTGTTTTTCACCTTAATGTCAACATTAATTAATCTGGTGTGCTTTCTTATGTTCATCTTGTAAGACACACTCATTTTCTTTATCCTTTATTCCATAAAGGATAAAGATGTTCACATTTAAATTTAGCTATTTTACTCTTAGGGCAGGCAGCACGGTGGCACGGTGGTTAGCACTGTTGCCGCACAGCAAGAAGGTCCTGAGTTCAATTCCACCATCAGGCCGGGTTCTTTCTGTGTGGAGTTTGCATGTTCTCCCCGTGTTTGCGTGGGTTCTCTCTGGGTACTCCGGCTTCCTCCCACCGTCCAAAGACATGCAGCTTGTGGGGATAGGTTAATTGGATAATCCAAATTGCCACTAGGTGTGAATGTGCGAATGAATGTGAGTGCGAATGGTTGTCTGTCTCTGTGTGTTGGCCCTGTGACAGACTGGCGACCTGTCCAGGGTGTACCCCGCCTCTCGCCCTATGACAGCTGGGATAGGCTCCAGCGCCCCCGCGACCCTAAAAAGGAGAAGCGGAAGCGAATGGATGGATGGATACTCTTAGGGCATTTTAGCACTTATGATTAAAAATGAATATTTTTGTGCAAGTAATATTTTTTGGAGACACCCAGTCAAAAAAGATACTAATATTGTAAAAAATAAGATGTCATTTGCAAATAGACTTTCAGCAGTTCTGTTGAGAGTGTGTAGATGACAGTGTAATCTAAACCAGCAGCCTGTTTACTCATAGTAACATGGTCAAAAACACTTGAGCACGGGTGACTGTGGCAGGATGCTGCAAGCACTGTATTCTCCAGCCTTATAGGATGGAAACCTCAATTATAGCAACTGAACTGATGTCTGCAAAGTAATAGCTGCCAATGGGTACTCCTTCAGGTGGCTTGGAGCTAGTTGTTGCACTTGGGGGCATAAACTAATAGACAGGATACTCCTGGCTGTAAATATGGCTCCATGGGAATTAATGCTACATTTGTCCACATTTGTAATACCATATTGTATAAATATTTGCAAGCAGTACAGAAATCATACTTTAAATGGTTCAATATTGTAATCTATTTCCTAGTAGTACACCAATGCTGTACTAGAAATACAGTTTGTAGGCAAAAATGAGTTTGTATTTTCTGCCTTCATAATTACAGCAGCTTTCACGAGAACCCAGACACCACTGGGAGAAATAGCCCCAAACCATGACAGTGTCTCATTGGTTTTACAGATGACTGTAGACACTGTTGTACCTTTCTCCTCTTTCTTTTTAAAAATGGCACTGAGACCATTTCTGATGAGGTTTTCGTTAAAAAACAACAACAAAAAAACAAAAACAAAATACAGATGCATCTCTCAGGGCCTGTGTCAGCTCTTTGCTAGTTGTTGTTTAACACTGGATGCATCACCACCTGGTACGGCAACAGCACCGCTTACAACCGCAAAGCTCTCCAGAGAGTAGTGCGGTGTGCTGAAAGAATAATTGGAGGTGAGCTTCCCTCCCTCCAGAACATCTACAGGAAGCGCTGCCTTAGGAAAGCAGGGAGGATCATCAAGGACTCCAGTCACCCCAGCCATAAACTGTTCAGACTACTTCCATCAGGAAGGAGGTTCTGCAGCATCCGGTCCCGTACCAGCAGACTGAGAGACAGCTTTTTCCACCAGGCCATCAGACTGCTGAACACTTCATAGACACCTCACCTTCACTACTGGAACTTCAACATTATGCACTCCACACTGTATAAATGCCACTTGTTTTGCACAATATCCAACTACCAACCTCTGTATATTTTATATATTTATTTTATTTTTACTCTATTTAATTTGTAAAATATGTATACACACACACACACACACACACACACACACACAGGTAGACATACATATTTAGTATACACATTCAGGAACATGCATACACTCTTATATTGTACATATATTTATTCATATAATTCTCAGATTTAGCCATTCTTATATTTGCTTGTTCTTATCTTGTTGTACTTTGCACACCTCTGTTGCTTGTGAAGCTCGCACACAAGAATTTCACTCACATGTACTGTACCAGTGTACCTGCACATGTGATGTGACAATAAAAGTGATTTGATTTGATTTAGTAGTTTGCACTTTCCTTAAATCTTTTTAAACTAATACTTACTATACATGACATTTCTCTGTAGTTTCCTTTGAATACCTTTGTCTATCGTCTGGTTAAGGTTGATTCTACACCATCACTACCACAACAAATGCTAATGCTGATGATTTGCAATGCCATCTTCATCAATAAAAACTTCCTGATGCTCAGTTTCATTCATTATTATCAATTATACTGCATTTCTCATAAAAACAGGGGGGAACAGCAAGTTCCTCTAACTGTGATTCAGCTACATTCAACATCCTGCTGGACCTAGGACAGTTTGTACATAATTAATGGTATATAACTAATTAGAGAATTAATCAACATGGTCTGATAAGTCAAGTCTGACTGTGTGTGTGTGTGTGTGTGTGTGTTTAGTTTAGCTATAACCCTACCCTGCTCTAACACTTACTGCCAAAGGTTCTAAGGTTTTTGAGCCAAAGTGTGCAGAGAATAAAGCAAATGGATAGTTTTTAATTTGACGTAGTACGACCATATAATTGAGAGCCGACTGTCTTAGAGGAGACACATTAGCATTTCCGAACATATCCCTCTACCCTTTATTTGCTCTATTACTATTTATGTCCTCTTATCTATTGCTCTATCCAATTCTTTGCTGAAGCAATGACTCGCTTCCCCCTGAAGGAGTCATTAATGTTTCATCTAATCTAATCTAACGTAATCTAGTAGATGTACATCTCGCAGAGGTAGTTCACGACCATGAAGATTTATGAGGATCTCTGACCTCAAACTGAAAGGGGACTTTGATAAGCAGTGGAAGGCAGCAAACCTAAGACCTGAAAATCAAGCTGGGACTGTTTGGGTTATTGGTTTAAACCGCTGCAAATTCAAGTGGAACAAGTGATCAAGGAAACCACTTGCATGAAATCTTTCCTTATTAAAATCCAATTAGAAAATTCTTAATGAACCTTGTGAATTTTGACAGTAGCTTTAATGAGTCTTAAAAGTTCTAAAGCTGCTTCAGGGCTATACTATTTTAGGAGAAAGCATCATTTGTTAATATACGCAACTGAGATTTAATCAGTGTATAATATTAGCTTTGTGCTAGCTCAACAAAAATCTGAACAGCTGCCTTTAAAAAAAAGAAAAAAAGAGGCGCCTTAGTTATCACGCCACTGATGTAATAGGCTTTATGTGAAAATGAACGATTAACCGAATCAGCAGTAAAGTGTAAAAAGTAGGCCAGAACGTCAAGTATAGACATCTACCCCCCAAAGGTTGTCTTTTCAGGACGTACTTATGTTTTGCCTTTCATTGTAACAGAGCTAATACTACATTTGATGACAAACATAACTACAAGTATGACTTAAATGAATGTGGTCAAATCACACTGATGCTACAGAAGATGTTGAATAAAAATGCTCTGTCAAACATTTTAAAGCAATTTTAGATTAATTAAATGTATTTTAGACATTTTGAGTCTGTAAAACAGTGTTCATGGTGACAAACAGATTTTACATGATGCTGCATGCTTGGACCATCCATCCATCCGCTTCCGCTTCTCCTTTTCAGGGTCGCGGGGGGCGCTGGAGCCTATCCCAGCTGTCATAGGGCGAGAGGCGGGGTACACCCTGGACAGGTCGCCAGTCTGTCGCAGGGCCAACACACAGGGACAGACAACCATTCGCGCTCACATTCACACCTAATGGCAATTTGGATTTTCCAATTAACCTATCCCCACAAGCTGCATGTCTTTGGACGGTGGGAGGAAGCCGGAGTACCCGGAGGGAACCCACGCAAACACGGGGAGAACATGCAAACTCCACACAGAAAGACCCCGGCCTGATGTTGGAATTGAACTCAGGACCTTCTTGCTGTGCGGCAACAGTGCTAACCACCGTGCCACCGTGCTTGGACCATGAAAAGAAAAAAAAAAAATTCTAAATGCACAAAAACTGGCCAAAGACAGAACTTTTCTTTTATTTCTTATATATCGGTTTGTGTGGCTCTTGCAAGAGCTCATTTTTGGCATGATGCCTACTTACTAAAGACACCGTTGAGGCCTTTTGGTGTTCCTGGCCAATGCATTCATTCTTTCTTAACAATTTACCAGATTGATGATTTGGCTACTGCCAAAGTTTTTGCTCTCTCTCTCTCTGACTGGGTTATTTAGCTTTTTTGTAGCCAAGTGACAGCCTCCCTCAACTGTGTTGACATTTCTTAGGGGGATGATATTTAAAATTACAGTGGCAATCTATAAATTGAACAACTGAAATCAACTTCAAATAGAAGTCAGTTAGATAGATGTCTGCTTCATCTTTGATGAAATATCAAATGAACGGTTCTCACCTGGTTGTGAAACTACCTGTCAGTAAACTGTCCAATAACTTTTGAGCCTCTGAAAAAATAAGAGATTTTGTATAAAAATGGCCAAAATTCCTAAAAGGTTCATGCAAATTTCAACTAAACCTATAAGTCAGCATTTCAATTACATATTGCATAAAGCTACTTCAAAATATATTGTATAGTGTATGTGTAATAAACAAATGCATGTATTTGTATATGACACATATGGTTATTTTGGTCATATTGCAGCAGACATACTAGATAGTCTCTTGTATATCTGTATTTCACTAACTAGTAATCGCTATTACCATCTGGAACCTCTACTGACAATGCTTTGCCAAAATTAAAATCTGATTTTTCTTTTTTTCCAGAAGGCTTTCATTAAAATTGAGCTCTCTCTGAAGCTGGAGAAGAGTAATAACATACTCTCTACCAGATCCCACATGAAAAAACCCTCTAAATTTTCCTTTCAGTCAAATAAGGGGCTCAAATAAAAGCCTTCCCATCTTGCACCTGCATATCTGGTTAGATGATCAAGTTGCTATTACAACTCATGCTGAGGAGCTGCATAAGAAGCTTTAAATAATTAGGTTTCTTGCTGCCAACACGATTAAGCCCCTGCATGCTGTCATAGCTCTCTTAGAATTAGATTTTTTTTTCCTTTTTACCAAATTATTTTTTAAACTAATACCATGCTAATCATCATCACTTTTAAAACTTGGATTTCACAAGAACCCTTGGATATCCCATTTATGAATTACAGAACCTCAGTAGTTTTAGAATATTTTGTGTCAATGGCGCACTAAAGAGGAAGCTAAAATGAAAACATAATATATTGCTTTGCTATAAGCTTCATTAGCACTACCTTGTTGCACTTTCAATCAGTCATGGTGTCTCTGGTTCAGACTGTATGCCAGGTTTGTCCCACTTTTCTCAGAAGAGTTGTTGGGTTTCCAAGCACCTCTTTGGCCTGTGTCCCCAGTAAGATTAGTCAGCTGCTCCACACATGTGATGCACTTGGGTAGAAGGCTGTTTACATCCTTGGCCTGAAATGAGTAGCTTCCACAATGCTTTTCTTCGTTTTTCTTCAGTTGGCGGGTTTTTTTCTGGTTTTTATTCGTTTGCCAGTTATTTGTGGTTTGTTCCACACAAAAATGATCAGTTTTCCTTCCTCACAAGTTTTTTCCACTTTCCTTGCTATCAATCACACTTTTAGGTGTCACACTGGGAAATGAACTTTTCTAATGTGCCACATAAGAAACTGTTGTAGAGGGCCGCACCAATAAGCTTTTAAAGAACTGAGTTCAGCTTCTTGTTCAGTCCCAGTTTCTTATGTGCCCCCATGGGAGAACTCATTCCCCACCCTTGTTTTAGGGTAACTTGAAACTGAAAGGTGTGTCTGTAACTTACATAGTAATTTGAAAAAGTTACACATTGCAGTTACATATTGTGATAATACCTTATACTCAATACAAAATCCACTGATCCGCCTTAAAGGTGGAACAGACTACATCAGGTCACACCTTCAGTTTTTTTGTCCTTGAGTAAATAACTGCTAGTAAAGTACAGCCAACCCAAGCTTTGGTCCCAGTTGGTTCCCCCTGATTAAATTAAGTTATATATCTAATCATAAGAGCACACGATTGACAATTCTTGCACCTTGTGTTGAGACCGATTTTGATTGATGTTTCTTTGACTAAATGATGGAAAACAATGAAATCAGGAGAACAGGAGCAGGCAGACAGAGTGAAGGATAGTCAAGTCAAGGGTATCAGTTATGACGCACTATCCAGGACATTTATACTCTAATTTGTCAGTCATCTGGGAGCCCTCTGTGCTTGCATGGTTGTGTCACATTCAGAGGACAGTCTGTCGCCCAGGGGCCTCATGGGACCCTCGGGGGCCCTTCTTCTATTCCCACTCCAATTACAGTCCCGCCAGCTCTCTGTCACTGACGCACACACACCAATAGATAACAAAGGACTCGCGCAGGCTGGAGGACACATACCTATATTAATAAACTCATCTCTTCCTGAGAGCTGTTGATGTGCATAATTGCACACCACTAAAAATAGCATTTAACTACAAAGCATTTGTGTGTGTGTGTGTGTGTGTGTGTGTGTGTGAGTGAGAGTGAGAGAGTGAGAGAGAGACTTGAATGTTATCATCACATCACAACAACAGCAATTCAGCCTTTTCTTGAGGAACTTTCTTTAACTTCCTGTCTTGTCTTGTACTGATCTGCATGATTCAAATACACATAAAGCAGCTTCACCGGCTGACCAGCTGCTGGAACTGCCTGACACTAAACATTTTATCTGCACCTTGGCTTTCAGAAGTTCAGCTGCTGAATTCGGTCTTCCTGAAGTTTCGACATGAAAAGACGCAACGAGACAAGATGGCTGCCAAGTTGAATAAAAGAACCCTTCATTACAGAGCGGGAGAGGGAGAGGGAGCAATCTCTCCTTTGAAAGTCACCAGGCTGAATCCAGTAAAACCAAAGGCTGTAATTAGACAGAGCCATTACAGCCTCACTTTGAATGTTGTGTGTGTGTGTGTGTGCGCGTGTTGTATTATGTTCTGGTGTGGATGTATGGACTGTAATTGTGTGTAAAAGGGAGACCAAGTGTGTGCATCCATACAGACAGATGTTAAAATGCCCAGTGAGATTTTGCAGGGGAGTGATTTAGTTAGAAATGTTTTGGTGTGTGTATGTGTGTGTATGTGTGCGCATGTGTGCGTGCGTGTTATGCCTATCCTATATGTGACCTACAGGAAATGCTGCATATTTGGCAACCTTATACATGCCCAGAAGATGCGCATAGGCACACCTACACATGAGGTGGACGTCACGCTGAGAGGAATGATGCTGAAAGACTTTTGATAAAGGACAACAGTAGGACAGAATCTGACACACACACACACACACAGACACACACAGGAATAAGACAACAAGTTAGTGGCTTTATGCAAGAGACAAGGGAATCAAACTCACTCTATAAACTGATTCGAAATTGGGATTTGACTGTGCTTTGTTCACTGAGACCAGAAAAACAGCTGCGAGAGACATTTGCTATTATGCCTTTGAGAAACAATGATAGTGAGTCAGTTTCTGGCACTGCTGTTACATGGTGCACATCATCAATCTCTTTGCTTACATAACTTTGACACCGGAGCTCAGGTAAGTGTTGGGTTCCTGTTTCACCGAGTGTCTTTAACCAAATTTTGTAGGACAATGCGCTTGGCTGTAATTCTGCTTTCACAACTTTGCCATTTTATGAAGGGCAGTTTGTGTTTGTTTTTTTGACAAAAGGGAAGCCTAGAGGGCCATTTGTTTACTTTATGAGTTTAATTTAGATGATTTTATGGCAATGAATTTCAAAGGACCCATTTGTAGGATTTGAAATATTAAAAAAATGTGATGATTCATAGTGGAAGAACATTGAAACACAGAGAGGCGTGCTGAAATGTAACAGATGCATCAATAAATAATAAAGTATCTGCAAAGAGACTTTGAAATAAGGGTAATACCTGCAGGGTGAGCACTTGTGACCATAACAACATGGTTATAGTCTGAATACTGGTGTAAAAGTTCCATAAAGCAAAAATGACTCACAAGTTACGGAGTGCATGAAAATTATAGGCTGGGGAAGCAGAGAAGTTTTTTCTTCAGCCTTTTAAAAAAGAAAAAAATATTCCTAATACCAAAACTAAACATTTCTGGGTAACTTTCACAATATCTCAGGTTAACTGAACAATAATTAATATTGTCAATGTTTAATCGACAATGCTGAAAAACTCTAAAACAGACTGGTGACTTGCCCAGGGGGTGCTCCACTTTTTGCCCTATGATAGCCAAGTTAGCTTCTAGACCTCCCAGGGCAAAAGAATGTGGCCCATTATCAATATATAAATAAAAAAACATATATTAAAAATACATGATATTTTTATGTTTAGAGAAGTACACAAACAATTTAAAGTTCATTATTCTAATATGTAACATGAGCTGGATTTAAGATTTTGTGGATAATGGTTATTATAATAATGTTCACACAGCTGTCAAACTGCAAAGTCTATAAATAGACAGATTCTTATATTGCACTGATATTTAAGGATGTTTAATTGCATATCAGTTTCATTTACACAGAGAAGCAGGAGTTGTTAAATGACGCTCTGAAATGGTCATTGATATAAAATTAGACTTCACTAATGTGTGGCTAATGTCCAGTGTTATTATCTAAAGTGTGTTAATGCTTTGTTAATTATCTACCTCCACCTGAGCCAGGTACCAGGTAAAGTCACATGACTCCTCAGCGGAGATGGGCAGGAACGCGTTACTTGTAACGCGTTACTGTAATCTGATTACTTTTTTCAAGTAACGAGTAAAGTAAGGGATTACTATTGCAAAAACGGTAATTAGATCACCGTTACTTTCCCGTAGGAACGCTGCGTTACTGCGTTACTAAAACTGTGATTTTTTTGCAAGAATGTCTCATGACAGTTACGTAAGCAAGTGCCACATTCGTGACAACAGCTGTGTGCAGATCAACAATGGATCATATATCGAGTGCGGAGAGAGTATGAGTGTGCAGCGTTTAAAGCGTGGAAGTACTGACCTTACTTTGAGTTTGACTCCATAAAAAGTGACAAAAACATTAGTGTCCGTTGTGCGTGGGAAGAAAACTTATTTTTACACCGAAAAAAACCCTAAACAAGCACCGAGTGCGCTATGACGTAATGGGAAATTCACAGAGAAACTCGCGGATTCTTCAACTGACTGCTGCGGCACACCTGCACCAGGGTAAACCTCCGCCTACGCCACTCCTGCTTTACAGGTGAAAATAGAGCAACAGGACCGCTAGTCTTTGACTTTATTTATTTTCTGCTGTGTTTTACTTGCATCTATTTGAAAGACTGAGTGTAAACACAAAAAATATTTTATTTTATGTGCTGGAATGTGCAGAAAATAGGTTTAAATATTAAATTAATTTCTTCAAGTCAGAGAATGTTGCATATAATTAAATTTTTGCTTGATGCATAAAGTTAAAAGATTAAAACTAATAAAACAAGTTTTAAAAAGAGACTTTTCCATTTGATTACATTTTGTATGATGGATTATGCAGAAAAAGTAGAATTGGGATGAAAGATCTATCACTTTATCACCTATTCAGGTTGTAAATCGTGTTTTTAAAAAGTAACTAAGTAACTAAGTAATTAATTACTTTTGAAAATAAGTAATC
The DNA here is from genome assembly GCF_056152115.1 of Neolamprologus brichardi. Taxonomy (NCBI): domain Eukaryota; kingdom Metazoa; phylum Chordata; class Actinopteri; order Cichliformes; family Cichlidae; genus Neolamprologus; species Neolamprologus brichardi. Next base: position 8,120,246 of record NC_142117.1, on the reverse strand, counting down.
AGTAAACTAACGGGATTACTTTTTGGGGGAAGTAATCAGTAGTTTATTATTTAATAATAAACTACTGATTTAATTAGTTACTGATTACTTTTTTCAAATAACTTGACCAACACTGCTCCTCAGTACTTCCCTGATGTTCGGGGTGTTTTTTGTTTCTGTTGTTTAGGAAGGCAACTTTCTGTTTCTTTTTTAATATTGTGTGTTATTATTGACCTCCCCAGTGGATTGCACAGCTGTGTAGCTTTGCTGTGAATAGACTCATGTCATGTACAGTAACAGCTATCCAGATTTAAAAAGCTACATTTAAAAAAACTCCCCCCAAATCCCCCCCGCAGGCATCCTCTCATATACTCCCCTACACATTACTCAACTCCACTCTACTTGGCACCCACTCCTACTTCTGTGTGAAGTCTACTTGCTGTATGAAGCCCACAACACACTCAGTATTTTTGTATTGGAAAAGGACATTTCATTTCAGCCGAGCAGTGCAGCCCAATAAGTAGAGGTTACATAAAAAGCCAGACAAGCAGCCTTGTGTTCTTAAACAGGCAGGATGGTGGAGCACAGAACGACCAAACTCATTTCTGTTTTTTCTTGTTACTGAGCACTAGAAAAAACAGGAGAATGGGCGGTAAAGGAGATAAATGAATACACACTAACTGTTCAGCTTCTTGAGTCCATAGAGGCCAGAAGTGCAGAGCCTTCATTCCACCACACTCGGCCCTCTCTCAAACTTAGGAGTTGAGCCAAGTCCAAGAACTGGTACTTTGTCTACATATGTCATCTCAGTAAAACCTTTTTTTTTCCTAGAGATGGATGTTGCATTTTTTCCACACCTCTCTGCTGCAACATGAGTCACTTAAAATTAAATCTATGGGACAATCCAGAACAGTGGATGTGCTAGAACAACGGCAAACCCGGATAGCACCGAATGTACCGAACAGACATATGGACATCGGTTCCACCCTGACTCAAAGAGCTGGACCAGGGATCGTCAAAATGGTCTGAGCTGTAGGTTCAGTTAAATATCATTCTGTGTTTTCTACATGTATCAACAGAAGGGCACCAGTTGCAAGTGGAATAATTAACAAATCACAGAGGACGGCAATAAGGCCCATTTCCTGAACTCACCAGGAAAGTGTTTACTGAAGCTGAGGGTCAATTTCTTACATCTATAGGATGAGAAGTTCTATTTATAGCCACAGTTTAGCTTTACTTTTTGGAATCTCTCCATCTTTATGTCTTCTACATAAAGTCAGAAGACATAGGGATGTGACTTTATTCTTGTAGCCGACTGCTGAATCCTCTTCAATCAGTCCTTTCGCTCACTGATACAGCATCAAAGTGACACAAAACTTTTAATGGCCTCCTGGGAAAACAACTATAACACACTGAGGGGGAAGACAGACAACTTTCTAACATTTTTTTAATTTAACATGGTCTCCCTTTGTTCTTCACCAGTGAGAAGAAGAGATGTGATCTGTTCTATTTGGCCTATTACCTCAGCTCTAGTGTTAAATAAAAGGGTGAACACTCCTTGGATTTATAATGCAGTACATCCTGTCATGCATGTATGGGATTTACTCACTATGCCAGCATACATGCTTCAATTCAGAGAGAAACTAAAGAGTCCAGCAAAGGAAGGGAAGCAACCAGAAAGAGCCAACAGAGTCTAACAACTGTGATAAATTTAGTTTTCACATTAAAAAATTGCAAACAACTGAAAACATTTTCAGCACAGTCTTTTTTATAACTTTTTGCTCTTCCTACCTTCATTACGATGAAGAGGACCAGCGTGACAAAGACGTTGACTTGCGGGTGCCTCCAGGCTTGTGCATTTCCAATGTAGTCGAACTCCTCGGCAATGCCCTGTTTGGCCCAGGTTCGGTTGTCCAGTAATGTCACCAAAGCCTCTTTCTGAGTCAGCTGCAAACCAATCAACATGCTTTATGCAGATTAAGATTAATTTAAAAACTTAAAAGGGGGGAAAAAAAGAAAAACAGGCCAAGTTGGAGGATGGTCACAGACACTCACAGATACAATGCACATAAACAATCACTAGGTCAGTAAAAAAAAACCCTTGCCATGATTTCTCTGAGTTGCACTATCACCTTTTTTTTTGTTCTTTGCATTTTGCATAAATCTAAATAAATTAAATAAATCATTATCTAAAAAGTGATAATGAAAGAGAAAACTTTGGTCACATGCGCCTAGAATTTTGTGCTAAAATCAAAATCATTACCCATTTCTCTTCTTAATACCTCTTTTTAAGAGGCATTAAAAAGAAACAGCTGGAGGAAAATTGTGCAATTAATGAGGTTACTTGGCAACAGGTCAGCAAAAAAAAAAAAGGTCAGCAACATGACTGGGTATAAAAAGAGCATCTCAGATAGGCAGCGTGGGTCTCTGGGTGAATATGTGGGTCTCTGGGTGAATAATACTTGTACTTAAAAGTGAAAAAGTCCATTTATAGTTTCATAAAGTATTGATCAGTGGTACATAAAATCAAAAGATTTAGAGAATCTGGAGAGCTCTCCATTTTGCAAAGTATTCCAACTTTTTCAGTATTGCAGGCATTGAGTATAAAAGCACAAAGTGAGCTGCAGCTTTTTAAAACTGATGGTGCACACTGGTGGGGATAACGCTGCCCACATCCACAAAGCTCACCAATGAAGAGGTTGTGAGTAAGACTAAGATACACAATTTTGAGTGTGCGCTCCAAAGAGGAGTGGGCCAGTGTGGGCAGATTTAGAGCCATACAGGCCTGACTCACTGTCTCATTAGCGGCCAAGACCAAGCGACAGCGCATGTGTGTGTACTGTCGGTGTGTGTGCAACATCCTCTGATGCAGAGGCTATTCCCTTTCTAATACTGATAATTAAGACAGATGAAGTGAGTGATATTGGAGAGAAGCCACAAGCACACACTTGTGAGTCATCGCAGGAGCAAAAAGACAGTATGCTCATCCAATCCTCCAGGGTACACAGGTGACACACAAACACATCTGAACCTGCGCTGCACACATTAAAAAACAACTACACCCTGACATGAATGGTAATAAAGTTGTTATTTAATGATCTAAGTTGGCTCACAAACACAGTGAGACATGAAAATCGTGGTTAGATGGATACATCTGAATGCACTCAGGGCCTGCACAGTGACACTTACTGCACGTAAATTACGACACAAAAAATGCAGTGGACACATAACATAAATTTTAAATATAATACAATATCATACCATAATGGTCCATAATGCCCCAGGCTTTCTTTTACATCCACTGTAATAGTTGCAGGGTGTTGAGTATATGTAATAAAAATAATATATGTTGAATGAAATTGGGGAACGTACTTTTCCAGCCATAAACTGTCCAAAGCCAGGAGGAAATGTGAGGGTAGAAAGGACTAAAGTGACCAGTGCTGGATACAGCAGACGTCTAAAAGAGGAAGAAAGACAACGAGAGAAACAGTAAAAGAGATTTCAAAAAGCAGGCACAATCGATGTGTGACACTTAAATAGGCTTGGTGATAAAGCTGTGTTTTCTTTGATTATATAAAGTCTGCACATTTGTGAGTACATGTCGACATTCCTGTTAGCACCGCTTCAGACAACTCAATTAACGCTATTTATCCCAATATTTGTACAAATGTCCAACGATGTTTAACCTTTTGTTTTACAGCATCCTGTCGGGGGAACAGATTTTATTGCGGCTACTGAGCAGGTCTCTGTTCAGCTTTCAGTGTCATGTGAAAGAGTAAATCTTCTAGGTCTTTTGTAGGATTTCATTATCCCTTTTAATCCAATCGTGTATCATCTTCGATACATGAGTTTTTGACACTTTTATATAGTGAGATTTTTTGCCCCCTGAAAGAAGCGAAATTAACCTCCTAAGACCCGAACTCTTCCACGGCATGCCTTTTTAATTTCTCTTTGATATTTGGGCTGATTGGGACCCGATTAATGTAAAAACAAAGAATTACCAGATTTTTTTTTTAACCTGATTTTTGTTTCTAAGAAAACTGAGAGCCGCATATGAGGACATTCGTTTAAAATTTCGATAGAACAGCAGCAATATAATGTCCTCGTAAGTGGATATCAGGCCCTTGTAGAGCAAAATTGAGGATTTTGGTCTAAATAACCCAAAATTCGATGTCCACATATGTGGATGCCAGGTCCTAGGAGGTTAATGGCACAATTTATTAAAATTTAAAATTGTAAAAATATGGTTCAAATTAAAACTAATATGTGCAAATTAATATTTAATTTCTTTTAAAAAGATTTAAGGTTCAATAAATGCTCCATTTTAAAAAAAAATTGAATTTTCTGGCAATGATTTCATGGTTGAGATCTTACAGGGTTAAAAAAGAAAAAATAAAGTTACAAATCAAATAAGCTGCTCTCATTTGTCCATAATATTCCTTGACACTGATCAAGAACAGCTCACGTACATCATAATGCTCCCAAATAAAGAAAAAAAAAGAGCATTTCTGCTATTTTGTCTGACATCTGATGCTACATAAACTTACTTTAATATTACAAACCCTAAAAATTCCTAATCTGAATTTGGCTTTTACAAGTAAAAGGACTGATTCTTATATAGCGCTACTACTCTCCAGGAGTACTCAAAGTGCTCTGTACAAGATGCCACATTCACCTATTCACTGTCTTCTATGCTGTTAAGTGCTTTCTAGCTACCATTCACACTCCGCTGGATGCAATGTTACACAATGTGCTCATTTTATTTATTTTTATTTTATCAATTCAGTAGTGGACAGGTACTATTAACAAAAAATCTAATTATAATCAGCACCTAATACCCATTTATAAACTTCTGACTGTTTTTTTAGGGTGAGATAATCACATAGCAGCATTTCCGTATGTAGGCATGCTCAAGACGACCTGCTGAAGTTTAAATTGAGCACCAGAATGGGGAAGAAAGGTGATTTAAGTGACTTTGAAGGGCATGGATGTTGGTGCCAAATGACCTGAGCAACTCATTTAAAGTAGTGAGATTTGCCCACAAAATGATCTCTAGAGTTTATATTATCCACCAAGCAGCAGTTCTCTCTGTGAATCTGGTTTGTTGATGAACTCTGAGTTCATAGGAAGTCACCTGTCAACTGTTTACAACCAAGGTTTGCAGAGAAACAAGGATGTACAACATGCTGGATTTTGAAGCAGATGGCCTAGCGCAAGCAGAAGACCACACCAGGTAGCATTCTGGTCAGCTAAGAACAGGAAACCGACTACAGTTCACACAGGCTCTCCAAAATTGAACTACAGAAGAATGGAAAAACACTGGCTGGTGTGATGACTCTCGATTTCTGCTAAGCAGCTTTAGTAAGTTTGTGGTGGAACGGGAGATTGTTATTGTCGTTTTGAGCACATTCATTTATTCTCATTCTCAGAGGGCCATGAAATTGCAACTTTCATTAAAGTTGCAATTTCAAATAAACCTACCACACAGTACTACAAAGCAATTACAGTATTAACCAATTATCAAACACTATTTCTGCATTACTTTGGCCAATTGTAAAAACTATTAACTAAAATTTAATCAACTGATGGTTATTGTACAATGTTATCCTGACAGTTGACACAAGTTTAAAGTAACAATGCACCATGCTTTCTGCTTTGCATAGAAAAAAAACCGATCAGATGTTACTATATCACTTGAGAAAATGCAGTGAATATTCTTTCTGGTATGTACTTTGTATGTACCCATTGCTTTATTAAGGTGATTATACTTACTTTTTCATTAGAAATTTGTTGATGACCTTCTGTTTCCTCATGAACTGGACAATGAGTCGGTTCAGGTAGACAAACAAAGCCCCACCGAAACCACTGGCAATACTGCAGACAGAGAAAACAAGTAGGACTCATTTTTTTCCCTTTCCCCACCCGGTATAATGCATCAAATCAAAACAGAATGGAATAAATTTGTTTAAGTGTAAACAAAGCAAAGCATCAACGCATCGAGTGCAACATATTTCTCACTTGATCCACCTCCATAGGGTGTCCCCAGTGCATTTGACTACAATAAAAACAATGAAAATGTAATGAGTTTCTAATCGACTGGAGGTGGTTGCTGGTAATAAGTGCAAATGTAATTCTATAAAGTTGTGGGGAACAGGAAAACAAAGAAATATGGGAATGGAGGAAAAAAGAGAAAGTACACAAAACATGTGGGAGGCATATACTGTAGACAGAGAGAAATAAAGACGAGCATGGAAAAAAATGAACAGGGAGTCAGAGGCATGAGACAGTAGGAATAAAAGAGCGAGAACACTGTCAGATGGGGATTTGTGGGGGAGTCTCAGACAAAGCGGAAAAAGAGGTTTATATAAGCGCACATTTAGAAGCTTGGTGGGAGTCCTCTTTATGGGAGTGAGAGCAAAAGAAAGCAGAGAAAAGGTGGCGGGAAAGAATAGACTCAGACAGCTACGCAGACAACCTAATGCTTATAAATTTATCCTCTTGCATTATTAATTCCATCAAATACCTTTGAATAAATAATGAACAGGATGATGAGGGAGTCTTTGCCTCTTTGGCACAGCTGAGGAAAACGCAGCACATCTACCTTTTCATGCGCTTTGTATGGTACACGTAAAAAAAAACAAAAAAACCCGGTGTCCTCTGTGTGTGTGTGTTTGGGTGGGGGTTAAGTGTTGGAATCTGGGCTTGTGCTCATGATTAAAACAAGGGACAGTGTACCGTTTGAGGACAAGAAGGTGTTAAAGCTATGATCAAGCGATGGTGTACAGACGACCGAAACAGAAATAAAATGAACACATCAAACGACTCAATAAATTAACGTAGCATTAAGTGAATTAAAAATAACAATAAATAAATAAATACAGGGCCTTCATTTATGAAAGGTTTTTCTGTATTTATATACATTTGCAGAGATACCCATTCATTCAATGCATTTTCATTCTGCATTCCTTCCATATTCAATTCTTTTACTTCATTTTTCAGTTATTATTGTAGACAACTTTACTTCATCATGCAAATGAGTCAGCTGTCACACAAACGGGGGAAACGCTGCACTCATTGGTTGACTGATCCTTACAAGTAAAATAAGTTAAGATACAAAATACAGGGTGGGCCATTTATATGGATACACCGTAATAACATGGGAATGGTTGGTGATATTAAAGTCCTGTTTGTGGCACATTAGTATATGTGAGGGGGTAAACTCATCAAGATGGGTGGTGACCATGGTGGCCATTTAGAAGTCGGCCATCTTGGATACAACTTTGTTTTTTTCAATAGGAAGAGGGCCATGTGACACATCAAACTTATTGGTAATGTCACAAGAAAAACAATGGTGTGCTTGGTTTCAACGTAACTTTATTCTTTCATGAGTTATTTACAAGTTTCTCTTTGTTCACAGCCATTGACATGTCGAAGAGGTTAACACGTGAGGAGCGGAACGAAATTGTGTTGATATCTGGGGAACGCAGTAACCGGGTCATTGCAGCAGATTTCAATGCAAGATACCCTACGAGACCACCCATCTCCCATGCTACAGTTAGCAAACTGCTTGCTAAGTTTTGTGAAACTGGTTCAGTGTTGGATTTGCCAAAATGTGGACGCAAGAAAACTGTCACTAATGAAGAAACATCAGTGGCTGTCCTAGCTTCATTCAGCAAGAGCCCACAGTGTAGCACTCGCCGCATGTCATTGGAGAGTGGCATTAGTCGGACATCCCTTCGGTGGATATTAGCTACTCACAAATGGCACCCTTACAAACTCCAGGTACTGCAGCATCTCAACAAGGATGACCCAGATCGGCTCACAGAATTTGCAGAATGAGCAAAACAAAAATTGGAACAGGACCCTCAGTTCACGCAGAAGATTTTGTTCAGTGATGAGGCAAACTTTGATGTGAATGGTGAAGTTGCCAAACAAAACCACCGCTATTGGTCTGACACTAACCCACATTGGATGGATCCCTCCAAGACTGTTGGAACAACAAAAGTGATGGTTTGGTGTGGTATATGGAGTACAACGATAGTGGGTCCATTCTTCATCAATGGAAACCTCAAGGCCACTGGATATTTGAAATTGCTACATGATGATTTGTTTCCCTCTTTATGCACTGAAGCTGGCACGTTCCCTGAGTTTTTCCAGCAAGATGGTGCACCACCACATTATGGATGCCAGGTCTGAGCATTCCTAGATGAACAGTTTCCTGGAAAGTGGATTGGTCATCGTGGGCCAGTTGAATGGCCCCCAAGGTCTCCCGATCTGACTCCCTTAGACTTTTATCTTTGGGGTCATCTGAAGGCAATTGTCTATGGTGTGAAGATACGAGATGTGCAGCACCTGAAACTACGGATACTGGATGCCTGTGCTGGCATTTCTCCTGCGGTGTTGCTATCAGTGTGTGAAGAGTGGGAGAAGAGGGTTGCATTGACAATCCAACACAATGGGCAGCACATTGAACACATTTTATAAGTGGTCAGAAACTTGTAAATAACTCATGAAAGAATAAAGTTACGTTGAAACCAAGCACACCATTGTTTTTCTTGTGACATTACCAATAAGTTTGATGTGTCACATGGTCCTCTTCCTATTGAAAAAACAAAAGTTGTATCCAAGATGTCCGACTTCTAAATGGCCACCATGGTCACCACCCATCTTGAGGAGTTTGCCCCCTCACATATACTAATGTGCCACAAACAGGACTTTAATATCACCAACCATTCCCATGTTATTACGGTGTATCCATATAAATGGCCCACCCTGTACTTTAAAATGAAGGCCCACATTCAAGTAATGTTAGAGAAGGTGGAAAATAATGGAGCCTGTCAGTATTTCTTACTTTCATAATAATGGTTAATGATGAGTTCTACTGATATACATCTTACATTTTTATTTATTGAGTTATTCACTTCTCCTAATTTTGGATTTTTTAGTCTGCAACACCAGAAAAAAAAATTGCAACAATTTGCTTTATAAATAATTTGCCTAATTGGCTGTTTGTCAACAAACCCATTAATTGTTTCTCTGGTTAGGCTTTTGTGCCGACTACAAGAAAATTTCTGAAATGTAAATGACATATCACTCATTTTTTAAAATATTATCTCACATTTTCATTGTACATTTTTGGGAAAACGAATCCATTTTTCGACAATTTTTTTATTTTCTGATTTTCTGTTGCTCATTGGAGGAAGTCGTCAGCAGAATAGTTTATAATAAAAGTAATCACCGTCCTGTTGGCCTACAAAAAGTCCAGGTACACACATTATGGACACATATACGTGTGCAGCCTTCACATGTTGAGGTGACCCTCTCCCTCCTAAAACAGTAAACTGTAAACAGTAAGTAGAGTAGTGTGTGACTCTTCAAAGACATGCCCTTGGCAGCATGTAGCACACACCAAACTCTTCCTGCCCTAGTTGACTGAGACACTGACCGACTTTCCGTGCTTGACAGCTACTGGCAGGGGAAGATGGAAACTACAACGATGCACCGGCATGCACACACACACAAATCTGCCAGTGCGCACATACAGACTCACACAGTGTAAAACTAGAACTAAGCACTCTGCTGCCTTCTCTGGAGACAGTGTACTGTATGTGCAAGCCACTGATGCAGTGGTGGGTGTTAATGCCTCTGGACAAAAAAAAAAAAAAAAACTAAATATGAAAAAAAAAACCCCGAAGGATGAAGAACAAGAAGATGACGCTTCCCCCCCCCAAAAAAAAGAAAGAGAGGGATTGTCTTCTCAAGTTAAGTTACACAAGTTACACACAGGCACACGCTTTCATCTGAAAAAGAAGGACAGAGTATGGAGCAAGAGCACCCCCTCCAAACTCTCCATCTAGGAGCCCGTGGTCTCTTTCACAGGCACAGAAGAGCCCTCAGGCTAGGACAGGATAAAATAAGACGTCCCTCAGTGCGCTGGCAACTGTTGCAAGCTGAATAATCCATGTTAGGTGACTCACGCAGTCCACCCCGAGGTAACACCTTCACAAGCTACAGTAAGTGGATCTCCTGAATAATGTCTGAATTTATGAGGCAATCATAATAAATGGGAATACCTGTCAGAGCAACCAGGTGGACAAAAAACTGACTCAGAGTGGATGAATTTATTTGAATTTTTTTTGTGAAACAAGCTAGTTTCCATTTTCTTACTAATATTGGTTGACAATCAGCTTTTTATTCATTTAGGCTTGGTCTTATTTACAGTACGGACCTGCTGGGTAATGTCTAATTGATGAGTTGTTGTTGTTTTTTTTAACCTCTGTCTTTCTTCCACAGCATGTCTTTTATCCTGTCTTCCTTCTCTCACCCCAACCGGTCGCAGCAGATGGCCCCGCCCCTCCATGAGCCTGGTTCTGCCGGAGGTTTCTTCCTGTTAAAAGGGAGTTTTTCCTTCCCACTGTCGCCAAAGTGCTTGCTCATAGGGGGTCATATGATTGTTGGGTTTTTCTCTGTATCTACTGTGCAATATAAAGCGCCTTTAGGCGACTGCTGTTGTGATTTGGCACTATATAAATAAAATTGAATTGAATTGAAACTAACTTCAGCATCTTAACCAACTTACCCAATGACAGCGAAGGCAGGAAGCTCCTGGAGGTCAAAGGGAAAGTCTAATCGGAAGCGGGTTTTAAACAGGGCTGTGATGGTCTCTGGAGAAAGAGAGAGAGGACAAGCCACTGTATCACTGACCTCAAAGTCATTAAGCGAGGTTAAAAACAGGTCTTCTAAACACATGTAGGGCAATAAATAAAATATATTAAAGCTACTGATGCATCACTGACTGATCAGACTGATGGAAGGAGTAAAAAGGAAAACTTCAGCTTACTGTGGAGGTGATGACCAAAAAATGGCAAATGGCCTGTATTTTGTATAGCGCCCTATTAATCCCTCAGGACCCCAAAGCGCTTTACACATCCAGTCATCCACCCATTCACACACTGGTGATGGCAAGCTACATTGTAGCCACAGCCACCCTGGGGCGCACTGATAGAGGCGAGACTGCCAGACACTGGCCCTCTGACCACCACCAGTAGGCAACGGGTGGTGTCTTGCCCAAGCACACAACGACCGAGACTGTCCAAGCCGGGGCTCGGACCGGCAACCTTCCGATTACAAGGCGAACTCCCAACTCTTGAGCCACGATCGCCCCAAAACTCCAAACCTCACAAAACCTGACCACATTAAACAACTGGTGGGAGAAAAGGCTGTGAAAAACTAAACCACTAACAAGATCCTGGAAATCCCAAAGAAGTTTGGACGCCTGCCACTGAGAACTTCTCAATTTACTGTTTTGGTAGGAAGAAAATTCTATTTTTAGCACCTCCAGTGTTGCAGCAAGTCTTTGTCCTTTACTCAGTATATTATTTAGACTTGCACACATGTAACTAGTAAAATAATGACAGAGCTTTATACACAGATTAAAAACCCCATTGCCCCCAGGCTCAAGAGGTATGTAACACTCCAAGAGCCAAACCTGCAAATATCAACATGTGTGGTATCCACAGAAACCTTAGTATCTCAGCTAAATGCTCATACAAACCATTTCTACAACCACCAAACGCAGCGAAAACAAGCAATGATTAAAAGAGCAGTTACGTAAATGCGCAAAAGTCCGCTAAACACACACAACCGAGCCAAGAATTCTCCAGACTTCAGGTAGCCATGAAAACAATGGCTACTTAGCTTGCAGGACTCTCACACATTCCAAAACACCAATTCACTAGACAAGCTGCAAAAGAAGACCACAAAAATGTCACTGTGATTCTATTGGCTCAACCGATTAAAAAGCCCCTCAGAGTTTAAATCGCCAGAGGCCATTTAAACTCACCAGGGTGCAGGACAGAAAGGGCCCGCTGACTGGGAATGTGTGGTTAATTCTTCAAAAATATTCAAAAGACAAGCATTTCTAGGCATGGTAATGAAGTTAAATAATTTCTGCTGTTTAATACCTAAAAAAAGTCAACTCGTATATGGTGTCCAAGGTGTGCCAAAATTGGACATACTGTACAACACCTGGAGATTTATTTATTAAAAGTCCTGCAATTTTTCAGTTTCACTTTGGAAGCATAAATCTTTGTTTATAAATTGATTTCTGCTTTTCTGGATTACAGTGTCAATTAAAGCATATTTTAAAAAGGATTATATGCTAGAAATTATTTGCTATTATATTGTATGTTATATGCTAACAAATAATATCACAAAAGACTGCATGAAATTGAAAAATTTGGACCATTCAATCCCAAATTCATAGCAGACTGACTCCATCTTATTGCTGCTTTTTCACTGTCTTAATTCACAAAAGTTGCTGTGAAGACGTGACGTGATGGCTCAGCGCTTGCAGACCTGGTCCCCGTCTCCAAACCACTAAAATATTGGACCTTAAAGTGGACTCACTCTGATCATTTCCAGCCTTATATTTGAATTCTAACTGCATGACTCACAGCTCGTTCCTTATCGATCTTAAACTGAGCCTTGGTGAAGCCCCTCAGTTTATCCACTGTTTGAACCAACTATAAGGCCACTCTTGCTTTGATACGACTTTTTTCTGATTTTTTGGCCCTCAAAAACAAAAGACACTGAACATGCCACTAGCTACTACAAAAATGGATTTGATTGTGCTGGACTGAGTGTTCCTAATAAAGTGCTTATACTGTCTTATACTAAGTACAATGAACACATCAGTCTTACCTTCATCTCTGTTCCAAACAGCTAATACCCTGAAGATGAAGGCACTGAAAGTGGCAGCAAAGAAGCCCCTCCAATAGTTCCTCACAGCAAAGAATGTGGAAGTTACTTCAATACTGAACAGCACACCTGAAACACACAAACACCACAAGGCATGAGCACTGACATTTAAAATATGCACAAACAAGTGAAATGGACTTTTCTTGACATGCAGACTTCATGTAACACCCATGTAACAACAACATTTCCTTGCGTTGCACACAGATGAATTTGTCCGCCAGCGTCTGTATTCAGACATGATCTCCATTTTTGGAAGTGTCATTTACCTCAGTTAGCTCAGGCTTAGCAAGATGAATTCATGGTGGGGTGGAAGCACAGGCTGAAGAAAAACCAGCTAGAAGCTAAATAAATTATGTCACTGATACAAAGGCGTGTAGTGTGCTCCAAGGCTGTTCCAGGGCTCTAAATTTAACATGAGATGATACGAGGGTGTGCAGAAAGAGAATACCTCCGCAAAAAAACATCTCCCATGAAACAGCACTGATTGCTCCATCCATTTCAGCAACATGAAGCCCATTATATGTTAAGTGGGTTACACATTGTAAAAGTTAAACAGTGCTTACACATTTAGCTCATTACAGAGTGCGACAGGCTTCAGGTACTACATCACGTTTGCTTTAGACTCACCTCCTATGGGGGCAGCGAAACAGCAACCAACTCCCACGGCACAGGCTGCTGCCAGCATCTCTATGTTCCTCGACTCATTCTGAAACCACACAGTGGTTAGATTTCAGTCACCAGCAGTCATTCAACAGCAACCACAACAACAACAACACCAAAAGTTGTTGTGAAAAGGAAAGAAGTGAGTCAATTCATTACATTTTTTCCTATGACACACTTTTAATAAGACACCTAAGCAAAAAGTGCATCCGGAAAGGATTCTGTGTTTCATTTGTTCCACATTTTGTCATGTCACAGCATTATTCCAAAATGGTTTCACCTACACCCTCCATATACATGCTCCATAATGATGAAGTGAAAAAGGTTTGCTTAAATTTATTTTTTCATCAAATAAAAAAAAAAAAACCTCCTCCTACTACTCATAACAACAACAACAACAATAATAGTAATAATAATCAACAATTAACAAGCAAAATAAAATATTCCTAAATCAAAGCAAAATTGAATTTCAAATGAGTACAAAACAAAATGGATGTCTTAAAAACAAAACAAGTCAAAAAATATTTAAAAAAAAAAATACCATGGATATATGGAAATCATTTTTTATATTTTAAATTAAACAGTAATAATATTAATGCTGGATCATATAATGAGCTGTGTCATAAGACAGTCAGAAAGACAGTGGGAAAGGGACAATCATGCTGCATGAGCGCGGGATGGACTGTGGTGCATTATGGGAATGGAGGTTTTTTCCTTTCTTTTTGACACTTCTGGTCTTATTTACCTTCATTCCTATGAGACCGATGTCCTTCAAGCAGCATGGCAGTGGTAAAGGAAAGTTACTGCGTGTTTTACTTTCACAACAGAATATTTTATGTGGAAAAGTTGGTGTGGACGAGAAGGTGCATGTAAGGCTTAATATTTAGTAAAACAAAGGAAACTTCAGAGAACTTTCCTCTGTGAATGACAAGTAGGGATGCATGGATTATGAATTGTGAATTATTCTGAGCAGATTCCAGGATTTCACATGCAACTTTGTCTGATGCAGATTTTTGTTGTCTTTATTTTGTTTGTCTCATTTCCCCTGTTATCCCACCAAAACACACACAAAAAAACACTGAAAAAAAGATGTTTTTCAGTCTATCAAACATTTTTTGAACATTTAGAAGAAACACCCTCACCCCCACCCCACCCCCAAAAAAACAAAACAACAAATCATGTAATACTACACTGGCCAGGGCCATCTTATTTGCTGACATTAGTCAGCAGAGCCTACAAATAAGCTGATCCCCACTAAAAAACTGAATCACACACTAGCTGCTTAAAATCAGCAAAAACATGTAGCAAAAAAAACCTCCAAAACAAACCACTTAATAAATAATCTTTACTTGCAAATTATAACTTATTACTTCTTCGGAATTACCAAAAATCCAAATGTTAAAAAAAGGGTTGGCCACTTACCTAAAGGGACGTTCTAACCCAAAAGACCAAATTATTTATATTTCTGTTCCCTCTGCACGAGGCTTAGTTACTCCAAGTTCAGAAAGTTACTGCTTATCTCCGTTGTCACAGATTTTATTTTAAACTGATAAAATTCAGTTTACCTGTAGATTCAAATAGATTCAATCTACTTTCAAAAATATAAAAGGATAAAGTAGAAATGAGTTTTTAGATGTTTTGTCTTCATTCATCCTTCCTGCAACTCAAAGGCATGATGCCGATACCACCATGCTTCACTATAACAGCTGCGGTGATGAGCTACACATTATGCCTGGACTTCTCCCCAAACAGTTCCACTATTGTCTCGTCAGAACAGATGATCTCCTCCCTAATGGACTCGTTTAAAGTACTCTGAGTGAACTATCCTTTGCCCCACTGTATAGTGTGAGAGGTCTATGGAACTGCTCTACCAGGACTGATGATACAAGATGGTCCTCTGTTTTGCAAGTTCTCCATCTTTTGGAGGACTTCTAAAAATCTGCTGGAGTTACCTTTGAGTTCTTGGACACTTCCCAATCCACAGTGTTCTGTTTGGCCATTACAGACCAAGTGACCTCCAATCGACTTCTAGACAAATCTGAAGTAACACTAAAGTTCCACTAAAGTACTTAAAGAAGGACAGACTTGCTGTTTTTATTTCTAATAAATCATAAATAATAAATGCAGATAAAGTAAATTCTCAGTTCATTTTCACTAGACTCAAATATTGTTGGGTATGAAGAGTACACACAGTGGCTTTGATAAAGCTTTACAAATGCTAATAAAAGAGAGTGTGTGTTTTTGCTCTTCTCTTTCTCCTTTCTTTTAGTCTTAACTGTATTTGAACAGTGGGTTATGCATGTATGTATGGGCTTACATAAGAAATAAAAACAAATCTTTTAACCTCTTAAGCCCCAAGCCTAGCTGATCTCCTGCCTTTTGCCCCCGTATCAGGGGGCGTTGGGGCTTAAGAGGTTAATGGAGCCTGACTAATAATTTTAAGGTGAAACAAATGGGAAAAAAACTTCATTTTTAGGCTTAAAACTAGTGCTGTCAGCGCTAATCTCGTTAAAACGGCACGCCGTCAGTGCGTTAGCGCATTATCGCATTAATGCGTTAGCGCCGTTCAGCCCCATGCACGGGGCGATCTGCACTAACTCGTTAACGGAGATTTGCGGCGTTAATGCGGTTATGGTATTAGCGTCATTTTAACGAGATCAACGCTGACAGCACTACTTAAAGCATGTTTTGTAGACTGGATAGTGGAATAAGTAACAAATGGAGCTCAGTAAATCAGTTTGACTTTAGCTGTAGGGATGAAGGAACGTTCATGCCGGGAATTTTGCAGCTGAATTACCTTAATCCCTGTAACACCGGGCTCCTACAGGAAGTAAGAGACACAAGTTAAGCTAGCAAAGAACAAATGCAAGAGTCTTTTTCATTACTGCCTAAACTCGCTGTGTGATGCTACAAGACTCAAGAAACCGAGTCCCCGGTGTTTTAGCATTAAACTCAACATTTCCTCCGCTGACATTTACAGCTCAAATAAAACGCATTTTATCTTATAATATCTAATCAAATGCCAGCTGTATTCAAACAAGAGTACTCAATGTGTATGGGAAAAATATGAAGTGCAAAAAAGAAAAAAGAAAAAGCTGTTTGTTTGTTTTTTTTAAAGTATGGCACTCTGAAACAGAAAGGTAATTTTTACAGCCCGCAGGCTGCATTAGTGTACTGTATTTCAACCACTAGAGAGGACCAGATACTGCTGCAAAGGGACTCTTCACACATCCACACAGGCAAATACACACTCAGCATTAATATGCCATAAAATGCATGACAACACTCTGGAGGGATGGAGAGCAGGATGGAGTAACAGAGGGTTACAGGTAGACTATTTAATGAGGCCCATGATAGGGTTTTCAGAAGAGACTAATATAAAGGAAGAGAGGCAGATGGAAAATTTAACAGAAAAATAAATAGCGGAAAGAGAGGGAAAATAATGGCGTGGAGGGGCAGAATGCATTGAATGACGGTTGTAAACTAATTACTGCTGCTACATTTAAATTGGTTGGATGTAAAAGTCAGAACAGTCCGGAACTGTTTGTTTTCACGTATACGGACATACGCAAAAGCAAAGAGCATTTTTACTACTTTTTATCTTCACCTGAAGTGAAATCAGATAATGAAATGCGAATTTAAATGGACTCTAGTACATTTTTTATTCACAACAATTAGCATTAAAACTATCTTTTGGCTGCACGGTGTGTTATATATTCTCAGAAAGACATTTCAAAAGGTCAAATCTATGCACCAACTGCACGACTCTTCCTTCTAGAATAGCGTTGCACGAGTCACACTTAAATTGATTCTTATTTGTCATCTTGTACTAGGCCTTGAAAAAGAAAAAAAGAAGAAGCTATTTTTGCAGCATCTCCCATTATCCAGCTTTCCTCTAATTGCCTTCCCTTTGTAAATACAAGGTTTGAATCCAGGTGTGCTCACAGACTTGGCTGTATGCATGAGAAGGACATATAGGGAACACCAAGGAAAGAGCTTTGTATTTTTAGCTAAGAGATACAATATAATTGTTCAGGCAGCTGTGGGGTATTATGTCTAAATGTGCAAATCCGCCTTAAGTATTCATACCCTGGTGTATTTATTTATATTCACAATATGTGGCCTTATTTTAGAAAGCATTCTGTCCACTTTATTAAGAGAGTTTTATCGGTTTTGGACAAAAACTTATTTTGGAAGAAGTTAGCCGGCCTGCATGACAACTTTTTCTAACAAAGTCATAGTCAAGTTTATTTCTACAGCACAACAAAAGCTGTTGACCAAAGTGCTGTGCATCTAAAATAATCAAATGACATAAAAGCATAGGGCAAGAATTTAACAAAAGAAACAAAACGAGAAGGCCTGATTCCTTTTTTGCTTTAATCTGGACCTCGGGAAAGCTAGAAGGATTTGGTCAGCAGTTCTCAATAATCTTGAAAAAGTGTGCAAACTACCAGGATGAACTACAACACGGGTCAAAGCAATCACAGGAACTTTGACGTGAATATATTGTGAAGAGAGACTTTGGGTGGCATCATAATAGAGCAATAAAGTCCATGTAGCGAGTAGGTGCAGGTGGCTGGATGGGTCAGCAAAACATTATCTGATATTTGTATTGGCAATACAGTGTTTACCTTTAGCTTAATGGTGTATTGTTGATGCGGAGTAGGGATACAGTGGCTACAGCGTAGACCCTTTTCCCAATACGCCAGCTTTGTTTTGTACTTTCTTCAACTTCTCAACTTTTCTCCCCCCCAAACAGATATGCTCACATCTCTTGAGAAAAACAAAAAGTCAAAGGTTTTTCTGATTTCCTTCAGCTCCCAGCTTCCTCTCCCAATGGATACACACTCAGCGTAATTTCCATCTGACTTTTTTTTTTCTTCTTCTCCCTATTCTCATTAGCGCTTCCAAAATTTCCATCTCAATCAATGAATACGTTTCTTGGAAGAAACGATGAAAAGATGTATTTGTGTACAAATAAAAGTGATTCAAACTTCAAAAAACAGGATATAAGTGGTTGTTGACTATACATGAGCTGCAAGAGAGCAATTCCTGAAGACAGAAGAAGAAAAAAACCTGAACTTTTTAACTGCCCAAATAACAGAGGGACAAAAAGTTAGAAACGAACTAACAACTAATAGCTCTATGTTGAGCCTATGTGCTCCATAAAAAGTAATTAAAAAGAAAAAAGCTGCAGGCTTCAGCATCCCAAAAATCCACCAACCCTGCTGGAAATAAGTTCCAGCTCTAGTCTTCACCCTCAAATATTCTTTTTGTTCTTCCTTCCCCGTTTCTCTTTATCATTAACTTTCTTTCAGGCCTTCTGCTCTCTTTTTTTGTTACTTCAAACTCAAACAGCTTGAAAAAAAGAAAAGAAAAGAAATGTCAGCACCCCCTCCTTCCACTGTGTTCGTAATCTCTTAGCTTTTGTTTAGTTTTTAGTTTTATTTCCTGCACTTTTCCCTGACCTGGGGATTTTGCAAAGGTTGGCTCAAGATATTGCAAAGTCGCTTTTGTGAACCGTTCTGAACAACTGAAACTGCCCTCCATAAATTCCCTGCCTACACTGAAAGACCCATACATACTATGCATGAATTTGCATCTTAGAGTAAATAGACTTAAATCTCACAAATCCATGTGCCAGTAATTACAAATTTAATTGCAGATCCACCAACTCTAGATTGCATGAGTTACATTCATACAGTTACATTTTGAGTCTATACTCACATATAGTGGGCATTTTGGATGAGAAATTCATGTATATACTTTAAACTAACTCGCTATTGTTTGCTTGTCATTCCTAAACTCCCCTAAAATCTGTCATTCCTAAAATCCCCCTCTAGAACTCAAATTTTCAATTTTCTGATTCCATCTAAATGTCAAAGCAGTTGGTACGTCTAACCAGAAATGCATCTATTAGGTCTCCTTCAGAAACACAATAGTAACTTTAAGGGGGTTCATTTATATTTTCATATCTATTTAGCTTTGAGTGCCCACATTAACACTGATGCAGGTGCAAAAATGTTGAATCTTTTAGTTTTTGTAAAAATTTAGGAATACGCTTATTTATGTGCAACACGGCCTCAGAATTTTTGGATAAGTCGGATCAAGGGGGTATCTTGTAAAGTTAGTCTTAAAAAAAAAAAAAAAGAAAAGAAAGAAAAAAAAAGATTCTCTCTTGTGTTACTGATCCTCTGCTGCAGCTCAGCAGGGGCACGGTCTGTGTCAACATACAGGGGTACACTAAGACTTTCACTATGTTTGTATAATTCAGCCACATATTTGTTTAAAATTTCAGACTCTTCATATAACAGGCAGCACGGATTTTGTCCCTCATCATTTCCACTGGAAGCACTGTATAAGGTGGTCTTTCATGTGAACATCACACATGTTTTGTTCAAACGTTTGATCAGTTTGATCGGTTTTCATAATCTCGGGAATTAAAAATGTACTAACGCTATGCTAATTAATTCAGGTATGTATGTATTTGGTTAAGTAGCAACCAAGGCTTATTGTCTATTTGGTACAATTCTAGCAAGTACTTGGAAAAGAGAGTTTTTCATCTAGTGTATATCTGGCATTCTGATCAGGCCTATTCTAAATCTTATTTTGATTTGACTTCTGTTTTTTATCTAGATAGAACTGTAGTTTAAACATTTGCTAAATTGTTCAAGTTTTAATGAAATGAAAATACAATTTCAATCTCAAGAATAAGAAATATTTTTATACAAATTCCTCAATCATATATATTTGTATATTTCACAGGTCAGCTGAGTATAGAATGGAATGGCAGATTAGAATTAAATAGATGTTGGCCTTGGAATCACACCAGTGCATAACACCCTCAGAGGGTCTCCGGTATCCCTTTTTCAGCCCTGGCCTCTCTAACAGGTTCCCGTGTATTGACACTGAAAGACCACACAGTAGCAATCTCCAGCATTGCTTCTTTGACCCCGGGCAAAAGTGACAAAAACACAAACTGGGTTGGAAAAGGATATTAACAGCAAATTATACTGCAAAAATTAATTAAACTGCTCCAATAATTATCACTTTGGCTTTTTTTTTTTTTTTTTTAAATTTTCACTCCCCCAACCCCAACCAGTTGCGGCAGATGGCTGTCCTTTCCTGCGCCTGGTTCTGTCAGAAGTTTCTTCCCTTTAGAAGGAAGCTTTTCCTCCCCACAGTTGCTAAATGCTTGCTCACAGGGAATAGTCTGATTGTTGGGGGAACTAGTAATTCTTGTGAAAAAAAAATAGCCTTAAATAAATAACAACTAAAAAAACAGATGAATATGGTCTTGAACTTGGGTACAGTTTTGCTTAAAAACTGTGTCAAGTTCTTACCAATCACCAGTCACTGAGATTTAAACTTAACACAGGTTTTCAGTAGATCCAACCGTGGTATTGATTTGAAAATTCTACGCAATCACAAACTTGGGTGTCCACATCATCCCGCCATTCAAACACATCAATCAAACAAATTGAGGGAAAACTGATTAAATAGTTTGCAACATTCCTGCACATAAATCTGCATTTGCTCTACTAAAAATAAGCTTTTACTGACCATCAGTCATAGCATTGGTTCAGGCAGGCTCAGCCACAATCATGGCCAGTGAGCTAACCTCATTGCCTGTGCCAGTTGATACTCTTCTAAACATCCAAATGGCAATTCTTACATTGGGAAAGGCATTAAAACTGATTTAGCCAGCCCACAGGTGCAACCATCCTGCAAGCGGCTTTGTAACCCACCTTCACCCTTTCAGCCACAGCAGAAAATTAAGCATCACTCCTGGTCTCATGTTCTGTGCTGAGACAACAGTTCATCCAATCCAAGAAACAACACCAAATGACCAATATTGTAGCTGTTTACTATCACCAGGGGGCAGTGACACAGACAACCAGTCTGTGGACTACTGCTTGTGCCACTTTTGGTCGTTCATCCAGTCGTGGAAATGAGTGAAGTTAACATAAAAGAACTGAAACAGGGTGTGCCCACTAAAAAACTTGGTTTTCGTTCCCGATGGTGGGCCACCAGGCTGTGCTTTTCATGCCGTTTTTGTTTTTTATCTTTGATTTTTTTGTGCTTCTGTTTTCTGTTTATCGTTTAGTTTTCAACCACACAGGGAATCAATGTCGAGCTGTGTGCTGCTGGTTTGCGTGGACTAATACACACGCAAATGGCTGCAAGTCCTGCATTAGGAAGGTAAGCGATTGTTTTTGATTGCCAATGCTGAAATCCAGTGCTCCAGCACACAACTACGTATAGTTTCAGGCTATGGAGCTGATATTTTTAATCCAACATAAGGACAGTGTTGGAAGATCCTTTCAGACAATTTACTTACTCACATTTCCAGCCACTCTTTTGGTTGTACACCTAATGAAAGTCAAAGAGGAAACCCTCAGCACATCACTAATTCGGGTATGTTGTTGCCAAAGCCCAGACTGTGGCTCTGAACTTTAACAACATTCAACAAAAAAACCCTTTCTGATGTCTATCTGAGTCTCAGTGCTGTTCATAAATGGTACTGGAGACTGGAGATGATCGGTGTTTGACGGCATAGAGTCTGTTCTTCAAAGAGCATTAAACTGGAGTCTTTGCCAGCAACGACGAGACCATATGATGCGTAAGTATACAATTTTCCCACAATATTTATGAGAATGGTGAACTACCCTCATACCTTTTTTTTCCATGTGCAACCAACTAATGTAAAAAGTCAATAATAAATATCATATAAAGTGAATATGTAGTGATTTTTGGCTTGGCTTAACTGCTGGGTACATTCACCAGTAAGGTAGGGTATGCATACAGCCTGAAAGGAGAATCCCAGCTACAGCTTTAATGGGAATATCAAGATCACATCTGGATTATGGCATCAGGACAGTTCAGACCAACAATGTGAGATTTTAGCTTGAAAATAAAGGTAAAATATTAAAATGATTACAATTAAGTAACAGTAGATGTTTAAAATTATATAACAGATGACTTTTTTGTGTTATATTAATAAGTGTTAGCCTTACCTCATAGATTCCTCCAAACAGAGACATAAACTTGCTGAGGAGAGCTGCACACAGACTGGCGATGTGCACAAAGGGACCCTGACAGGAGGAATAAGGCAGACAGAAATCAGGTTAAAAAAAAATTACAAATTAAGGAGCACTCTGGGTTCCTGTTTATTGTGAGTCAGTCACACAAGACAACACAACTCTTTGAAAACACATCAACAGAGAGAAAGTCAGCGGGAATATTAACATTCAGAGTATGAGGTTCAAAGTGGAACTAACAGGATTAAAAGTGAGAGCAGCAGAAAAGTGATGCTCAATTTAAAAGGCAGCGAGAGGCCTGCTCTGAATCTAAACGCTGGATGTTGCTGCAGTGCTGTGCAACCAGAAGGGCCTGAGGGCTGTTTGTGTGCACAAGTGTTAGGGAACAGTGTTTTCCTGCAAGAATGTCTTCAGGCAAGGCTGTCTTTGTGGGTGTAGGAAAAACCGTAAGTAAAATTTTATTTCTATAGCACCTTTCAAGACAAAGATCACAAAGTGCTTCACAAAGAAGTACAAGAGCATTTAAAACAAAAGAAACAAAAAGTTAACCAAATGCATTTCCAAAAAGTTGAGTCGACACCTGATCTGTTTTTGCTACAAAAAACCTGAAAAATACTCAGTGATATAAACAACATCTGCGTCGTGAAGTAAAGGGATGTAAATATTCCCAGAAAAACAGTCTTCTCTCTCCCAGCTGGATCAGAAAACATCCTTGTACCTTCCTACTTTCCGTCACCTGAACCCAAGGGATGATGCAGGGATGTGAATGAGCAGCCAAAGGTTCATGTATGTGAATATACAGAGAGATTTAAGGCAAGTCGTTTCACAACACATCCTACCACTGTTCAGACACCTTACTGTGACCTACGTGGGTTTCTGACAACCAGTAATGATTTGAGTGGAAGCTCGTCTTCTGAAGCGATGCTTAATGTTTATTTTGAATGTTGTAAAAGCCGGCATTCAAAGCTGAAAGGGCCCAGCTGCTAGCGAAGGCTCTGTATCACAACACAAAGGTTCAATGCTGTGAATCACTGAAACTGTGCTAGTAAACAACAAAAGCAGAATGTGGGTCAGCGCTTGGGTTTCGCTGAAAAGTAAAAAGAGAAACTAGATTGTGTCTCATAAAGGTAGCGATAAAGACATGGCTGTCCGTTTCTGTCCTACAAACAAAAAACATACTAACTGCACTTCTGTTCAAAACAAATTTGACATCTTAACTTATCTTACTAGAAACTGTTAGTCTTCACTCTGTGCAAACATACATATAATACATGTATTTGTCCACCAAGCTTTCTTGTCATTTCTTTAAGCGGTCTTCAGGAATAGTTCTCCAGGCTTCTTGAATGACAATCAAAGCTCTTCTTTAAATGCTGGCTGACTTTTATTTCACTCTCTCTGAAGATGATCCCTCACTGCTTCAATAATGTTGAGGTATAAGCTGTGAGGACTCCACCAAATGTCAAAATCCCCAAGATCACTGGCTGCAATGCAGCCCCTAACCATAACAGACCAGTTACCACTGACTTTCAGTTAAGTTCTTGCGAAATCTGGCATACATCAGCCTTTTCTCTCCGTTTCCCTTCTTTAAGAATAGCCTCTTGACTGGCACTCTTCTACTGAGACCACTTCAGATGAGGCTTTGGTGAACGTTAGTTGGATCAACTGAAGGGTGAATGCATCTCTCAGGTCCTGTGTCAGAGGATTTTTTCCTATGTCTTAAGACATGACTTTCAGATACTGTTTATCAGGTAGTTTTGTTAGGCCTGCCATTTCTTTTGTCCTTCACCAATTTTTTAAGGACACACTACACACTATGCTTTAGAAATTACCTGGTGCAAAAATTATATTTTATGTCTGACAAACTGTGTTACCTTTGGCATTTTTCATAGATTCAATTAAAGAAATGGGATCAAATTAAATGTTTTTGTGGCAGGCTACTAGTAATAAAGTGCCAACACACACATACAGTTATGTCATGTCTGTTATGTGTAGACAGACCACTAGTTTATCCCTTGGGTTAGCAAGGTCAGCAGCTTAGCAATCAAAAAAAATATTGCTATGAAAATAGTCCATTATCAGGACTGGAAAGAAAATGAGTGAAAAACCAGCGAATTTCGAACAATAATATTTGAAAGATCGTCAGAAAGCTAGAGAACTATTGCTTATGACCACTTTAAAAATTATAAGAATGTTTAGCTCCTAGGAAGCAAAATATAAAGAAATGAGAGGTGGCTCAAGACTTTTACACAATGCTGTATGACCAGTTCCACAAAACAATAGTAACAACCTACGATAACTGTAATAGCAGGGAATTTCCAACGAGAGCAGGTTTTTCCTCATGCAGAATATTATTAGTACTTCTCTGAACTCTTAAGGTAAGACTTCTAGTCTATAGATTATCAACAGCTAAAGTGATAACTGACCATAGTTAAAGCAATAGTTAACAACTTACTTTTTCCAGTTTATAGAAATAGAAAGCTCAATTTTGCTCTAAACCCTTAAGAATTAATTTGTTATACAACTGAAAAAACAAACAAAAGTAAAGCCAATACCAAAATTATATTGGAGAGAAACGTAACACCAGACAGAATAGTCTTGCTAAAAGCTAACTAGCCTAGATTAGTAAACTACCAGTAACTACAATCTCGGCCAGATTAATGAGATATTGATTTACCTTTTAGAAGCAAAAATGTATTCCACCTTTTATTTTTAATTCGACCGTATAATTTGCCTAAGTAGGTATAAAAATGTTTTAAAATGGCCTATTTTTGTAAATTAAAATGTTAGCTTAGCTAGGAGCCTTTAGAGCAGCGGTCCCCAACCCCTCGGACCGGTACCAGTCCGTGAGTTGTTTGGTACCGGGCCGCAAGACTTGAGGCTCAGGTGTGAAATGTATGGTTTTCAGGGTTTTTATCGGTTTTCAGCGTTATTTTGTTATCGCTTTTATCGTTAACTTGGTTTTCCTTGGTCTTTTCACGTGTGTTATGAATAAATCTTCTTTTTTTCGGTACCGGTACTGGTTTTATTTTGTTGTATTTATCCGCGACACCTTAAAGGCCGGTCCGTGGTGCAAAAAAGGTTGGGGACCGCTGCTTTAAAGTACAAAGTCCTTATTCTCAACTTCTCTGTTAGTATTGTTAATGCAGGCAGACACAAAAGCTCAAAAGCATATTCCCATTCAGAAAGCTACTTGTATTCATTTGTATGTACACACCATGCAGTACATGTACATTTAGAGTGGGTGAAGCAGATTTGTTTTACCTCTTTGCCCAGTGGCATGCCACTGCCCAGGGCACAGGTGAGGCCGATGACTTTGGCCACAAAAGTTTTGAAGGTGAGGTATTCTTTTAGGACGACTCCACGCAGGATGGTCTTCATTTCTGGAATACCTGAACCTGTAATAGCACAACAGTGGGCACGTATAGCTGATTGTTTTAAATCGAACATCATTTTTCCAGCTGTTATCATTCACAACTAAATCTCTAAGAAGAAATCCAACTATTTGATAAGAATTTAATAATCATATTAATTAAGATGAACAAGATTTTGATCCAATAAATTCTGATCAGTGCATGACATCACATCTCTGTTTTTTTCTACCTCACACAAAAAAAGATCTCACCATCTTGTATGAACTTGGGTGCCAATTATAGCCTGACCATTATTATCAGACTATTATGTTAGCAACAGTCAATAATGTTCAGTCTATCAAATCACAACATGCCTATACTATTATTTATGTAGTAGGGGTAGTACACTGTGTTTTGAAGGTTTTTTTTAGTAAAACTACTGGTGATATTGTGTCGCTATCATTAAATTTCTAGTATTTGTTGTCAATCACTATATCATTCTAGTTCAGATTTGACCCACATGTGGACTAAAATAGTTCCATCTCACCTTTTGGTTTTTCACCCTAGTGATAGCCTTCACTTGCATCAACATTTCTTTGTATCTCATATTCGGAGTTCCAGTGAACAGCTTCAAAACACAGGTTTAACACCCTGGATCTTTTGTCATGGAATAACAAGTGAACAGGCCTCACCTGGCAATGAAAGTCTTTGATACTCACTTGCTCAATTACGTTTGACATTCTAAACAATGGAGGACTGTTTATAAAAATGAATGCAATACATTCACTCCCTTGATTTAAATCTTATAGTCTGCACTTCAGCCACATTGACTGTTTGATTTAAAATCCATGCTGGTGTTTATTTTTGGCCCTGCAAAATTAATTGATTATTTTGTGGTTACTCACTCACAAGGTCTAAATTGGAATGCAAGTGGTTAGCAAACCAGTATTATTTTATACGTATCATACCAACAGCCTGTGGAGCAAGGATCTGAGTGAAGCCTGCGGAAAAGGTGATGAGGACAACGGGGTAGGTGACCCAGGCCAGGTACTGCAGGAACACATTACTGTCCAGACCACCATACATCCACTTCTGTGCTGTGGACACAAACCAGGACAGACGTGTAAAGCCACCATCCACTGAATACAGCATCGCAGACACACTCCACAGGAAACAATGTGTTCATTTCGAATACAGTCAAAGATAAAACTTCACAAGAACAAACTGACACACACACAAGCCCACAGTCAAAGCACAACCAGGAGAGCGGCTGTATAAATATTTTTAAAGACATGAAAGATGTGTAACTGTGTGGTTTTTCTCTGCACAGGACAGGTAGTTAGTCATGTTCTGGATCCAATTACGAGAACTGTACAGCATAACTGGAATTGACAAGACTAGGTTAGCATCCTCTTGAGAGCATAACACACACACACACACACACACACACACACACACACGCGCACACACACGCACACACCACACACACACAAACCGTTTGAGAAATCCATTTGAATTAGACGCAGTCCTGTGAGGTTTCTGGTCAGCTCTCACAACTTTCTTCAATCGTTTTAAAGTGTCTTCCTTCCTCTTCCTGGACTGTACTGTTTACTTAGTGATTAATCCCTCATCCTCTTCATCTTTTTTCTCTGTTTCTAAATCTACCTCCATGTTTGATGATAGATGTCATAAGAGGCCTTCCATTCATCCTTGCTGCCATCCTTTGATCAACCTTGAATCCCCAGTTATCCCTCCACCACTCTCTCGGCTTCCTTTTTTTTTTTTTTTACTCACTTCTCTCTTACCCCCAAACTTTTGCCTGCTACACCTCCTTGGTTTTACTCCTCTAAAGACGTTTCACACATCACAAGCTGCACATTATCATCATCTGCATTCATTTCCAACAGGGCTCAATTATCAGTAAAATCTTTCCGTTTACAAGGTCCTGTAGGGACAGATCAATAAAATCATTCCTAATTAATTACCACATGCAGATGTCTCGATAAAGCTCTGGAAAGAGTTTCACTCTGCAAAACTCATCACAAGAAAAAAAAGCTTAATGTCTTGTATTTGTCTCCATCTATAGAGTTGGCTCAAGAGTTGGGAGTTCACCTTGTAATTGGAAGGTTGCCGGTTCGAGCCCCGGCTCCGACAGTCTCGGTCGTTGTGTCCTTGGGCAAGACACTTCACCCGTTGCCTACTGGTGGTGGTCAGAGGGCCCGGTGGTGCCAGTGTCCGGCAGCCTCGCCTGTGTCAGTGCGCCCCAGGGTGGCTGTGGCTACACTGTAGCTTGCCATCACCAGTGTGTGAATGTGTGGATGATTGTGTATAGTGTAAAGCGCTTTGGGGTCCTTAGGACCAAGTAAAGCGCTATACAAATACAGACCATTTACCATATATAAAGCAGAACCCTGTCACATTAAAAAAATAATATACTCTTATTTTGATTTTTCTAGCCCTTCCTGTTGTGTTTTTCCATTTCCTTGCAGGAATAACCAGGTCACCGTTTCGGCGGTCCTTGAGCTGCCTCTCCAAAAAGTCTGTTGTCTTGCAGTCCACTGTTGTGGTCTACAGCTGGTTGGAGATGTCCTTGTTCTGCTTTAAATGCCGACTGCAGTTCTGCTGCATAAACTCCACAAAGGTTTAGAGCTACAAAGACTAAATTGACAACTGCTCTCTAATGTGGTGGAGCTGATCTCAAATACCAGGATAAAAGACTCACTGGAGAGGCTGCTGATTACGGCCTGATTTACTTGCAGAACCACCTAGAACTCCCACAGCTTCCACCAAACAGTTCTGCAAGTTATGCTGTTAATTAAGCAAAACTTGCTGTCCAACTGGAAGAAGGTCCAGCACCAAGTCATCAGGTGTTTTAAAGCTTTTTTTCCCCCATTATCTTCAGCCCCTTAAGTACCATTTATTGCCATTCTCTACCAGGCATTTATCAAATGGACCCTTCCTGAATTTAAAATCTTCCCAACCACTGGCACATCTAAAGGTCTTTCTCCTGATTACATTTCCTTGGGAAAAATTTGGTATTAAACAAAATGGATGGGAGAATTACACCAGAATATAAGTTGAGCGAGGCTTTATTTTTGCCATATGGAAATAATTTATTTTCTCCATTTCTAAAGCACTTAATTGACTAATTCCTTATATCACGCTAGTTCAAATTCTTATTTTCCCTTCGTTTACACTTTATGTTTGTACACATGGGTAAAAGTGTTATCTGAAAATATAGACTCAATATATTTTTCCATCTCTGCCATCTCACCCCTTTACCACCTCCCCCTTCCCACTAACTTCTCTCTCTTCCCACTCTAATCCTAATATAAAACAGTCTGTACATTACTTGCTTGTGTTACTATTGGCACTCCAATTCTCAAACCCACAGGTGAAAAATGCAGTCCCTTGCTTGCTTACCTTGTAGGCAGATGGCGATGCAGAAGTCCACCACCCAGCTGACCAGGGCCATGAGGAGTCCCAGCAGGATGAGGAAGATCCAGTCCTCGCCGACACGCGAGATCAGGAACTTCTGACAGCGAACCGTGCAGACTAGAGGGACGGCAGGAAACAAGGTAACATGTTAGGACTACATCACCCAGAGATTGGCACTAATATTTGGACGGGGCAAACAGAATCTTTTCAAAATTAGCCAATAATAGCTGTGTTTCCATCCAACAGTTTCTGAAATATTGAGCACCAGTAAACATGCTGTCTGCTCAGAAAACTACTTCATCCTAAATGCTACAACACTTTAGTGGTGAGTGATTAAAAAAAAAAAAAAAAAAAAATCTTAAAAAAAAAAAAAAAAAAGGCAAAAGTTCATCAATTTCCTAAATTTAAGATCCATATAAAGTCCACCCAGAGTCCAGCAACAAGCAAGCCATGGGAAACACTGTTTTTTTAAGTAGTTTTTCTTCGTAAAACTATGAAAATGTAAAATAGAGGACCACTTCTTCGGGGCTCCATGAGAACGTTGGATTGCACGCTAGATTGCTCATGGAGACATGCGCTTCTGATAAATTCTTTAATTAGATTTCAAGGCTGTAAGGTTTTCAAACTTGTGAAAAGTCAATTCATGGGCAGACAAATTCTAGACAAATGAGATTTTCTATTCTGAATAGACTTTTGTCTTTGTGGTGCAACTTAATAACAAATACCTATTATGACAGATCTGTGAAACCAAAGAGTAATCTTCCACTTCCTTGCATTGACTTGAGTTTTTAGACCTGAAAACCATTTCCTTTTTAAATAAAAAAACTGGGATGGAAACTCAGCTAGCTGAGACGTGGAAGCCACATGTTGGAAATGTTACATGGGATGAGAATAAATCTGTCACTGTTACCACTGGCAACCATGTATAGCAGAGGTTACAACGTCACATTCAACCCGTGTCCAGAATATGATTTCATACACAACGTGGCAAGATGATAAAGACATATGAGACTACACTGATCAATGAATATTAAATGCACAACAGAAATGTCACTGAAACAGAGGCACTACGAAGCCAAAACACAAAGCACACACAAGGCAGGTTATGAGGCACAATCACATCTGCTTTACTTACCTAGAAGCAACGGGAAACTGAAATTCACGGCTAATATACTGTATAATCCTCAGTGTGAGCCATGCATACACTTCTAGTAATTATGACTAATTGCTGGAACCAAACATTAGTTTGACAGTGACTCATTAGGATGTTCACACACACACACACACCATAATTCATACAGCCTCTTGTTCACGCCACATCTCCCCCGCCACTCTTTTTCCAAACCTGTCCTCTGTTCCCCATTTCTCCTCTGCAGGGGAAAGACACTTGGGTGCACTGGGTCCTTTATACACTTCAGCATGTAGAACAAATGTTTATGTAACACTCCAAATACTTGGACTTTTTTTATTTTAACGGTTGACCTTTATCACATTCAACTTTTTTTTTTTAATATTTCAGCATGGACAGGAAATCCCAAACCTTTATTTAATTTAAAACCTGACATGTTAGGCCATGGTTCTCTATCCTTCATATCTCTTATTACATCTGCCCTCCATTGACTTCTGGTGATCTGTCAATATGGAACAAATAAAGAAGAATGACTGTTAATCCTTGAATTGCAAACATGTTTATCTTTCATCAAATTAAGGTTAAAAAATTCGATAGAATCGTCAGAGCAGCGTTTACTTCCTTTATCCATCTATACAGGCTACACCTACTGATCTTTATTTAATCCATGACATATGAGAAAGATTTATTTTTAAAGAAAAAAGAAAAAAGGAAAAACCACACACAGAGAAATTGTATAAATTCTTCAATAACTGAATCAAGGGGTCATATCCCACAGTAACTGTGTGACAAAGTTCAGCTCATTTCTTGATTCAGATACGTTTTTGCTGGAGTGGAACGTGAAGACTTCATGCGCTCATGCATTCAGTGACTTTTGTGTGTTACAAGGGTCCAAATAAGGCCCAGACTGCACATACTTAGTGACACACAACAAATACACATGTATATCTTTTGGCATTTACAATATGCACTGCAATCTCTTGTCTGCTGTCACACATGTGGACGCCGACACAAAACAACTGCTGACAAACAGAAAAAGAAAATTCTACAATCACCACACTCGGATCGCTCTTTCACTTTAGTGGCATGCAAGTTTTACCAAATCAAAACAAGATAAAAGTCTTTTAGTTTAACAAATGAACGTTCTGGATTCATGAAACATAGCAAACCTGGCTTTTATAATGGCCTAAATTATTTGAGGCATGGACTACGCTGACTCAAAAAAACCATTTCCATCCAGATGGGTTCACATTTCTCGAACAGCAGAAGACAGATCCGCTTTACAGGATGGAACCCGTCATAAATCTTTTCTTCCCCCTCAATTTCCACCATAAGTTTTGTCTGGGACTGATTCACTGAATTGATTTGTTTTTATAAATAAAACCTCTCAAACTCTTTGCTCTGTGGCAAGATGTATTATCATACTAAAAAGGTGACTTCATTGTCACCAAAACTACTTTGTATTGATAGAATATATATAGCACAATAAAACTGCAGTTGTATTGTACTTTTTTTATTTTTGGAAACAACAGAAGGTGTGTTTAGGGATAAGTGCTAGCTGTAGCATCTCAGCAATGTTTTTATTAATCCTAACTTTCGAATCCCCTTGCCCTGTAGATCTGTGGGAGTAGAAATCCTGCAAAAGCCACTGAGAAACAAACCTAAAAACAAACAAACAACCATTCAGTTTCCTGTAGAGGTTTGTGTGACATCTCTGTGATGGACACGGGAAATGGAGAAAGAGTCAGACAGGGCAGGAGGGGAATAAGAGATGCTGCCTGGACTGAGAAAAGGATGCATGCAGAATACACCCAAGTCGCACTTCAGCTCACATACATCCACGCATCCCCCAATCAACACCTTAAGGAGCTGCCTAACACGCACATGCAGGTGAAAGCTGTGACAAACACAGAACGCACACACACAAAGACACACTCTGCTTTCCATCACTTCAGTCACTTATATGACAATTCTGAGAAACAGACTTCGTACATGTGTATATTTAGATTTACGTGTTATCAGAGCATGTGTGTGTCTGTGTGTGTGGGTGAGGTGTCTGCGTCATCTCACCCACGGGCCGTCTGTGTTCTTGGACCCCTTCTGCCATCTAGACACTAGTCAATGTAAATGAGTGTTAGAGTGTGTATGTGTGTCTCAGGGTGTGTGTGTGTGTGTGTACGAGCATTTAGCCTAAAGTTTAATCTTGCCTTTTTGGAGATGTAATTTAGTTAGCTCAGCCTGTGCTGCTACTGCTTAATAGCTTTTTCTGCAATGCGCACACAAGCACAGATCCTGCAGACTGGTTACTGACTTTATTCTCCGTGGCATGCAATAAGCAGCATGCTAGTTCCCAATCACTGTTACTGCCTTCCCCACTCACACCCTGCAACCCCAGCCCCCTTCATCCTTAACCTCCTCCTCCTCCTGCAGCTGCTTTCTACTAATCACATTCAACCTGTAGCTTCACCTCTCATCTCCTGCTCTCCCTCACAAAGCCTTATCTCCTGCCTTCCACTCCTTCTTTCCACACTGCCCCCCACCCCCGACACACATGCTTTCGTCCCTCTCCCTGTTTTTCATTCTCACTTGCTCACTCTGTCCTCAGCAAAACCCATGATGCCCACATACCTGCTGAGACCAATTTAGGTTGCCTTGGAGACACAGTGCACCTAGTTCATAGCTCTGGCATTAAGATACTGTATGCGGACACGCTTGTGTTTACTTTGTTGCAACATGTTATGGAGCCAATAATAAGGCTGGGGTACATAAAAGAGGGATATTTAAAAAGCCAGTGTGAGAGACATTTGGTCTCTTATTGGACAAATTCCAAATAAATGACGTTTCACAAAATCTAAAGAAAGACAATCCAACAAAATGTCAAAAACTGCAGGTCCATGACTGGCACACATGGCTCACAGGTACATTCTGTAAATTCCTGTTTGAAACCATCCAAATCAACAAAAGCTATCAACAGAATATAAACAAATAGCTTCTAGGACTTCATGTGTTAAAATAACAGATTGTGTTGGGATCAAGTACACCTTTGGACCACACGCTATGGTGCAAAGTCTATGGTAGAAAGCTAAGAAAAGAAATATAAACTATTTCAACACAGCCATTAGTAAAACTCTGCCCCCTGGTGTTTAGAAAGTTACATTTTACAGCGCGTAATTACAAAAAGGTATTTTTAACCCTTAAAGTTGGAGGCTGATGACTTTTGAATATTTTCACACAATTATCTTAGAAATAACTTTGCTGTATGGTAATGAACTCTCAACAGGTTTGTGTTACAGTTTTAATGAGTAACATTTTATTGGTCTCTGTATACATTAGCAAGTGTTGTGCATTGTTCCCATGATCTATACACGCAGCTAGAATTAGTTCATTAACACTCCACCCTGTCATCTAAATGCAGATGGCTTAAAATGAGGCATCCAAAAACTATATCAACCTTTTCTATGTAGTCTGTGAAAACAAATTAGCCATGTAAGTGGGCAACATGGGAAATCTTATAGTTCGGAGTTTGATTCGTTGCCTCGGGGACAGAGCAGCTGATTCCACTATGAATTATGCATCGTTTCAAAGAGTGCTTGAAGATAATGTGAGGCCATCTGTTTGAAAGCTGTAGTCAAACCAGATAATGATACTAAGTACACTAGTGTTTCCACCATGGAGAGCCCCAAAAAGAAGAAACAGAATGGCACGGGATGTGAAACAGGCAGTACATGTATCTTCAGTTATCTTGCAAGTGATGAAGGTTTGCATAGAAGAGTAGCACATCAAAGTCTGAGACTTTTTGGAGAACTCACATTTGACAGTTCAATAGCTGTGATGTGGACTGTGCAGTTATTTTTTCCTATTAAGAATTTCATACCAATTGATATTTTTATTGAAAAATAATGACATAAAGCTACTTTCCCTTTTAATTCTGGCGTTCAGGCACAGCACATTTATCTGTAGCCAGTAGGAGTCACTATAAGACATGAATCACTTGTGCAAATTGTCACTCATAATTACAAATGATTAGTATCAGTATCAGTATATCTCTGCCATGTTTTTTCTAAACAATTTAGCACCATATAATATACTTTCAGAAATTTTCCATTCTTTTTTCTATGTTTGTTTCCGAAAAATATTTTTTGTTGAAGCCTTCTTTAAATTTAATGGAAATGAAAAATGTACCTGTAATTTAGGACTAACTACATGAGTTAATTGAAGAAACGGATTGTTCTCTTTTCAATAATTTAAACAAATATTTTGCAGACTGAAAATTCAACCTGGGAAATACCTTTGAAGTTATTTGACATCTTTTAAAGATCTCAATCCTTCCATTTTCTTATTTTTTTTTAACTTTTTAAATAATAAATGAAATATAGTATATTTAGTCATTTACTTGAATGAGGATGGGCACAGATATGAAACAGTCTATGCAGTGACTGTACAGCCAGACTGTTGTTGTTCTGCCTGAAAATGTTACAAAACTCTACTGTATGAGTGTTTTCCTCCATAAGAAACGCCCACACACTTGCATGAAACGTGTAATAAGGATAAATTAATCAAACCACTCTCTCAGATGATACCAAGAGAGCAATATGAAATATGTTATATCAGGAAAAACAACACATTGCTCCATCTCTGGTGTTATTATGGGGAAAATGAGGGCAGGAAGCAGGAAGAATGAGTACACGCATCCAAGATGAAAATCACTGCAAGTGCAGAATCCCTGTGACCGCTACCAGATAAAACCCAATTATTCAAATCAGGCGCTCATTTGTTATGCAGGGTGACAGCTATATATGGGTGGAAAGGGTAAAAGAGCCTACTATTAATGCCTCAATTCTGCACAGTCATGGCAATGAGGCCTGTTCTCGTTTTGTGTGTGTATGTGCCCCCACATTCATTATGTAGCTTCATGCGTAAGGAGATATTCAATTAGAAATGCCTGGCTGTGTTTAAGACCACTGGCATAATTAGATTAAAATTAATATAGATAGAAAAATTTGACCATTCAGCTTTTTAAACGGAAACTTTTAAAGAGAGAAGGAGGGGTACGCTCAGCGGTAGAAATTAACTTCTTTAGCGGCAGAGGGGACTGGAAGGTGTGTGTGTGTGTGTCTTATTCTAAAAAGTGGATTAAACACACTTGCTATAAAATGTACATAAAGATCAAACATAAAAGTAAATTGAAGAAGAGGATGGAAACAACCATTCTATTAATGACATCCAAATGTAGAAGAGAGTCATTTTCATTACATGACATGCTCTACTGTAGAGTTTACCAAAACAAAAAATCTACAACATTAGTATTGTACAGTGTAGATTAAAGGGATACAAAGAAAAAAAAACATTTTGAGTTTTTCATTTCAAGATGTCTAAGTTGCAGTCTAGAGATATGCAAACCGTGCCACCCTCTCCTGTCTACCCATTACATCAGCCTACCAGCAGGCTCTTACATAAGCTATGTGCAAGTTCAAGATGAAACGCAGAGTGAAGATGCAACATCTGTAACGTAAAAGCATCTCTTGGTTCTGCCGGAGGTTTCTTCCTGTTAAAAGGGAGTTTTTCCTTCCCACTGTCGCCAAAGTGCTTGCTCATAGGGGGTCATATGATTGTTGGGCTTTTCTCTGTATCTATGAAGCGCCTTGAGGCGACATTTGTTGTGATTTGGCGCTATATAAATAAAATTGAATTGAATTGAATTGAATTGAATTAATAAGAGCTGCAGGCAGAATGGTTTAAAATATGGAACAGATGACAGAGCCAGAGGAATTTTTTCTCACATATTTTTACAGTGAGATCTTCAGAGACTTAGACACACTCTATTCTGGAATAGATGAGGGTATTAAAAGCATAGATTTGGATTGACTCTGGGTACCTGTTGTTCACACTAAGTTGATGACGTGAAAAATGGCGTGCAGTGACTTTTATAGAAAGGCAAACAGACATCGAACATACAGAAATGGACTTGTGCTACTAATTCCAGTGTGATCACGGACAAGTGGAGTTTATCCTGCTTCCAGAGACAATACCCAACTCTGGAAACAAAGATGCAAGCAATCTGAGGAAATAAGAGAAGATTTATGAATGAATGCCGTTTGAGATTGGTTTAAAAGGTCAGCGACTGCTCTGCTTTGAATTTAACTGGTGTATATTTTTATAAACACTGCTTGCCTTGCTTGCCCTTATCAGAAATATAAATGAAGACACATATACTTGACTTAGCCAGATGGCCATTTGCTTAAACAGTGAGCCACTTCAATTACTTAAAAAAAATTATTATAACTATATATAGACTAGATCTTAAAAAAGAAAAGACAAAGGAGGCTGGTGGCAACTTTTGGTCTCATGTCAACTTAGATTTCTATACACCGTGCTGCGTAACACAAAAGGGCAAAATAAAATAATTCAGACATCATGCTGTGCTCACAAGCTACGGTTACCTATTGACGTGCTCAGCAGATGACCAATGTGAAAGTACATTAAACATGTATTCTTTCTAATGACCAGTATATGTATCTGCAAAAATGACATCCAATTGTACCCCCCCCCCAAAAAAAAAAAAAAACTCTTCAACTTATTAAAAACTTTACAGTTATTTTATAGTCTTGCCCAACTCATGTTGTTAAGAGATATATTCTAAAACACTTCTTCAGCAGAGAATCAGAGAGGAGAAACACACAGATTTTCTTGCTAGCAAGGGCAGCCTCCTGAGCTCACACACCAAGAGTGAGGCTCCAAGATTCGCAAATGAGAGACTGCCCCGGTCTTTTATTTATACACTTCAGTGAGCGTTTGTTCCTTACATTGGAATGTGGAGTTGTACATGTGTGTGTGTGACCCCATAAATGACTTCCCTAAACCTGCTGGTCTGGAAAGTCCAGCAGTTCATCTAAACAAAAAGCACTTAGACTAAAACAGATATAACTACGTTAATCCTACCGTAAAACAATAAGACAAGGTACAACCTTTCCAATGCTCCTAGGATGTGGGGGTGAACGCCAGAACACCCTGGAATGTTACAGACCTCCTAGGCTAGCCTAGGTAAGCTTTAGCCTGTGGTTGAGATTGAGATTGTCAAATCATTCTCGTGTGAGTTTCCAGCATCAAACTCACCTTTTGGTTATAAGGACAATGGCTGGAATCCTCAGCTCAACGCTTTAAAAACAAGACTTCAAATACACTTGATTTGTACTGATTTGTGAAGTACAAAGTCTGCCACCTCTATTTATGGTTGATATATTGGGGGCCACGAAGAGGAGTAAAGCAACGCGTTTCTTTATAGGTGCGGATACTTATGACCAAGTCAGTATGGGTGAGTACCTATTTGTAGGAGCCCAATGTTTAACAAGTCCCCAGAGATTCTAATGTCCCCCAGGTCCTATATATTCTTGGTGCTAGATACCTCTAGGCACCTTTAGAGGTCTTGCAGAATGCCTTGACAGGTCAAATCTATTTTGAAAGCACAAGAAAATGTCAAGCAATCACCATGTTTTTCTCTTCTCTGCAAACTATGCATTTGTGGTTGAGTAGTTTACAGCATGGGTAGATGATGGGAGACACTCTTAGGCTTTTAATTTCCTCAAAGTTCCTAACAGCTTTACCTAGCCCCAAGTAATCCAACTGGGCTTTGTGATTCCGATGAAATTAGCTAATTTTGGAAAGGAGCTGATTGTGCAGCTGTAGAAAATAAAGAGGAAGCACAAGGGAGAAAGGAGTTACAAGCATGAAGAAAAGAGCTAACAGGACAAATTAGCCCCTGAAGACACACAAAAAAATGTTATGAGATGTTAGAGAAATGTTAGAGAAATAAAAACTAACAATGCATCTGTAAATGTTTCCGCTGTTACTAAATATGCCTATCTCCAGTCACTCAGAACACTCTCCTTGTTGCTCTTCCCTCCCTTCCTCCCCATTTATCTGTCCTTTAAACTATCTATCTATCTATCCATTCCTCCTTCGCTCCTCGCTACATGTTGATGTGTTCTCTATGCTAATGAGATGTAAGAAGGAGGTGATGTTTATGTAAATGTTCTGTAACAGCCTCGGCGTCAGTCCCCGGCGAGAAGGCAAAGCACCTCGTCTCGCACTCAATCACTCTTGGAGTAACGACTGTTGTGGCACCCGTCTTATGGCTGCAGTACAATGTCTGCTTAATGAGGTGTAATGGCGTATCGGCATACACAAGCATCTGTACGCATGCATACACACACACACACACACCCTAACACACAAACAAAAACAGAGCAGCTAAAAATCAGCAAAGTTAACATGCAAAACCGCCCGGTAACTTCCTTTAATCACTTCCAGAGAGTTTGTGATGTATGTTTAACATTTCTTCAGGGAGTAGCACTAAAATTCACACAACCAGCTGGGGGGGATTTCTTTGCATTTAAAAGCAGCGCAGGATAAAGAAGAGGAATGCCTGTAGATGTCTTTATAAATGTTTTAAAGCTGTTCTCCAGTAGCAAACAAGGTCCATGTTTTGGACTAGAGCTTCTGGAACATCGATCGAGTTTTAGGTAACTCACTTCACACACAGTGTTAAGACTGAATTTAGGTCTTCGGTTACAGCTCTAGCTACAGTACACATGCTCATTGATCTTCCTCTGAAAAGAAAATGTTTACAGACTGAAGCTAATTAATGGAGGCTCATCCCATGCGTGTTTCTATTACAGTACGCCATCAGTTACAGATACCAAAGAAACCTGTTGGCTATATATTTTGATGGGTTTAGTTTTATCCACAATCCAGCGGGATAACCCGGGTTAGGTGGTGATCCTAAATTGACCACAGGTGTGGAACAGAGCGTGTGCTTGTCTGTCCCTATGGGGTAGCCCTGCAGTGGACTGGTGACCTGTCCAGGGTGACCCCGCCTCTTGCAGTGTGACAGCTAGGACCGGCACCAGGGAGCTCAAGTTGGATAGGATGTTAGGGAGCTCAATAAGTACTCTCTGCTGAACTCAAGATTGGACCTTTGGGCAGTAAAAAAATAGCAAAATTACTAAATTGATAAAAAAAAAAAAAAAGTCCTTAAATTTCCAGCGACTTAAAAGACTAAAGATTGATGCAATATTCACACATATTCTAAGAACTGTTTGAAGGAGCCAGTGCCACTCTGAATAACAACCCCACAGTGGTCACCCATTTCAAATAACATTAAAAGTCACCCACGTTGATGCAACTCTATTGCTATTGATCTTTGTGTGCAGCTCACCCTGAGTAGGCCAATAACAGTTTCTTTTCTTTCATTTACTCTCATATGATATATTAAAAAAACAAAAAAACAAAACAAAAAAAACCACACACACACGCCCACTGTCGTGGTGGTGATACCATGGGGTAAAATCTTACATCCAATTATGAACCAAAGTCTACACCTTAGGTACTCAGAGAGATTGGGCATGCAATGCTAACAGACTAAGAGAGTGCTCGGCACCACTATATCATTTACTAAACCCCAAAGAGGAAATATCTTTGGGTGGAAAGCTCTTCATCTCTTGCAGATACTAAAGCCAGTTTATGTGGGTTTACACAGCTACGGCTAGTGACCACCTGATCTGCATGTACACCGTCTTTGTGGTTAACCAACAGAAGACAAAGGACCTGTTAAGAAATCAGTAACACTCTGAGCTTAACAAGTCTGGGAATATGACCAACTTGGAGCTAGTTCTACAATGGCACTGAGTGTTAAAGACACTGCAGAGAGCTGGATAGGAAATCATTCTTTTGTCAACACCTTCTCAAGTTGTTCCTGTGGCATCTGCATGTCAGTGACAGCTAAATCTTATAACCTGTGACTACATGTCTCTGGTTAACTGCTTAGACTAGACCTGTCAACACTGTATCTCCATTTTTACCTCTGGAGCTCAAAACTTTTACATACAACTTTAAACTTGTTGATCAATAGCCCTTTTCATCGCCAGGCGAACACGAACACGAACACACACACACACACACACACACACACACACACACACACACACAGATCAATACTGCAGTCCTAACGTCATCCTTAATGAATGCATTAAGGCGACAGGCGACTTTTTTCTTTCCCCTCTCCGTCTCTTTCCAGGAAGTCCCTTCAGTCCTGTGTCTCCTCAGAGGCTTTGGAACCTACAAAGCCAGCTCTGACCTGCTGGCCTCTGAAAGAATGACCCCAAACTTTACTGTCATGGCAACCTCCACTCCTGGATCTCTTAGTCTAGAGGGAATCAATAATGAGAAAAGAGGTGAAAAGTTCAGAACGGCTGAGTGCAGCAGCCATGACGACGACTACTACTTTATTTTTTTTAAAAGCAACAGTAACACGTGCAGAGATGTTTGCCAATGTATTCACAAATGTAGATATAAAAACCCATTAATCACAAAGCTGTTTTGTCCAGTGATATACGCACACGCACACACACACACACCTGCAAAGCTGAAATTATACTGCTAAATTACTAATAAATATTAGTAATTTATTCATACTTGCTTGTCTTGTGTTATTCTGTTTATTTTATGCTCAACTCTTATGCTGGGGCATTGCTGATGTTTGGCTTATTTATCCTTACAGACTTGCTTGTTACAATCACGATGGAAAAATGGCCCCATCGTGTTTTTCCTTATTTTCTGTCATATGTATCATGTAACAATGGTGGATAATGATATTAAACATGGCCAAACTTTCAAATACAGAGGCCTGTGTGTCAACAAGTAAATCTCTGGGAGCCAAAGCCACAGCTTTTAAATCTGGATGATGATAGCAAGAGGGGGCAGTCCTAAAAATGAGTATCCCAGGCTCACCTGTGTTCATACCTTCTGTTTATGACAAACAGCCAATCAGAGGTAAGCTGGATTAAGGGAGCAGAAAGCGAGCTAAAATGGCTCGTTGAGCTGAGGGGCTCCACCAAAGCTCAGTAAAAGATAAATGAGGCAAATTTATGAAGTATGAATCCTGCCCTCCTCTAATAAAGTCCAAGAATTAAAATACAGAGGTGGACATGAACATTATAGGTCACTTTTAATGATTTTT
Organism: Neolamprologus brichardi; assembly: GCF_056152115.1. NCBI lineage: Eukaryota > Metazoa > Chordata > Actinopteri > Cichliformes > Cichlidae > Neolamprologus > Neolamprologus brichardi. The sequence goes on along the minus strand of NC_142117.1, from coordinate 8,078,876 downwards.
TGATTAGTTGCTCATTTGCAATATGCTCCCCTATGTAACAATGATTAAAAATAAACTCCCATGAGCTACCACATGAGATTACATGGTATTTATATGTGGCTCAGAGAGAAAAATCACTGTTTGAACTGGTTACTGGATGCTTCTGTTTAATGGCTCTCAGCAAAGCACCAGTCCAATACTGGTGATGATGACAATGATGCATAAAAGTTGGCTGTGACAAGGCGACTGAGAAAGTGGCGGCATGATTTCTCCAACAGGGACACACACTGTGGACACACACACAGAGCCAAAATAGGCAGATGGTGGCAATGATGATCACAATAACAGCCAATCGGTACAAGTTTGTGTGCATTTGGCTTAAATGCGTCGGGGAAATATGTTTCTCGCTTTGCACGCGTGTGTGTTTGTGTGTGTGCTGAGTTCGAATGGCACTGGGGAGAGGTAAGTCATTTCATTTCCTGGATGAAAGCCTGCTGCACCAAAAGCCAAGGGGCCTGCTGCTGACTCCCTGGAAAAGCTCCTCTCTTCCTCTCATCTCCCTCCCCCCCTCCTTGTTCATCAATTTCAGCTGTCCACTCTGCGGCCCTCTGCTGTCACCTGCCCCTCTCTCACTTTTGTCCATTTCGCTTCTTCCCACCCCTCAGTCTTATATATTTTCCTTCCCTCCCCCAACTCCTTCTTCTTCAAATTATTCTTCAATTGCTGCTCTGCAGTTCCCTCATTTCTCAGTCTCTCAATACAGTTTGGCCCTCCTCTTCTCTCCACCCCACCCCAAACCCCTCCACCCACACACACACACACACACACCACCCGTGCTCTGCCGCTGCAGAGTCAGCACTTCCGTTCCGCAGTCCTCTGCAGACAAACGAGTGTGCTGATTTACACTTTCACAGCCTGCCCTCGACAATTTTAGAGCACTTTTATTGTGCATGCAGTACCTTTGCTGTCTTTTAAGATTATAGAAACAACATCCACATAGCAGACACACGTGTGTACTCCACATGTATGCAAGGCATACATATGGGAGCAGAGAAAAAGCAAACAAACCATCAATCTTATGGAAAAAGTTTGAAGTATTAACAGTTGCTGGTGTTGCCAGCAACTGTTAATACTTCAAAATAATGCAAAAAGGCAGACACAGCTTATAAAAATAAAACTGTGTGTGTGTCTGTCCACGGTACATTTTTTTGTTCTTAAACAACAGAAAGAAGGGATACATTGATCATCATGCCCCTCTGCAGCAGGCCTTAATCAGAGCCATTTATCCCCTGTATCACACACACAGAGACACACACAGATGTTTGGAGCTCGTTATTACTTTCCATTAGGGCTTGGGGCTAGCTGTAATAAGGCCAGGCTGAGGGAGTTAGTGTTTTTTAGTGGAGGAGCACACAGTGGAATGGGAATAATATACACACATAGATATTTCTCATGTTGTCTGTTGATTAATACAAAGCCACAAGGTGAATGTGCATATATGAATCCAGTCACCATTTTTCCTTTTGTTTTGTTGCCCTAAGACACACACACACACACACACACACACACACAGCTGGAATCTGCAGATACCTACGTGTGATATTTATTAGAATGATGGCCATATTAATACACAGCAAAGCGAGGGAGAATGTTCAAGCGTTCGGTACACTTAATGAGCACTTATCAAAGATTAATGTCTGAGCGCTAATGCAGCTTTATTTGCTGTAGCAGAGTGTGAGGACTGTGGGCTAGTTGGTAGTTCAAGGGGCGATTGCGGGATGATATATATTCTTTTTTTCGCTTGTTTACCAGATATAAAGTCCTGAGCTGGGGCCTCCAGAACATACGGGTACCCAGACCCTAGAGGACAAACAGACCACATAGCATAGTTAAATACAAGCAGTGTGTCACTGTCTGTGTGTTTGTGTGTATACACTCTCTTCCCCCGCAAGCTTTTATTCCCTCAGTGTAAAAGAAAGAAAGCCATCTCTCTTTTATCCATTTTTCTACATAACATTATTAGTTTGTGATTGATGTGGGCCCTGTGCAAACTCAGCAGCACGACAAATGAACAAGCAGCGGAGGACGTAGGAGTGATGGAAGAACGCAAACCCCGAGACAGACGGATACGTGTTGGAAGAGTGGCGATGAGATGAAGGGGAGGAGCAGGAGGATGAGGAGGAGAGGGAGAAAGAAAAGGACGGCAGTTTAATAAGAAGAGTTGATAATGAATGATCCGATGTGAGAGAACATATACAAATATTATAACACTGAAGGATAAAAGGCCACTTGGTCATGTTTACTTCATAAATTAACTGTTTGTTAATCGGTGTCCAAGAACCGTGGTCCAAGCTAACAAACCACGGGCAGGGCTGACCCATCAAGCTTTAGATCTCCTCTTGCCAGTGCAGTGTAAAGGAGATGTACTTATGAACAGGTTAAAGGGTGTTATTAACACTTTGCACATGACCCCAAATGATCAGTAAACCTGGTGGGGAGGAAACAAACACAAAAACCCACAAAGTTTCTGTCATGTTAGAATTGATCTTGAGCCAGTGACAGCTGAATTTGAATAATGTGGTCACAGAAGTAACTCCAGACACGTCTTTGAAGGAAACATATACAACAACGTCACAAGTAAGTTGTCTCACAGTAAATGGGACTCAAGTCCAGGTAGTTGGCTGATTTATGGCTGATGGCCATAAACACAAGTTTTAAAAAAGTAAAGGAGAGACAGGAGAAACACCATTCAACCATGTCATGAGTGCATTGTTTGTCCACCAGAGGGGGCTCTGCAACTTCTCAGCTAGCAACCACCCAGATGATCTGAGCAGAGGCGGGCAGAGCGTGAATCAGTAAGTAAATAACTACACATAACTCTTTGGGAAAATCTGTTTATGTTTTGTTTGCCAGAAATGTTTTTTTTTTGCCTGTTATACTTTTAGCACAAAATCTCTATTTTCTACTCCTTACACTTTAACAGGCTCATTACTTTAGATTTAAGACATTTAAGAAGACGTACTAAATATTATTTTCCGGTAATCTGAGTTAGATGTTTTTCTTTCTTTCTTTCTCTTTTTTTTTAAAATTCTTTTCATTTTTCTCGGCTGGTGCTTCACATAAATAAATGTTAAATCTGGATAGAGTTATAAGAATTAGAACATACGTTGAAATAAAGCTTGCTTGTATTAATATCGGTTTATTACAATATCAGTGACGTAAGGTTCAGTTAGCTTGACAAAAAAAAAAAAAGAAAAAAAGAAAAAGAAGAAAAAGAGCTCATAGAAATCTTCTTCTAAGAGCTGTTTTTGTTTTCCTTTATACTTTTCAGAGCCTGCCTGTTTTTACTTTTGAGTTATTATACTTTTAATCAGAGTAACTTTTTATTTAAGGTCAGTTCCACGTTGGAAATACTTGAGCTTAAATTAGTCTTATAATAAACAACTTGGGCCCATTATCAGCTAATGTACATCCCCACGTAAAAAATCTTGGTTTCATCTTTGATTCTACCCTCAAGCTGGACAAGCAAATTAATTCAGTTGTTTGTGGCAGTTTTTTCCAACTCAGGAGCATTTCTAAACTCAAAAATATCCTGTCATCTAAAGAACTGGAAACTGTTATCCATGCTTTCATATCATCACGTCTTGACTACTGTAACTCTCTCTACTTAGGCATCTGTCACTCAAGCCTTCCCCGCCTGCAACTTGTTCATAATGCAGCCGCAAGGCTCCTGACGGGTACCAGAAAGAGAGAGTGTATTACTCCGATACTCGCATTGGCTGCCAAGTAAATATAGAACTGATTTTAAGGTTTTATTATTTGTTTTTAAAGCTCTCCATGGTTTGGCTCCAGGTTACATTTCAGATCTTCTTAGCCTCCACCTACCCACTCGAACTCTGCGCTCCTCCAGTCAGATGCTGTTATTAGTTTCACACTTCCAGTTCAAATCTAGAGGTTACAGGGCTTTCTCCATTGCTGCCCCGAGACTCTGGAACAGTCTTCCCCCTTTCATAAAATCCTCTTCATCCTTGGAAGACCAACCCATTTTCTAAGGCTTTCGGATCTCTCTGACACCTTTTATTCTGTTTCAGCTATTCTGGTCTTTTATCTCATTGGCTGATGTTTGCATGTGTATACATGTATACATGTATTTTATGTTCACATATGTGTGCTTGTGTGTGAATGTGTACATTTTTGTATATGTATGTGCATATTTGCATGTACAGATATTTTTTACAAACATATATGGATGTGTTACAATGTTTCTGTAATGTTTTCATCTTATCTATTTTAATTCTTTTTATTATATTATCCCTCTGTTCAGCACTTTGGCTGACACTTGATGTCTTTTAAAGGTGCTATATAAATAAAGATGACTTGACTTAAATTATGTGGATCTTTTTCATATGGATACATATGTGTGAGTTTGCACTGCCTCAAGCTGACACATACAGCACCCATCCTCCAAGCGTTCCCTACGTGAAACATGTTCCCACAGTTATTTCACTGTTGTCAGACATACAGACGCTTGGGTTCAGTCGGCATTTGCCCGTTTCTGGTTCTGGACCAATCAACACTACTTGGAAAGTTTGCAAGTTGCTAGCCTACTGTAAGGGCAACACAATCAGCTCAAGATAACACCATCTTCTCTATTCTGCCACTTTGGTCCACGTTCAGCTCCTCCTCACTTCCCCTCACACACACACAGCGACAGCAGAGGAGAGAAACTATAGGCTAAACGAGCATGACAACAGCTGAAGTAACAGTTTTAAAAGAAAAGGGCAAGGGACTGAGCAAAGTTTTGGTTAATTATCCATTCTTATGTCATTATGTCTACTGAAACAATCTTTTATATGATCATAATCAAATAGTGTGGCCAGGATGAAATCTAATCAAAACTGAAACGTCGTGTTGAGGCCTTACATGAGCCTGTGCTGATCTGTACGTTAAATGTCAGCAGACAGCATCCCGTCTATGACGTCAGGAGAGCATCATAAACATATGACTCTCTGCTTTTAAAGCAAAGGGCAGACAAAGACACTGATGATAGATCTGCAGAGGAACAACCAGCAACAGCAAAAATCCATTGGTGCTGCAGCATGAAAAGCCGTATGCATCTCCTGCAGGTAGCCTGTCCTACAAAAAGGAAGACAATTACACTAGAAGAGGAAAAGTTCACTGCGCTCCTCCGAGTCTTGATACAAACCTGCAAAGTATGGGAAAAAACATGGATGTGTGTGGATGGTGGATTAGCTCTGGGCTCACTGATGATTAGATAGCAATAACTCAGAACATGGAGGCTCAGATGGATGGGGAAGGAGGGAGACACCCGCACAAACACACACTCATACCACAGATTATACCCAGCAGAGGCGAGGGGGAGGTGATGGATTGCCTACCGAGAGGGTAGTGAAGAGAGCTGAGTGGAGAGACAAGATTGAGAAGAGGTCAAATAAATGGAAGGGTGAGTGGAAAGAAGAGATGGAAGGAAAAAGAGAGAGAGAGGCTGCGGGTCCACAAGATAATTAGATGAAAGGAGAGAAGTGAAGGGGGAGTGGATTAGATATAACTAAGAGGTAAAGGAGGACAGATAAAGGAAGAGGGGGAGAAATGAAACAAGAGAAAAGATAAAGCAACATGAAAACAAAAATAAAAAAAATAAAAAACCTGCAAAGTAACAGAGAAAGTAGGACGCCGACTTCTCTGTGGCATTTGGAGTTTAATAAGCATTGATTTTACTGTGAGAGGGGCCGACTCTTAAAACCACATGTTGATATCACAATCCAAACTCATAAGATTAATGATGGCATTAATAAAACTTTGGCCCGCTTGGTTACAGCTGCAGTAAAAGCTGTCGGCAACACGCACAGGGCTTATTGATTTATACTTCTGCACTCACAAACTGTATCTCTGTAGACAAATTCCCCTCCTACTGCACTTAATTAAGAAATAAATCTGGTATTTTATTGCATCTACCGAATGGCTGCTTTTAAAAGTGGGAGGACTGCAGTTTAGACTGTAATGTTGAAAAATCAACCTTTGTCAGTGACAACCAGTTTCTGAGGAATTAATCAGCGCTGTTACCAGTTTATTATATTGGTGAATGATTCAAACTACACTGGCTTTCTCCTGGCCCAACTCTCAACTCCCCCTCCCCTAGTATCTGTCAACCCATCCTTCACCCTCAATGTGTTGCATTTTTCAAAATATTTCAAGTGGGCAGAGAGGAACCTGAACTGGGGAACTACATTATTCTTTAAAACAGCTCCTGGCAGATGTGGAAACTTGATGACTCTGGCAACCCAATGAGTCCCTCAGTGGTAGTTTCACTGTTTCTCCTTAGCCCATTGTCAACAGGAGATAGATGTGCAGGGGAGCAGTCACTGACATCACTGTCCACAAGGATACTGAATAATGTACTCACAGCCCAGGCCTCTTACAGCATAGAGCGATACGTGACCCATCAGTGTTGCTGTCAACTGGCAAGCCATGCTTGATCCGATACTTTCGCTGGTATGTGCATTTCCCTGGGTCAAAAGGTCCCCAAGGGTCACAGACGTCATAAGAGCAGAGAGACAACAGCAGCAACAAGTGCAAAGGAAACAAAAGTTTTACCTGTGCAAAGAAGTCCTAAAATTTCTGTATTGAATCTGCCATCATTCTACTTAGGCTAACCTCCATCTGTTCATTATCACATGCTTTGAAGTTATTTTCTGATAAAAGAATTCATCTTGATATACTTTCACACACTTTTGATTGAATCCAGTGTTAATGAGCGGCTGTAGCTCAGGCCATACAGCCTCCTTGGGGTTCAGTATCCTTGTGTAAGATAGTCAACCCCAAGTTGCTCAAGACATCCATCAGAGTGTGAATGTGTGAATACAGCGAAAGCAAAGAAGATCTGGTGAATGAGGTATGCTGTATAAAGCACTCTGAACTCTCAGGAAGAGTAGAAAAGTGCTGTATAAGAGCGAGTTCATTTACAATTTCTATTTTACCATACTGGTACCAACTGCCAAATTCATGACATACCCCTGAGGTAAAGGACAGTCCCATAGCTGCACTCTTCTTATTGTGTCTACACTCAAAAACCACTTTATTTGGAACGTAACACCTAGTCTGGACCAGACCTCCTCAGAGACAGAATCTAAGTAACGTATGTAGCAACACTGATGTTACCCACTGGTTTCTAAAACCGGCATTTGAACTCTAAAAGTTAGAGTTGTTCAGCCTGACATGATGCCATACTATGACTTTTGCTGATTTGTCAGGTGAATAATGATGCTTGAATGTACACCAACTTTTATAATTATATTTATTGTTCTGTAAAGATGAGTTGGTTCCTGTAGCAGTTTCATCGTGGCTATAATAAGGAGAAGAAAACCTTGGCTAAAAGGTTTGAGACTTTAAGAACTAAATGAATACTGTACACATGAATTATCTTAATAAACAGGTAATCACTCAATACAAATACACCCCACACGGGACACAACTCATACCCTTCCTCAAGGTATTGAGCATCCTCCGGTAGCTTTTGTAATTATCCCCGGTTGACTTTTGGCACTTTTGGGCAGGTGTATGAACATCACCATCTTATTGCTCCAACGAGCAGTGTTATGACTACCACCAGCTTCCTCTCCAAAATAAATGTAAGCCAACAGCTGGCAGGGGACGATTCTCTGTGCTGACACTCACATTGGACCTGGGCCACAACCTCTATAGTAAAAGCAATGGACAAGAGTGGTCCAAGTATATACACACACACACACCTCAAGTGGCACTGTATCAAATATTGATTAGTGGCCCAAGTCTCCTTGGTTACTTGATATATTAAAGTGATCTCTCTCTCTCACTCACTCACTCACTCACTCACACTCACACACACACTCTCTCTCTCCCACGATCTCTGTGTGAGTGTCAGTTGTGTTGCTTCCTGGATCTGGCAGGTAGCTAAAAAGTGATGACGTCTGAGCACCCCCACAGTGCGTCTGAGTGTGATACCCAACACATGGCCGCATGAGCAGCACACACATGTGGCTCATGTATAACGTACGTTTAAGAAGCGCGTGCGTGTGCGCGCAGGAACAGAGCCCATTCACTGCACAAGCTGCTGGTTCGTTAAATGTGGTCCATGCTGAAGTGAAGGGTGTCTTACACCACAATCGGCGAGTCTCTGCTACGTTGCCTCGATGATGGAGACTCTGAAGTGAGGGAAATGGGTGCACGATGATAATATGAAAGATGCAGGAGACTGTAGTGGGAGAGCTGTAGCTCAGGTTAAGCGTTACAAGTCATTGTGAGCCACATGGACCAAAGTTCTGTCACGTCGTTTAGTCCATAGAGTTTATTTCATAGAAAAGAAAGAATATTTTACTCATGAAAACATGTTGATCACTGTGCAATTACATGTTCCAAAAAATTCATCCGGTCTCATAAACATAGAATTGATCCATTTAAAATACATCCTGCCATCTTACATACACTAGCTGACATGAACATTGCCTTTCTGCCGAATCATATTTTATGCATGTGGTTACAGTGTTTAAGCTTCCTCACAGCTTCTTCTTGTAATTCTGTGAAGACACAGTTTTTACATGCAGGTGCATTTAAACACAGGTTATACACAGGACACATAGCTGCTAGTAAGACCAACAGACCCTGCACCTCACACGGTCCCTGAATGCCGACATGGGAAGTATCACTGGTTAATCAGTGCACGTGCCATTGTCTGTCTGTGCGAGTCTGTGTATGTGTGTCCCATGACAAATGTGTCCATTCCACCATTTGGACAGGCCATCAGGATATCAGACGCTTTTCTGCTCGGCTGTTCAAATCCATCTTTTTACACAACCATCGAGTGGAGGAACACAGACCGAGGAGGAAGAGAAGAAGAAGGAAGATGAATGAAAACAGAGCACAGGAGCGAGAGAGGAGGGCTGCGAGGAAGGAGCTGAAAAGCAGGGAAGATGAAAGGGAAGAAGACATGAGCACGCGAGCAACTGTTGGTCGCTAGGCGCCTGACGGTCACCATGGCAACATGCGGCGCCACGCTGAGCTCCTGCTGACATCACACCTGTTGAAGCAAAACGCGTGTATCTGTGTGTGTGTGTCTCTTGGAGCCAATTAAACTGAGGAGGACTCAGGGACAGAAACAGACAGAAGAAGAAAAAAGGACAGCTGTGTAGATTTGATCACCTCCTGGGCACAGCTGCTTACATGTGGCACATGTGCGTGTGCGTGTGTGTGTGTGTGTGTGTGTGTGTGTGTGTGTGTGTCCCTTTCTCTTCTGGGATGAGAGAGTCTGTGACATCAGCAGCAAGACCAGCACATGCTTCCAAAAGCTTCAGGTGACGACCCTCCCTCTCCCTCTTACCACAGCAACAGAAACAAAAAGATGGAGACAATGCAATGGAGGGAACAAAAATAGACACTTTTATTACCAGCCTGTTTGTCTCAGCCCCTGTATTACCACAAGAAAATAGCTTTATATCTTTTTTTCCCTGAGAATTAAAGCAAGAAAAAAAAATCAATTAACTGAGATGAGAGCAACAAAAACAGAGAACAAGGGGTGGGGGGAGCTAATGGTGCTGATGCTGATTTGCTTTGGCAAGTCCCATCAGTTCTCTGAGCCACATCTGTGGATGAATAAAGCTTGACTGGGATTTGAATTGGTGCATCGCTGTGAGTTACCGTCTACCGCTCCACTCTGTGTGTCTGTGCTCGGCAGGGCAAGTTTCTCTTGTCAGCTGAATATTTTATGTCCGTTCTCATGGCTGAGCTCTTTTAACAGAAGACACACACACACACACACACACACACACACACACACACACACACACACACACACACACACACACACACACACACACACACACACACAGCTTGTGTAATCCTTACCCTTCAACCCTGTCTGGTGCGGGGGATTCGATTTAAAATGGTCAATTTCACATCAGAAGCAGCATCTTTATGCCATCAACCTTTAGAGCAAAATAACACGCAGGGGGAAATTCGATTGTCTCACCTGTGATTATCATACAGAATTAAATTATTCTGAGGGCTACATACAGGAACTTCAGCCTAACTTTAAAACTGATTTTTCCTCTTTTTATAGAGAAAAATGATAGTAATAATAATTGGATGAAACGAAAAAACAGAATACAGCACAGACGTGTGTGTGACCAATCAGTGCAGTGTGAACAGGCAGGCTGAGGATAAGAAGATTATCCCTGACATCCACAGATTACACACACACCTGAGCAGAGACACACACCTGATACAAAAAAAACAAACAAAAACCACTACTGTAGAGGACAAGAGGGACCGCCGAGATTACTCTTCCTCTCCGGAGTCCCTGTTTTCTCCGGCAAACACATTCCCACCTTTAGCACCAGTGTAGCGCTCTGAAGCTCAATGCTGCACCCTGCTGGTTATGTGGCACAAGAATAAGACCTTCCCCAAGGACTCCACTGGGTGGTTGAACAGCTAACAGTCGGTGAAAAGACCGTATGCTCACTCTTGTGGTAACCATTTTCCACTTTATGCTCCTTAAATTGAGGTAATTTGAGTATATAAAATCACTGTCAATCCTTTAAGACCTATGTTACAGATAAAACCTGTGGTCTGTTGAGAGTCTGCCATCATTTTATAGTTTGTTTAATTTTAATGATATGTAAATTACTAAATTACTAAAGATGGAAAAAAAAATGTCCTAAATATGAATATACTGTTTTTAGTGTTCTCCCCTCTTGTGACTTTTGATATGATTCTCCATGGATCATATCACAAGTCATTAGCCCTTAAATTTGTAACTTATAGGCATTTAAAATTCAGAGGTCTTTAAATTGCTGATGTCTCAAAGTTTAAAGGGACTTTTTCGTCACTTGCTCAGAGGGGGTCGTCTGACTGTTGGGGTTCTCTCCACAGTATTGTAGAGTCTTTACCTTAATATAAAGCAACTTGAGGTGACTACCATTGGGATTTAGGGTTATATCAATAAAACATACTACTGAATTGAATCTTATATAGACTGGATCAAATTTAATTATCAGTGATAATAATAGAAAGTATTTTCATGGACTCCAAACGGCGAGGCCCATAAAAACTGTCCTAACACCAGGACAGCAAGTCTGTTACCTTTAATGTATCAATTTTAGTCAGTAAGCTATAAGCAAAGCCATCTTGTGACAGCACTTTTAGAGCAGAGTCAGGTGTAAATGCTTTTTTCCCCCCCAGAATGAGTTACTTTCGTTGTTTGATCTTGAAACAAATGTACAATTCTCCACTCAGCTTTCCTGCAGCATGGAAGGGCAGCAATGCCACTGCTGATGGTGCAGAACTGGACTCTGTCTCATAAGGGAATGATAGATGAGCACAGCTGGTAGGGCAAAAGCAATAACGGTTTAAAAGTCACCAGTTACAAGCTAAAAATTTAATGAATATATTGTTCAGTTCACAGGTGCCGTTGTGAGTTTCTGACCCTCCTCCAGGATCAGCTTCTGAGCTCTGCTGCAACACACGTATAACCGTTGTGTCTTATTCACAGAGTGTGCTGGGAAATGTCCTTCTCAAAGACAACACCTCTGTCCCTATGTGTTAGTTTATTGTGTCAGACACCGCAACCCCCCCCCCCCAAAAAAAAAAAAACAACAACAAAAAAACAAAAAAAAACACCCACTCACACACCCACAATTGTTCAAAAAGAAAAAAAGAAATCCTGCCCGGCTGAGAAACAAAAGCCACACAACAAAAGCCTAAAAATAAACACCAGGTTAAGTATCTCCCATGATTTATGCTAATTTCAAGAGCACATTCTTGGGTTCTGAGTTTAAATTTAAATATAAGGCCATGTATGCATCACTGCATTCTTATTAGGATTTTGCTCTCATCTAATGAGCCCATCCTTTTTATACCATTCCCTAAAAATTGTTCAGCAATAAAGCTGACATTAAACACACATTAACAGACCATCAGCATCTTACAGCTCACTTGTACTCTAATGCTGACCATATTGAAACCCACTCTACTTGTTGTTCAGGCTGCACCAAGTTGCTGGGACTTCTATACATCATTAAAGAAAAAGAAAAAACCCACAGTGTCGACACAGAGCTGAAACGATGACAGCTCCTGTGGGGCCGCAGAATGCAGAGGATAGGCTGCAGACTGCTCCTGGCTGTGCCATTCAGCACCGTTAAACAGCAGTAAATGAAAAGGGAGATGTGAGTTTGTTTCTCTGCTGTGTGTGTGTGTGTGTGTGTGTGTGTGTGCGTGCGTGCGTGCGTTTGGGAGAGAAAAGTGAATTAGAAAACAGTGTGAGCAATAATAAAGAGATTGTGCAGAACTCCGCAACAGGATTGTGTATATCTCTGTGTGTGTCAATATCCATGCATATGTGGCTGTCTGACTTCAGCAGCAGCTGCAGTCATAACCCACAGCAATGAATAAATAAAAAATTGTGTGTGTTTCAGGTTTATATTCACACGTTCTCAGCCGGTCGATTTGTGGCTTATGCCTTTGCCTCACTCTGTGTGTGTTTATATTTGCCTTTTCCCTCCTGCAGAGAGAAAAGTGTGTGTTTCCGCAGGGCTATCCACATCACCTCTCTCATGCTTGAAGCTACCTGCTGAGGGACTAATCCATTGAATCACTGGCATTTCGGTGTCCTGATCAGTGTAGAGATGAGAGGAGGCAAAAGAGATGGACTGGTAGCTGAGTCATCAGCTGTCAGCAAAACAACGGCAAAACTCATCACTCAGATGAGAGTAGAGGACACACACACACACACAGAAAAAAATCTGCTGATTTTAGGACAAACATGTCTATATGATTGCACCGATCACTTATGAACAGCAGAGGGCAGTCCATTAACACCGAACAGGCAGCAGCATGGTCAACAACCCTTGAGCAGTCTGATGAAGCCTAAGTTACTGTCCACTGATCCAAGCCGCTGCAAAACGTTTACATTTGCACATTTTTAACCAAAAGCCTTTGTGCCGCTGTGTTTCCATGGGAGCAAATGGGGAGCTTTTTTTTTTCCTTTGAGTAAAATGCAGTCCACGATTGGTGGCTGGCCTAACCCCAACCCTTCTGAAGGTTACAGGATTTTTAAGAGGGAGGCTTGCATGTGAGCACAGTGCAAGTTAGTCAAATACATTCATTTTTGCAGCACCTGCAACAAAAATCTGGAATAGCAAACATGCTGCTTGTATTGTGTGGCCAATGCAGAAACGCGTACAACATTTACTGTTTCTGCTTTCAGACCACTGAAGCAGACATCATTATAGGCAGTGTTGGGGAGTAACGGAATACATGTACCGCCGTTACGTATTTAAAATACAAAATATGAGTAACTGTATTCCGTTACAGTTACCGTTTAAAAAGGTGGTATTTAGAATACAGTTACTTTGTTGAAATAAATGGATTACACGGCGGTACTTCCCTGTTTCATATTGTGGCGGGTCAGGACTGTTTGGGTTTTGTTTGACAGCTACGTTCTGTTGTTCCAGGCAGCAGCGTTACGGTTGCCATGGTTACAGGGTGACGCTCTCTCTGTGTGTTTCCTGGGTGAGAGAGGCCTTTTTGTTGTTGTTGTGCTAAGCTAATAAGCAGAATGCTACCGGTATAGCTCTAAAGAATGTAGCATCATAGGCAGTGTAGTCCGTGCTGCAGGGAGAATGGACTGCCATACCCGTTATGTGTCTGTGAACGAGGGAGGGAGAAAAAGGAAAAGTATGAGCTGTCATCGAGCAAAAACGGGAGCTGGAAGCATGTAAATATAATAATAACCACTGCAGCCAAGAAGAGAGCCTGACGAGCCCAGTTGTAAGTAAGCTATTAAGACTCGACTGTACACCGTGTTCGTGTTTTCCTCCAAAAACAATAAGTTCCGTTGGAGCAGCCTTTCAACGCCTCTCTCTGTCTCTCGCTAGCAAAGTTGACCCAGACAACAAAGTAAAGCTAGTTTTCGGCTACGAGCCCGACACAGAACCCACCGTATTAGCCAGAGGTCCCTTTACTATGGTTCAGAGCCGCGGACCTTCAGTAACAGTAATAAATCACAGCAATAGTACATTCATGTAGTTGTAAACAGCATGATAATATATTAAGTAATCCAAAGTATTCAGAATACGTTACTCTCATTGAGTAACGTAACGGAATACGTTACAGAATACATTTTAGGTCATGTATTCTGTATTCTGTAATGGAATACATTTTAAAAGTAACCTTCCCAACACTGATTATAGGAGATAACCCTAACTTAACCCTATCTGCTGCAGAAAGGCAAAACTGATTTTTCTTTTTTTGATGTGTCATTTAGAACAATGAGTTTATGATGACAGTAAGAGCATAAATTACATTCTGTGATAGCCTAAAGTTAGAGTCAAGGTTTTCACCTTTAATGACTTAGACCTCAGATGGTGATGTCAGCACACTAATTTGCTGACACAAATTTTCCTAAAACTTTGGCACTACTGTGAAAAACAAACAATGTGCTGAGGGGAGCTTGCAAGACATTCATTTTTGGGGAAGCTAAAAAACCTGGAAAAACCCTGGATAAAAAGCTAGTGTAGGTCGAGAAGTAGAAAGTCTCAACATGTCACTAAGGTTTGGAAGACAAGTTTTGGTTTTTGGGTTGTTGTTGTTGTTTTTTTTTGCTTGTTTTATCAGTTTGGATTGTTAACTCGCAACTTTTTAATCAGCTTTACTGCAACGTTACGCCCACACCATACAGGACATGATGTCGCTGCTCGCACTGACAATAAGCACACAACCCACAGGTGCCTTTCTCTGCTGATTTAAGTCAGAACAGTGTGTGTCCTTAAAATAACGCTAAAAAAATAGAAACGTCTTCATTCAGCATTTCTGCAGTAGTAGAAAGGAATGAGCTATTTATAAATTAACATTACTGCACTAACAACCAGGCAAGCTCCAACAGCTCAGCCAGTCATTAGGATCTTTTTATATATGGTTCCTGTCAAGAGTTTATGTGCACTCATTATGGTCAACGTTTTAACAATAATGGGATTTCATTGAATTCTCCAAACTCCCCTTTCTCTGTGGCTCAGAGACCGCACAGCATGCAATTGTAAGAGTCACGTTTCTTAATTTTCTCTTAGTGATCATGACTGAAGCTGGGATCTTCCCTGGGCTTTTACAGCACTCATTGGACTGAAAAACATAGTGAAATAGTCCAGTGTGATCAATGCATATCTGAAAAAAAACAAAAAACAAAACAGAAAGGTCTCCCCTGCACCCTCTACCCTCAGTCAGGTTTTCACCCACCCCTGAGATGGGTGAAGAAAGAGGCCCCAAATCGACACCTTCAGTCTTGACTAAAGTTTGTAGGTGATCATATGGACAATCATGAAGACTTTTATGTTCACATGAGATAAAAATGAAGATATCTTGCCATAATTATCAGAGTTTGAATGAGTACCTCCAAGAAAACTGTACTGCAGAGCATGATGGGGTTAGCATCATTTCCTGGGGCTGTTTTGCTACCAGTGACTCCGGCACATTGAGCAGAGTGAATGCAATAATAAAGTACATTAAAAGCTCATTGGAGAAATCTGGTTAAAACAGGCCAACTCTAAGCTTTTCAAATAGCATTTGAAAACCTGAACTCTGACCATTGTTACAAACAGACCATTTAATTCACATATTAAATCAGACCAGTGCCAGAAACCTTGATGGCTTTTGAACTTGTGAACTGCACTCTTTTTGAACTCTTATAAAAGGTGTATTTTATAAATAATTAATCCCCAGGAAAAAAATAACCGTTTGAAAAAAAAATAAAAATTCAAGCCCAATACTGTAAAAAGTAACACTCCATGTAAACTCCAACTGTAGGCAATTAATCCCTCTGATGGAGATTAATCCTGATTTGGGTCTGAATTAGTCTGTACCAGTGTCAGTCTGGATTTAGACCTCTTGACAAATAAAGCTTGACCAAGAATTAAACTGGTACCTCAGTCTCAGTTACCATCTGAGACAAACAGTCTGTGCATGTGCCTTCAACATAAATGTCAAAGACTTTCCCTTTGTAATGTTGTGTTAACAACCTCTTTTATCCTGCAAAGCATTCTATACACAATCTTATCTGCCTGAATAACATGCACACACTCATAATTATTTTTTATCCCCACCAACAGCAGGGAGAGAAAGGCTGGGGAATGTTCACATGAATTCAGCCATGCAGTAAAAAGCTCCAAGGATTGCCTTTGTGAGTATTTTCTTGCACTTTTGACTCTTTTCTTCCTTTAACTCTCCGGTAAGCTAAATGCTTCAAGCTAAACATAAGGCAGAGGAGCCATTTTAGAGTTCTCAAAGTGCCTTTGGCACTACATTTTCAACACAAAGGTAATAGTGACCAAACAATTTTCCTCAAGCTGGGGAAGTCTCAGGCTCCTCTATGTAAATATGAGTGTGTACTGTTTATATGTCTATTAATGGGGCTCACACACTATAGCACTTCTTTACTATGACTGTACTGAGCTAAATCATTGCAAAGACTGACTTAATTTTTTTTCTTCCCAATAACAATTTAGAAAAACCATCAACTTTCGTCCAAGCCCTGGAAATGTCTAGAATTCCAGTAATTTAGTAAGGTCCCTAACCTCCCTCCTAAAAGCCCCTATGACCAGGGTAAACACACTTTATAGTAATCGAACTGTGCCATACTGGAGCTGTCAGTCAGTGGGCACGTGGCCAAACCACAGTAAAACCCGATGTTCAGCGATCTTGTCTTGTCGGTACTGTGGGACACTCACATCCAAGGCAGACATTATCGACCACCAGAAAATGTCACAGAGAAGTCCTATAGCTTTATCACACATGACAAGATATAACGAAAAAGGTCAAAAAGTAAACTGTACAGCAATGAGCAATGGCCCACCGTACACTGATCACCGCAGTGGCAGGATTTTACATTATATGTCACAAATGTTCACACAAAAGAGGAAATTTTTGGTGCAAAAGATTTTAGTTAAAGCCAAACGGGAAATCTCCAACTTTGCACTTTTTTCACACCAATTTTGTTCATTTGAGTGTCATTAAATCACACTAAGCAAATGGTCAGAAATAATAAGAAAGTCTCATCAGTGGCCCTTATTCCAGAAACCGGTATGAGGCTGTGTGGTCTGGAACTTACTCCGACACTTGGCACAGCGGCCCTTGTCGTACTCCAGCAGGTCCAATGTCCGGCTTCGATCGCTGACTGATCGCCTCTGCCCGCTCTCCCTCAGCCGAGCGGCCTCCTCTTTGGCGTACACCCCGAGCTCCTGGGTGTAACGCCCATACATCTGGAAATGGACACAATCATATTTTTAGGTTTCAAGGAACCTATATATTAAACATGCCCCTAAACATCAGTAACAAATCAAAAATACAGTTCAATCAGGATCACCAAAAGTCTGTACCGACGCAGGAGGCGTTCAGGTGCAGTCTTAAGCGTAGGTCACCTGCCTCTTACAACTGCTCAGAGCTTAAAGTGCAAAATAAATAGAAAATGAAAAACAGATGTGATGCTCTGGTTGCTTGGAGCTCCTGGTTACTATTATGTGTGCAGTGAAAACATGGCATGAAAACTGCAGTACAACACTTTCTGTGTAAATACAACATGAGATACACTCTGCTCATATTCTGCCCTATGCTTGTGATGCATTAACTTGAGTTTTGATAGCGGCTGCTCCACTCAGCATCCCAGGCCACATTCTTCCACTAAGGGATAACTCTTTTAAAATGGTGCCATTCAAATACTGCTGTTGATGCGTAAGATCAGGGTAAATTTAACCACAGTTAAGCATAAAAGATTGATTTCATTAAGAAAAGATTGACTGTCAAGAAACGTTACACTGTAGTATTATATAATAATCCTTATGACTCAGTGTTTGTTTACTCTATGGGTTCCTCCTGTCTGTGTTTGAGATCTTACTGTATGTTTATTAGTTTGGTTTGCATCCTTGCTTTTCCTCACTTTTTCACAGGTTTACGTAATAAATTTATGCTCAGCAACTCAGTAACTCCTTACTGGCTGTAATCTGTGACCTCAGTACAGGAACCTTCCATCTCAAACTGACTCCCTCCAAAAGCTGCATCACACACACACAGAAAAAAAAAAGAAAAGTCAAGTCAGCAATACAAGAGGCAGGAAATGTCAAGTTTTATGCACCACCTAGATGCCAGCTCGCCCTCCCATAGTGATCTTGGGTACTGGACAGGAACTGGGGCACTGATGAATTCCTCTTGGCCCCCGCCCCCTCCACTCTCAACAGAGCAAGGCTTTTAAAACTTCCTGAAGCAGGTCATGCAAGGCCATCAAGGCTGCATCAAAGTTGCTGTGTGATGTTCAAAATTTGGATACTTATAAACCCAATTCTTTACATGCAAACACATTCAGACTTTTGCAGAATGTTGCACACATCACAGTGTTAGTCCAAAGTGAACAGGGCAAATAAGGAAATGGAGTATAATGAAGCCTCATTCCTGAAGTGTTTCAGTATATACTTTCTAGGGCTGCCACAAACGATTATTTTGATAGTTGACTAGTCACCGATTATTTTTGTGATTAGTCGACTAATCAGATCATCATCCATTGAAAGTAAAACGTACAGCTTATTGCACCAGCAGCATCTGCTCTTATATAACTATCATTAGCTTACAGCTTTAAGTGTTTAAGGTATGTGCTAACTAAAAATAAAGACAAGATGATAGTTTATTAAATTTTAATGAAGTTTGCAGATTGTTTCAGTTGTCTGCTTGACGTTTATTCAGCTGTCTAAAAACTATAACTTTAATCTCAGCCAAACCGATTTACTCAGGAACAAATAAAATACTGAAAAAAGCCAAACAATAACATTTTTAAGTTATCTAAGTGACTTGTATATCATGTTTAACCTGAGTAATGAAAGATGGCGGTGGGTTTGAAAACGATCGGGAGTCCGATGTTCTCACGGGCTCTAGTGAGCCTTGCCCCCGGCTAGCTAATGAGCTAGTGGGTAACAGACGTCTCCGAAAACGTCAAAGCGCTTTTGAAAATATGTGGTGTCTTGATAAACTGAGCAGATATTTGAGGTTTACACAGCTACATTCCCACCTGAAAATATGTTAAACGTTTATTTTGTGACCCAGAAAGAATAATAAGAGTAACTTTAAAACTAACTAGCTGCCGCCATTGTTGAAAACTGAGCAGGGCTGCGCTATGAATTCTGGGACACAGCTTCTTCTTCTTCGGGGTTTAACGGCAGCTGGCATCCTTGTACATGCAGTGCTGCCATCTTCTGTTTCAGTCCGTTATTACACTCTTAAATCCTACTACTTATTCCTGTTTCTTTAGGGGTCTTACAAAGCTTTAAACGAGGCGTCGACTATTAAATTAGTCGTCGACGATTTTGATAGTCGACATAATCGTGACTAGTCGACTAATCGTGGCAGCCCTAATACTTTCATCAGCACTCACTTGGTTGTGAAAGGTCCCAAAAAGTGTATCGGACTATATTTGTTCATGTTCAATAGAAGCAAGAATAAGAACACAGTGCTAGATACTGTACAGTTCAAGCTGTCCCTTTGGGGATCAGCAATGTACTCTCATTAAAATCTTCTGCTTTGTTTTCACTGGTGGGTAAAATCTACAATGTAGTGGTGGAAATAACAGTGTTAGAAGTGTAACTGAGGTTATTGTTGGTGGTGGTTTAGTTGTTTGAGAATATTGCTGCTTATAGTAAATTACAAAAATACTGACAGCCGCCAGTGCAGCCCCTCAGCCTCCTAGTAGATGCACCTATTGTATCAATTTGAAAGTCCTAGGTGACTTTCTTCTCGTTGAGGTCAAAGTCACCGAGATTTGAACTTATCAAGATTTTTAGCAGACGCACTGACAATATCTCATCGCTTCATTTTTGCGTTATCGTGTCCACAAAGTTGAGTATCAACACTGCTCAAACAACAATTGGCATCATGTCTCTTTATACTGACGTCGGGTGTCCACTGTAGACTTAATGCTCAGTGAAACAAGTATTTTGGACAAAATTTACAGTCAGACTCAAACTTGGTAATTCTTTAGGTACTTTTTGGCTGCTCCTTTATTTCCAAATGGGTCGCCACACCAGCCGTTTGATTTGGCACAGACCTGAGGTTTGTGTATCCTCCCAAAGTTGAACTGGGGATGCGTCTAATAAAACACAATGAAGTGGAATCACATAACATGGCTTTTCTGTGAAGTTGTAACAGGCTCTCCAACTCTACTTCCTCCTCATCGTTCCATGAATCCCGCTCCCACTCTTCTTCCTGCTCAAGCTTTCCTGCAACATCAATGGAGGCACCGCACTACACGGCCAAGAGTGCCTTTACGTTCAGAGGTGTACATTAACTTAATGGTTCAATTGCATGTGTTATAAAAGTTAATGAAGTTAAACATTTATGGAAATAAACCACTGTGAAAGTGCTGCACAATTAACAGCTGCTCTTACGAGCAATAAAAACAGTTAAAGGGACGGAAAGGGGCTCCGTTAAATACGTGATGAAATATGTGTTGTGTTCTGACTGAACATGTTTAAAATGTCATATCCTGTGATTTTATTTTATTTTATTTATTTATTTTATTACAGTTTTTTTTCACAATTAAAAGAAATCTGATTTTTGCTATTGGAAAAAAATCTCAAGTGTTTTGGTTAAAAACTAAATACAGTGAAGAAGAACTGTGTAAAACTCACTATGAGTGTGTGTGTATATATGAGTGACGTGCATGCATGTGCGCGTGCGTGCCCGTCGACAGTGCGAAATATAGAACAGCCAAATATTGAATAATTCATGCTGAGCACAGACACCAACTATCATCAGTTTTAAATTGGAAATACTAGTTGACATAGCCTTGAAGGAAAAAAAAAGAAAAAGAAAAATCATTCAGGGCACATTCCTTTTACGGGTCACATGATTGTGTTGTGTGTTCACTTTCTTAATAATCAAATGTCCAGATCCGATATAGAACGATTCCGTGCACGCCAGAATAAAACAGACACAGGAACCGGGATAAAAATTCTTGGAAAGTGGCGCCTGTTGGCTGACAAAAGAAACTGTTTTGATAACATACAAAGGGGAAAAGCATGCAGATCGACTCTCACACACACCCTTACACCCACGGGCAATATGCACTTGTATACACCGTCTGCAATGCACAAAAAAAAAAAAATTATGTGGGCTATTTTTAACCCCACACACACACACCCATGTACATTCTTGAATAGGTTTGTCTGAACTGCAAATCCCGTATGAGCTGACAGGTTGGCGCAGGGTGAGTGAGGAGCAGCACAGGACTTCAAATTGTAGCCATGGTTCAGTCAAAACAGGAGGTCAAAGACATAAATGCAGGTCTTTCAGTTCACAGAAAAGGTGCCTTTGAGTCACATTGATTGTTGGCTCCGGTCACATTGTGTCTCTTGTTACAGCCATGCTGTGAAAAGGTTGACTACACCTTGTGCAAGTTCTGTCCTTATCAAGCTCGTGTGGGTTCTGTGAAGCCATAGCAGTTATGTCACTAAAGTCAATGAAATTCCAGGAGTAACCAGGAGCCCCAGCAGTGACTTCATTAAATAGATCAGGTATCAGCTAACAATGACTGATCTAGATTAGATCTAGGCACTTAGATGCAAATCTAAGTTCCTGAATATGCAGATCTATGAAGTGACAAATTAAGGAAGTATGTGCTCAGGCCAAATTCAATTAAGTGATCACCTGACTTTAAGACAGTGTGCAGCAGAAGATTTCCAAAGGTCAAGGACTTTCTTTTAAGTGGTAAAATATAATTTTCCAACAGACTGAGATTAAAGTCTTCCAACTTTCAAAACCACCAGTGTAGTCACTGAAATAGCCCACATATTTATCTGACAGGTGCTTAGCATAAGCAAATCTTCAAAAAATTTTTGTCAACCAGTTTCCTTCCAGTGGTCCTCATGTTAGTTCCTGAAGCATAACTGTATAAAATGTGCTGCTTCACTGAGGAGCACCTGAAACTGCCCGGCTCAGTCTTATCAAACCATCTGGGCTTGAAGTAGGTGTCTAAACCTGCAAATGGCAGGTAAAGCCAAAGGCAATGTCAGTGGAAGTCTAATGACTTCATCAGACTTCCACTGTTGTATTAACACTTCATTTTCAAGTAGCTGTTTGAAGTTGCTTTTCTGTGCATCATTATTGGATTTAAGTCAAGATTTCCCCAACTTCTGACAACAATCCTGATCTGAGTGCACAGTGCCACACATGATACCCTCACTCTTGTTTTGAAAGATCAGTTGCAGCAAACCAGCTAGCTGTTAACTGGTCTCTCTGCCTGTAGGCCAGCTGTTATGTGGTGGTCCTTAATCCAGCTGCTCTCTGGTAAATGACACCAGCTTCCTTTAGGTAAAGTTGTCCATTAAAGACACTGAAATGTCGAATGGAGGTGGAGTACAAAGCTCGTTCTGCTCTAGAGATGTGCTTCAAAGAGGAACCTGCAGCCTCAGTGAGGTTGCTGTGGCTGCAGAGCAGGACAACAGCTACGGTTATTGACTCTCCTCCACAAAAAGGTGACTCACTGGAAAGACAGCTGAGTTTATTACTCATCATGCATTTGTCACATAGTAGTTGGAAGTTGAAATATTAAATATAATGGTATAATTTAATAATTCATCTGTGGAAGGTCGCATGTGCCTACAGTTGTCAAAACACACATGGCATGCATCCGACAACCACCGTCAACAAAATGCAATTCTCTGGGAAACACTAGCATACCACAGAACAGCGGGACTTTCTTTTAAAGGCCCAGATGAACAGAATCAAAAGGCTTTGAAAGCATTTCAAACATTTCTTGATGAATTTGTGGTTCGAAAATTTGGATCTGGCTCCAGTTGAAAACCACTTCTTAGGTAGAAAGGATTAATAGACTGACAAGCCTGGAAATACCTCGCCGGGTCCATGTTAAAGTCCAATATGGCAGGAGGACAGGAATGAACGCAAACAGTGGGAAACGGAGGAAGAAAAAAAAAATCAAGGGAAACATTTGGGGAGCGATTTGGGGTTTCTGACATCGAATGCCAACCGCTGTTTAACCCAAGATGCCATTCTGCATGGCATTCTCAGCCACATTCATGATCGCCAACCCTAAGTTTTAATTAAGTAAGGAGCTTCAAACGCAACGGAAACTCAAAAGACCCAAAAACAAGAGGGCAGAAATAGGCCTTCTCAGATGCACCCCTTGAAACTCGGATCTGACCAAAGAAAGAAAACAAACAGACCCATCCAGAACAAAGACATTATTGGTTGAAAGCCTATCATTATGCTGAGCACAGTCAGAAACGAGCATTTGGCTGAGCCTGAATGCCTGGGTTAATTGATCCCAGATGAACGGGCTGTCCTGGACTCATTGTCCTGCCCACACGGGCAAGAGAGAGGGCACAGACGACAAATAATGCCTGTATTGATATTAAAGGTATTAGCTGCTGGAAAGAAGTGGAGAAGCAAGGTCCTTTCAAAAGGGCAGTTTGTTGCAAGACCACAAAATCTATTTAACATGGTTTAAACGCAGTTCAGAGACTAAATTACAAGCATGCAATTAACAAGGGACAAGGATTGGGTAGGCGGAAACCAACTGTGACTCCAGGGTCAAGTCACCTTGTTTAATGACAGGCACTCAAACAGGTAAGATAGCAGCAGAGACAGATAGATAGTTCGCAAGTTGTTCCTCATCTTTGTTTAGATGTAGTAAAGTCTTACAAAAAGAAACAAAAAAAACCCAAAAAAAGCAAAAAAACCCTACATGTTGGGGAAAAGAAAAATGCTTCACCTGTTTTCAGATCACAGTATCTGAAGATCTCTGGCAGGGTGCTTTATTTGACAGGGGCAAGGTACATTGAGTGCATATTTCCATGTTTACTACAGTAAAATATTACTTAAAATCTGAAACAAACTTTAATACCATGTATCTCTAAAAGTTGAGATTTTTCAGCAGACAGGGCAACAAAACGCCCCAGGGCAGTGTTAAGACAACAACTGCCAATGATACAGGACATTTCAGGTGATATCTGAAACTATTTATGACTCCGAGAATAGAAAACAAGATCAAAAGATAAGAGATAAGACAGGAGGTCATGGTTTATTGATACTGTTATCAAAAAAGAAAAAGTTTGTAGAAAGGAAACAAGTCAAGATAAAGAGGACACAGAAGGTGAAGGTGAAGTTTTCACAGAGTGTCAATGTTAATCAGTGAACTAGACTAGCACAACACACGTGCACACCTGTTCCCTCTTGCTTATTTGTTTCTTTTCTATTGTCTTTGCTGCACTTGAACTGACGTCATCAGTATTTACAGTATTTACACTGTAAACACAGTTGTCCACACCTAAACTGAATTTGATTTTAAATGACATTCCCCTCATGTCTACCTTTGTATTTTTATTTTTGGATTCTATTACAGTAGCTTTGCATGAATCAGATTTGATCCTTAGCGCATGTTGCTTGTCTTCGGAGCAGTTCAACTTTAAGCTAGCTTTTTTTTTTTGCTTTTGCAAACAGAACATGGGAGGGGCTTCTGATGGCCATATTAAAGATATCTTCTTTCACTTAGAGCTTTAAAGATCCAACAGTAGAAAAAAACAAAACTATAAACATAAAAAAAAAAAACCCATAAGAAAAAACAAACAAACCTGAAAAAAAGTTTGTCATAAAATAATAAAGTCAAGTTGAATGTAGCTAATCTAACTTGCTGTCTGTCTGAACAGCATGTTGAACGGTTTGCTAGCTTTGTGGCCATCTATAAACACATTTGTTTTCCTTTGTGGCCGGGCAGCATGTCTCAAGAACTTGTTCTGAGTCAGTAGTGCAACTGTAATTGTAGAGTTTTCTCACACAATTACACAAAGAACCCACTGAAGACGCTAATTCGGGCTGGGTGACACCAATAGAAGTTAACTTTCGCCCACATGGGTTAAAAATACTTAAACTTCAATGGAAAAAAAAATGCTGCATCTAAGAAGCCTGGATGCTGACATTCTCCTGCAGTCTGAATGACAACTTTGTGTCACCACCCGTGTTCAGCCAAAGCTGTTCGATTTATCGTCGCTTGGTTAGAGAAAAGTGAGAGACACTGTAGGATTTTATGGTCAACAGTGACAGGCACATTCAGATCTTGCTGTCAGTCCTCCCTATGGCTTCTTGTTAGGTAGACAAATACATTTAAAAGAGTCATTGTGTAATTAATCTGAAGGAGGGACTGTGTTAGAGGACTGGAAGAAGAAAGGGTGCGCGGTGAGACGGCGTAGGACAGAAGGAGGAATTTGGTGAAAGGTTCTTCACCCTAATGAGAAGAAAGCTGTGTGGGGAAACACTGCACCGCTTTGAGATTTTAATGTTCACAGAACATTACTGAGCACAGCAGCACCTTTGTCTGCTTCTGAATGGCTGGCTGACTTTTTAATTTCAAATCTGCTACTATTTGGCAGAACTTCTCGCTTTACACCTAAACTGTGCAATGTTACATTGACTCAGATATTTTTATCTCAACAAAGTAAAACAGACAACACTAAAGACGACTACAGCACTTTAAAAAACAAGTGAAACTCCTTCAAAAGAATCAAAATGAGGTCCAGTGTGAGCCGTGCCAGGTAAAGGTACCTCAGTGTGGCTACAGTCAATCTGTCCCGTACGACACAGGTCTAAGGAATTTGGGTTTAGGTTTGATCTTTGCAGACTTCTCCATAATAACAACTGAATGATGGGCCATAATGTCCAGATGTAATCCTTTGCAATCTGTATCCTTATTTCTTTGTAACCTTGCAGGCTTACTTGGTTTTTGTGACCGATTAAGTTTCAATTTTTAATTTTTAAAATGTATTTTTAATCAGGATCACTCGGAAAGTTATGGGTGGATTTGTGTAAAGGTTTTAGCAGACTTGTCTCAGTTCAGCTCTGAAGAGGTTCTGGATGTGGGTCTAGGTATTTTCTAATGAATTCCATTTTGATTCATTCCCAGACAAGGCAGCTATTTTTGGACTAGACCTACATAAACATATACCAAAGAGAAATGTGGAAAACTGAAAAAAGAGAATTTCAAGAACTAGTCCAGATATCTGTTTGTGACTTTGTCTGCAATAGTATAGTATAATCAAGTATAATCAAGGAATATGCAGCCTTTGCATATGCCCTCTTCGTGGTCACCTCCTTCAACTCACTCAGGAGGGATACCAGAGCGTTCCCAAGCCAGCCAAGAGATGTAATTTCTCCACCCTGTCCTGGGGCCTCTTCTGAGTAGGACATGTTCACCCAGGAGGTGTCTAGGAGACATTGTAGTCAGATGCCAATACCGCCTTGACTGGCTTCTTTTGATGTAAAGTAGTAGCTCTACTCTGAGTAGAGTAGAATAGTAGAATAATAGAGTAGAAGTAAATGAGCTGCTTACCCTATGGCTACGGGACAGGCAAGAAACACTTCTAAGGAATCTCTTTTCCACTGCTTCTCATTCATTTGGTCACTACCCAGAAGTTGTGACTATTGTTGAGGACAGGGAGGCAGACTGACAGCAGCTCTGTTTCTCTCTTTCCACCAAAACAGACCAGAAGAAGAACTAGATTATTGCAGACACAGCCCCAATCTGTCAATTTCCTGTTCCACTCTTTCCTCACTTGGGGCAGCAACTTGTTCCAGACTCTTATCCTGAGAGCACCAAAACAGAACACTGCCAGCTGGCTACACCTAAAAATTCTGCCCATGAAAATTATGAAGAGAATCAGGGACAAAGGCAGCCCGCTGAGAACATGTCCAACTCGTTGGCGGCAATGTGGACCTGGCTCTTGAAACTACTTTTGAACTTTACTGTCAAATACTTTTACTACAAAACATTTACTGCTAACCTTGAGTGTAATTCTTGAAAGGTCTAACAAATACATGCTTAACAACCAGCAGGATTTTACTACTATAAGCAAATCAAAGTAGCCAAGAAAAAGACTGCAAGAAGAAAACAAGGAGCAGTGTAATAAAAGGATTTACAGTAAATAAAGGTTTCCCTATCCTCCTGTGAGGGACCCCAGGGGGCTACTAGGGAGTCTTGCGAACTTGTGCCAAGCTGCCATGCCAACCCTCGAGGCCTTTCTCACACTGACCCAGAGCTGGACAAACAGAAAAAGGAGGGGAAGACTGACGGATAGACAGATGACAGAAAAATAAGAGGCAGGAAAAGCTGCAGGAGGTGTTGGAGAACAGCAGTGATGGAAACGATGCAAAGAGGGGTAAAAGAAAGAGGTGGGGTAGGTGGATATATGTGTGAGGGGGTGTTAAGACGTTTGGCAGTCCATACAGAATCTATCCTACAGTGTGAGCTGAATTTAGATTTTAACTGTGTGTTCGGGCAGGAGGGAAGAAGCAAGAAGAATGAAACAGTGAAGCTGTGAACACTGGAGGAATGGCTAGTGATAAATGACTGGGGTTTTACACATCTTAAACTAAAGCAAATAAATGTAATCAATGTGCAAAATGTGAGCAACGGGGGGGGGGCTTGAATAGTGACGCTGTCTTTAAACGACTTCAGCTCCAGTTGGTGCAATACGCTGTTTAATTATGCTCCAGAGTTTCAGTTAAATGAATAAGATTATTCAGTCCAATACGCAGCAGTCTCTCACTTCCTCATATCAGTTACATGTAGACAGACGAGCACTGATGTCGTGCTACAGAGAGTGTATGACTCTTCCTCTCCCTCTCTCTCTCTGTCCATTCCTGCTTCATTCACTCGCCCCAGTAATCAGTTCCAACGGCGCACTGGCAGCTGCACATTGGTATTAGCACCACGTCTTAACAACCACCACAGGAAAAGCCACAGACGCTGCAAAGCACTGATATTCACCTGTGGACTGTGTGTGTGTGTGTGTGTGTGTGTGTGTGTGTGTGTGTGTGTGTGTGTGTGTGTAACTTTCACGCTCCTGTTGCCTCATTAAGAAAACCCACATTTACTTGGGCACATTCAGCACTGCTGGCAAACTGCACACCTGCTCCTTCCAAATACTTCATCAGTTGGTCGTCCCTTCCAAGGTTTAAAGCCACATGTGGTTTTGAAGAAGGCATTCCTCCAATTAATTCAGCCAGCGATACGCATGTTAAATGCTCTGATCAAAATGCTTATTTTTTCCCCCCGTTAAAATCTTTGGTTAAATGCTCATAGGGAGCATGGAGAATCATCACCTTGTGTTTTAGTTCAGCAGATTATCTTGGCATTTCTGTCCATTTATTTCACTTTACAGCACAACTTTCAGTGCTGGTTCCGATTGATGATGTTGATGTTTGGCAGCACATAACCGGTATGTGTATGAACACAAGGCTGAAAACACTGACAACTCCGATACAGCAAGCTGACTGACCTGGAGGTCGAGAAACATACAGATGACAAGTCAAAGCTAGCTGGCTAAAACTTGCTAAACTGAAGTAAATCCATTGTGGGTGCTATGGGTTGCCAAATGTACTTAGAGGTGATCAAAAGGAATACAGAAACTACTGTGTTCCTTTTGCTCACCTCTAAGTACATTTCTCAACCCATAGAAATAGTTAATGATCTGTCTTGATTAACAAGCTGCTGAGATCTTCAACAACACAGATCAGAGTAATGACTGAGAACAAAATTAGCACTAAGCCTTGCAGACAAGGACCTACCATGCTTGTTGCCTTTTTGTTGTTGTTACTGTTTAAATGGTAATGGGAACCAGTTCCCCCTTAGGGGAAAACAAAGTGCAACCACCTACACGGCCACAGTCTTGGATCTTAAGTCAGGTATTAGTTACAAGGATCTTTGCGGACAAGTAAAGACCTCTAAAAAGAGAAAAATATGCATTTGTTCAAAAAAAGAAGTACACAATCAATTGAAAACCACAAAAAAAAAAAAAAAAAAAAAAACCACAGAAGGAACTGTTTTCAATCAATTTACAAGAGGACACAAATATTCGACTATTCACATTGTGTTTCAGTGTAAATGTATTTGAATTTCAATTTTTTTTTTTTAAGTTTGAAACTACACTGCCACAGCAGCGATCATCGAAAAGTGGTATTTAAAGCAGCAGCAACATGAACTGAAGCATGATGAACAGCACCGTTTGTGCTGAGGTCCTTCTGTAGTGTAAAAAGAGTCCAGTGATAAAGTCTTTTTTAATTGATTCAGCAAGCTGCTCAGAATATCTGGAGTGCAAGTGGGACAGTGCTACAAGTAATAGTGTTAGGTGTTAATCACAGTGTCACAGGAAAAAAAATTAGCAGTGATTCAAGATCAATGTAATAACCAGGAAGTATGCAAATGTAAATGAAATACAGTAACTTGTACATATATCAGGCTAAATAACTGTTAACGGTGTAGCGTGGCCGGGTCCTGAGTTCTCAACTTAGATGCGAGCTACTGACGCAACTGCTAATGGGAGCCTAGGATAACACGACCATATGAGATGGTGGTAAACACATAGCGGTGCCTGCACAACCACAGTCTGCAGTGTCCTCTAGCCACAATCCATCAGTTACACCATGATGAGCCAATCACTTTACAAGTGGACGGGTTTTAATTTCACTCAGCACTTATTATCATTTTAGCCATGAATAATTCAGTCCTCTACAAGAGGAAACCAGAAAATTGACAGTTTTAGAATAAAGTGGCAGCCAGAGATAAAGGCCTTACAGAAAGAATACACACACACACACACACACAGAGTCAGAAATCTGATATCAAAACAAGATGAAATGCACTGCTATTCAATAACTGCGCTCCATCACAGTGGACACATTTCTAAACATATACCACCATGATGCTGTTCACAGTGTGTTCTTTCCTTCAGGCTACCCCTACCTATAAAATCCATCCCACACTGTAAACACACACAAACACAGTAGTGAGATTGAGGTCACTGCAGTGAGGGCGTCCATAAAGAGGAAGTTGTGGTGAAGAGATTCCCATTAGGTAAATGGTTTTGCAGACAGACAGACAGTGGTGTGTGTCTGTGTGTGTGGAGTGGGGGGGTTGGGATGTCAACCCTCCCATTAACATGAAAAAGTCCACTCGGCTTCTTTTGAAGCTCTTAAGACTAAGTTATGGATATTTCTATGGATAACCTATAAAACTGTAAACTGTCAGTTGCAGTTTTATTTAAGGACCACTTGTATTTCAGTAGTGATGCAAATATTCACTGGCACGTCTCTTTTTGACTCACAAATAAACTCATAATAAAATTCTGAGAATTAACTTCCACCAGTTATTACATGTTTCCAGTCTTATCGGAGCTACGTTTCCTTTTTGCAGTAGCTTACGTCACATGCAACAAACATTTGTGTAGCTTGTGACTTTGCGGTGGACTTGCAATTTTCTGCTTTGAGAGTAGCGCAGAAAGTGAAACGTTAACCTCTAATGACAGCCTTTGTCTTGACAGGCATTCAGGAAAGTAAGACTTAGGAAAAGCACCCATTTTATGATGTGGATTTTTAAAAACATGAGCCAATCAAAATCTGGAAGACTGTGAAAGGCAAAGGGATTAAAACTGCTGCGCAGTCCCACATGAAGACACCTGATCGCCTGGACTAATAGAGCAACTAATAAAGGGGGCAATCCTGTTAAGATGTTTCATTAGCTTATTAAAAATTAAATATTAAAAAAAAAATTAAACAAATCAACCAGTCAAAAAAATTAAATTAAAAATTAAACATCAGGCAAAAATAAGTGGACTGTAACAGACAACGTAAAACAGCCTGCAAAAATATACTGTGAGTGTTTAGAAATCTTTTAAAACTATTACTTGACTTTTTTATTACATTTTATTTTAAATACCAGGCACACACCTGATATCAGGTTACTCAGGGAAGAGCAGCTTTCTCTCCTCACAGGTTAGCACACAGACACCTATGTGCAGAATGTGATCGTGCGCTGCTCGGTTAAATGACAGCCTTCAAATAACTGATCACAGATCAGGCTACCGGCCTGGTTTAAGTGCATGATAATCAGAATATACACCCTAGGTAATCTGAATATGTCTCTGAGTCTTTCTGCATCTTTCTCAGTCATCCCAACCACCAGCAGGTCCAACACACGCACACACAGGTGCCAAATATCGATATTTTTATGAAAATATGTAGGCGCTCTAACAGATTCGACAGCCTGTTTGACTCATCAGGGGTACTCTTCATGACTCCTAGGTGTTTATCAGATAAATGAGGGGTAAGTAAGGTTATCATGTCAAGTTATAATGTATTGCTGCTCTGTGAGACCAGCTATGTGCTAGCAATATATTGTGACAGCGGCTGATTCCAACTCATCGTATTGATTAGAAACTGATAATTGCATCACTATGTTACCACAACATTTCATTTTCAAATGCCAGTGCTGAATTGAAGATGAAATGAAATATGACAGTCAGAGGACAGACAATGGAGTCCCAGTGAGAAAAGGAGCTGAGAAAAGACGACTGCACAATGACCCTCAGTGTTCGCTCCGTCTCTCACGCGTGCTCAGGACGTGGGAAGACACCGCCATGGCACTGCCCTGTACCGGCCCCGACTCTCACACTCTCACACAGACGCGGGCTGAGGACACACTGTCCGGCAAACTCATCAGTGACATCTGACTGAGAAAACACAGCTGTGACAATAACTAGCCTGAGAAAGTGACGCACAAACACAGTAAAACAGACAAATCCACAGAAAAACGGCACAAAAGACAAAGACTGGGCTCCGTGCAACAAGTGGTGTGAACCCTCCAGTGAGGGCGGCGGCAAGAGCATGTGAAAACATTATGCGGGGAGAAAGACGGGCTGAAATATGAGAATCATAACACAAACAGGACTCCACTAAGCGTGAGGAAAGAAAGAAAAAAAAAGCATGTGAGAAAAGTCAGACACAGACCCAGGTGAGAGGATAAACAAGAATACGACAAAGGCTCACAGCTGCAGACACACACGCGCGCGCGCACACACACGAAAAGAGCAAGAAGAGGAGGAGGAAGGCCACCATTTAGTGCCAGGCAGGCCAGTTTTGTGTCAATATCTCTAATGAAATAAAGGCTGCCTGAGACAATATTCAATCAACCTGCGTGTGAGACAAACCTGCAGCTCTCAGCATATTGCTGCACTGCACCAGCACCACCCACCAGCAACACCCCTTTACCAATTAATCTAATATGAGTCCTGCCTTTGCTCATGAAAAACTCAAACCGCTTCCATCTATGCTCAACATGATGTGATTTAAAGTAGTTGCACTTCTAGCCTCAATTTTCCCATTTAATAAGCTATTATTATTATTATTAATAGATGGATTCTGTTTTCAGGAAAGCAAGATTATAAAATTAGTACAAGGCAGAAGAGGAAGGAGGAAGTGGAAAAGGAGAGGATATGACTATCAAAAAGCAGAGACAGGAGAAGGAGAGCAGAAGGAAGTGAGGGGGAGGAGTGGGGGGGAAATTGGGGAGGAAGAGATGGGGGAAGAAGATGCAGGATGGGAAGTGGGAGTAGGCGGAGGCGGAGAAGGAAGAGGAAGAACAAGCAGGGGAGGAGGAGAATAAGGAGGTTGAGGAAGGGGATTATGGGAAGGAGGAAAAAAGGAGAAGAAATGGAAGCGAGGATGATGAGAAGCAATGTTAACAGAAGGGGTGTTACTGAATGTTTATGAAGAGGACGAAGAACAAGTATGGCAAGAACCAGAGAGACTGAGGAGAAACAAAAACAAGAGGAACAGCAGAGTCCAATCGAAGGACCAGAAAGAAAATAACGCGGATTAATACAAATATGCATAAATTTACAGATATAAATGTAGTTTAAATGAATGGAATGGATATTTGGAACAGCGTTTTCACAAAACAGGAAGTGCTCACTGAATTTAAAATCAGAGTTCTGCTTAACAACACCGAAAGTCACAGAGCCAAAACACAGACCGACAAAGATCACGTGCACGCACACACGGAGGAATGACTTTTACCCCATTTTATAAAAGATTAGCTGCTTAAGCTTTATCACGTGGGAGGAGATTAGAAACAAGAAAAAAAAAAGAAAACAACTCAATCCTTAAAATTATACACCTGATGACAACAAGTGGGGGGCGGGTGGATAACCTGCAAATATATTTGATCATACCGTAAAACAGGCAATAATATCAGCTTTTGTGGTGTAACATTCACTAAAAACAGAGAAAGACCTAAAATCCTCCGTGATCCCCATTTCATAACACAGACAATCTACATATATTGATCTGGCATCAGTCGTGCATGGCCTTTTGAAAATTAAATGAAGTACTTGGACCAGTGAAACCGCTCCACACTGGCGCCTCAGTAAATCCACTTAGCTGAAGAGTTATATCAGAGTACTTTCAGACACCTAGAGGAAATTAAAAAGGAGGAAGAAAGTAGGGTAACAGCTTCTTAAACAGAAAACTGCATGATATTATAATAGTACGGCACACTAGAAAGCAAAAAATAAAAATGCACTGTTTTCCTTATGTCTGGCTATAAATCATTTTCATAAAGTGACAGTGGTAATTCAGTAAATGATTCAAACATTTGACAGTTGAGAAATAAGCTAAGGGAGTTTGGCTAACGCTATAGTACACTAGCTAACCTAGCTTAGCAGTATTAAAAAAAAAAAAAAAAAAAAAAAAAAAAAGTTCTTGATGAATATGTTATATTTTGCTTTTTTTAAAAAAAAAAAAAAAAAAAGTAATAGATGCAATGAAAATAAAAAGAACGTGTTTAAAATTAAGAGCAAGTTTTTTTTATTTTATTTATTTTTACTTTTAGTAGCAATAGCTTTTTTCCCTTTTCCTGCAACAAACATATGCTTTAAGTAATGATCATCGCACCACCTGTTCCTTTTTGAACAGGTGGTGCGCTTCACGAATGGAAAAAACAAACAAACACAACAACAACAAAACATAGTTAGCAATATTTTTTACATTTATTATCTGGCTAATGACCTAACATAAATACAGCTGGCGAATGAAATGTTTGGTAATCAAAGTCCAAAAGAGACTCATTCTATGGGGATATTGACAATTTGTTTGAAATGCTAGCGTACTATAATAATCTACAATAACTAACTATAATAATCTCTTTATATTCTTAATATTCATCATGATTGTGGCATTAGTTACAAAAAATAAGATGTTTCTACTTGGTAATATAGATACTGTAAATTTAAATCGATCCACTCAGTTATTGCTCTAGGCTTTTGTAGAATGACCGACTGAACACCATATATCAGTACAGAACATTCAAGAGGAAAAAGAAAAATCAGATTTGATAAGTTAGCGATCAATCAGAGTTAAGTGAGGGTTAACGGTATTAATTTTTCAAGAATACACAGCGTAACATTGAATAATAAGTGATCTCTCCTCCAAAACGTAGTCAATCTTTTATTTAAAAGTGAGCCCTCCAACATTATCACTGCAGAGCTCAGTCCTTTCCGGAGGGGAGTCCTGTGATGGAGAGAGTACGTGACTGAACTGGTCCCGGATCAGAGTCTGAGGTCACCAACAGTTTAGAGAGCACTCAGAGCAAAGCAGCTGCCTTTTGTCAAAGTACGAAAGGACAATAATGACGGTTTAACTCGCATGGTGGTTATGTAACAGACTAACACTGCATTCACATAGCCAACAAAAAGTTTGAGCATTTTTAGCTACTAAAGCCTTCCAGTTTCATCACCATGTTGAACCAGACGTCTAATCAATACTATCCAGCATGCTTAGTGGATCACTTAAAAGTGCAAAATGAGTTGTATAATTTCACAATCATTTCTATTATGCGAGTCTGCACTTGGCATATCTCGGATATGTGCGTTAGCTGAACTGCTATGCATGGTGTATTACCCAAGTTGAGCAAACTACGAGTTAAGACAGTCATAAGCTTAGAAGTCACACAGAAACCTGAAGGTTTTATGTTGCTGACATTCACTACATGCCACAGAATCTGTCCACACTCGCTGTCCATATAATGAGAGGCAAGCAGAGCAGAGCTGAACTGCTCGTGGGCACAGGCTGTATGATCTCATCTAAAGAGGACTTCATATTTTTAGGGCACAGTGAGACGAATGTCAGTACGGCCTCTGCACTATGGGTCACGGGCTACCTTTACTTGTGCTGCTTTCACTGGAACACACAAACACAGGTGAGGAGATTCTCATCAAAATGCCCCACGGTTAGTCCACTGAGCCGTGTGAGCTACACTTGTGCCAAACACACCAACCCCCTACAGCTTGAATCTCTGCCCTTAATAAAAGTCTTAAGGTAGTAATTTTTTTCTGAAACGGAGGATTTACTGTTATGTTGTGACTAATTTGTACAACATGTGAACTTATGTGTGTGTATCCATGCATGGCTGAGATATACTAAGGCACTGGTTTTATCTACCGATATGTTTTTGACAGGGTTACATAAGAGAAATGTGTGGATACATGTCCTTGACATCCGTGGGACCTGTGGAAGGATGCTGTGGTGTGTGGTACTGGAATTACAGAAGATCCTTTGTGCACTGTGTTACAGTGTAGGGCCTCCATGGATGTTTGAGTCAGGTTAGTTTGGAGAGTCATCCCCTTTGGACGAAGGTGGCAGGGGTGGATGGATACATGTAAAAGTAACATCCACACAAAAGTTAAGGCCCACAATGTCTTATGTTTGAAACTGATGCTACTTTCTGCTGCTAATTTGTCACATAAGGTCACGATGGTCTTGATGTGGTAGAGTTTTACCCCGGAAGTCCTTCCTGACAAATCCGCACAGGGATTTGTGTTTCCAAACCAGGAATCTTTCACTTGTAAACTACTACATTATGGAGCCACGGTATCTTGCGTCTTGTTTTGAAATAACTTTATAAAGTCCCTGTACATCACAGGTGTAAAACAGAGCCCAGCAAAGACTCAAATACGGCCCACTAGCCAGCTCTGGAAAAAATAAAGGCACACACAAAAAAAAAAAAGTAAAAGTAATCTTTCAACTGTAGTTTCAGAACTTTTAAAGCTTTCCCAATTAATAAAGACACCCTCCCTCCCCCTCTCCCCATGGCTATTCATACGCCACAGAAATTAAGTAGAAGAAAAACAGTAAAATGAAAGAAAAGTTCCTGTTTCTACGATCTGCCATAGAAGTTTATTTTATTTTATTTTTTTCCAATAAATGTACAGTAAAATGTTTATGACTTTAATTATAGGACAGTCTGCACAATGAGCTATCAATAACTTTTTTCCCCTTCACTAAGTCATTGCAGAGATTAAATGTGCAGTTAAACATCTTTAAACTGACAGTAAGGGGAGTTTTGCTGGTCTGGTCCACTTACAGTAGGATCAAATTGAGCAGTATGTGGCCCACAATGTAAAATGATGCTGTACCTAAACCCTTTGGTGTTAATGCAATACAGGCCTGACGATACAAAGATGCAGAAAAAAGAAAGGCCACGATAATCTTTATTTTGTGTCAGCAAATATTTATCATTGTGTCTCAAAGAAGCATCTGATTTCTTGGATATCAAACCAGCTGTCACAAGTTATTCACAAAATTCTTCTGCGTACTATGAAGGACAACTAAAGGCAGGAACGGTGAATCGCCAGATGTTTGGCATCTTAAATCAGTCATTTGCAGATTCATTTCCTGCAGAGTCGCTGTCGCAGCTTGTGTTAATAAAGGTTACAATAGGCTGTTACTGATGTGCTTTGACTTCACAATTCTAAAGCCATGAAAATTAACTGTCACTGTAACTGTCACACACAACACAGGCCTTTTAATGACTGTGGAGTGGAGTGGCAGATCCATACTTCCTCATTCACTGCTATCATTATCATTTTTTAAAGAAGTGCTAAAGAGTTTTCCAGACTCTTATCTATTGAGCCTCAATTTGCTCTTTCCTGCCCTCTGAGCCAAAATGATTAACTTTTGGCTTTAAAATGACTTTCTGTGGGAGTTGCTATATTACACAAGTTCACAAGGTACACCCACACTTGTCCCCACACTCAATCGTCTTGTGGAAGACAATGCGGCTGCCTCCGAGCGCACCTTTGCTAGAAAAGAGAAAAGTCGGGGAGTGAGAGGGAGGTGTATGCTGTAATTAATTTAAGGTTAATGATTCCCATCTGTCTCAAAGCAAGTGCAAATCACTTGTAAAAGTGTACACACACACACACACACACACACACACACACACACACACGTAACTGATTAAATCAGTACCCTTTGATACTGGCGGTACCCCCTCACACAGGCCACTACCACC
Source organism: Neolamprologus brichardi (assembly GCF_056152115.1). Classification (NCBI taxonomy): domain Eukaryota; kingdom Metazoa; phylum Chordata; class Actinopteri; order Cichliformes; family Cichlidae; genus Neolamprologus; species Neolamprologus brichardi. The sequence continues at coordinate 8,041,687 of NC_142117.1, read as the reverse complement.
TGCACTGCTAACTGTTACTGCAAATACCCCTGAGTGGCTCCTACAGCATGGAGGAGAATAAAAACAAGCAATTAAGGGCTATATTAACAGGGCATTTAGATATGCATACACAAATATGTCCTTTGTGCGAGTATGTGAATGTGTCATGCTATGGTCACTGTGGGCTTTGTATACATGCTTAGTGGGGTTATCATGTTCTAAGAGGTACAAGAGGCAATCAATGTCCACACCCACAAACTCAAATGTATACCAGTACAATCTGTGTTAGTATTTATTAGGCACAGTAGCAGTGCTGTTTGTGCTGGGCTAAAGAGTGTGTGTGAGTGAGTGTGTCCATCCCTAACGCTTCATTTACGATACCGAATCCCTGTAGAGCATTGCAGCAGAGGGTGAGAATGTTGTTTGCACTTGATGGTGTAATTGCATTGCTCTCCCATCAAGAGTGAAAGTGAGCTGATCATGTAGGATTCATGGATCTAATAAATATTCAGCACTTTTACTCAAATGTAGGAAAGAAAACCGACTGAGTACAACAAGTTCTAGCTATTGCATCGTCTTACTATATTTATCATATGTGCATATATACATGCATATGCATAATAAAGGAGATTTATACTCATCTTAGAAGAAAAAAAAAAAAAAATCGATGTAACCAATGTTGGGCAAGGATACGTTTAAAGAGGTGCCAAACAATGGCTTGCTTTCCATTTCACTGCACCTTATTTAAAGTCGATTCTATATCACGATGAAGGTTTCGAAGCTATACCACAGGAGGCTGATTTCTAATGAATGAGCAAGTCCGCTCTAAATGCCACCTCGCATTTGAATCAGTTATCGACCTCCCGGCAGCTTCACCAACGCAACTATATCTCATTTCACTTGCTTTCCTCCGACCTGCCAGAGTGTAATATTTGCATGATCCAGCTGCACTAAGCTACAGGTAACTTGCAAGGCGAGGGGGGATTACAACTTAACCTGCATGTGTTCAAATATTAAACTCAATTTTCAACTTATGAGCGCCGTGAGAGATGTACCCTTCAACACAGAGGTAGAGGGCTGATTTGACTGCAGTTCTACAAAAGGTGAGGGGCATACAGTTACAGACAATATATATAGATAAAACTATATATTTCTAAATATATAAAAGTAGCCTACATACATTTATGTACTGCAGCACACACAGACAGGTCTGAACAACTGTAAAGAACAATCACTCTTGTTATTGTTGCACACCATTAAATCTCAATGGTTTCTAAGGAGCATAGGTCTGTTTGAAAGACTTCCTTTTTGAACTTGAATACATGTAAAGTTTAATGTTTTAGAAACAAGACCATTCTGGGTAAAACCAGGACAATGTAGGACTTGTATATGCACAAGTGTTTGTGTATCAATATGATAAAATAAGCCAAATTTGTCATGTTGTAATACCCTGGATCAACTACAAAATAGACGTACATCATCAAGTATTATAATTAAAGCCATAAATTCTTTCTTAAATGACATTATGTACTATAATAGAAGATTACAGAAGATATAAATGTGGAAGATTATCCATGTCACCCTAGCGTCTATATTTAGGCTTCAGCCATTCTCCTCAAGGCTCGTCCACACTGGATTTAAGACCCAGAAGCTACATCCATCTTTTATGTCATCTGTTGTTGAATCCCTTTTTTGGAAATTAAAGTAACAGTTTAAAACAGAAGTTCAGAAAATGGGCAGAGCATTTCAGGGAGGAATTTATGAATTAGGCAAAAGAAATACATTTACACATATCACACTGCAACAGTGTGCAATTTGGGCTGACAGACCCTGAAACATGAGCTGGTTTAGTTGAAAACTTAGCCAGCTACAGTAAAACTGTGTCTGAAAGCTCAGGAGCATCAACATTTTAAGGGCAGAAGTAACAACGTTTTATCACAGCAGCAGAAGATGACAACAGCATTCGAAACATTTTATAACACTTCCACCTCCTGCTTTCTCAAGGTCTGATATTTCTCAGGCTGTGGTTTACAGTATGTGTGTCCGTAAAATCCTCGTGCTCTGATATTCCTCTGTCACCACTCAGGCTCAAACAGCGAGATATTAACAGGCGCTAGTCTGGACACAGTATCACATCCATTAATGGCACTGCATTGACAATGTCCACATTCTTATCAGTGTCTGCGTGCGTTCAAGTGTCATAATGAACATACGACTACTGCAACAGGAGCAAGTTGTTTCCAAGGTCGTCTGTCCTTGGATTGTGTGTTTGTGTGTTTGTGTGAGGTGGCATGTGTTGATCAAACTGCAAGCCAGACAATGTAACAGACCATCACTGCATCAGAAATACGAAAAAAAGAAAGAAAAAGCTTGTGTGTGTCACATGGGGTGGCTGTGGCTCAGGTGGTAGAGCAGATCAGCTACTGACTGGAAGGTTGGTGGTTCGATCCTTGGCTCCTGGTCCCAAGTTGCACTCCAATTTGTCCATCAGAGTGTGAATGCTGGTTAGATTGCACCTAAGCTTGTATGAGTAGGTGTGAATGAGGCATGTTGTATACAGTGCTTTGAGTACTCCGGAAGAGTAGAAAAGCGCTATATACGAATCAGCCCAATGTAGTGCACCATTGCCCTGCAGCGTTTTAAGGCAGTTAAACCCTAACCCCCAACAGGTTTTCCTCCCTGTGCCACTTATTTTTTTTTTTTTCTTTTAAATACCTCCCTCACAAGAGAGCAGAGGAGGATGGGACTCTGAGGAAGAGAACGGCTGAGGCTTGACCCAGTGTATTAGAGAGAGATCGATGTGCGTGAGCCCTCAATATTGGCAGCAGAATTTGGGAGGGCAAGCCAGTGAGCAGACTCTTGAGTTTGGATGGGATGGATGAATGGAGGGGATAGTAATGACAGGAGGGACGATGTTTTTTTTGTTTTGTTTTTTTGTTGGTTTTTTTTTTTTTTTGGGGGGGGGGGGGGGGCTAAAAATAACATCCATTGATCCAATTTGAACATGAATATAGCAGGGCAGCAGGTAGTTTACAACTAATACATGTCATGCACACTGTAGGATTATAGATACATGATAACTACTACTGCGTTAAAACAGACAATATGCAGCCATAAGGAGATGATACAAAAACTTCCATCTACTTAGGATTTTGGCTGAATTTGTTTAGAAATGTTGAAATGCCTGGCTTAACAGCAGAAGACTTCCCTTTTATTTAAAAGAAAAAAATGTCCTGTTAGAATTTTCATATAACACCCATCTGGATTATGGATTCGATTTAGTAACACACTGCAACAGCACAAACTTGGTGTTTAAAAAACAAACAAACAAAAAAACAAAAAAAAACCCCACAAATAACATTTAAAAAAAAAAACGTTTTAAAAAGAGAGCACTGTATGCATTTTTGGAAATTCCTTTCTCAAGGCAAAAATATAGGTAGTGTAATAATTAAATCAAGTGTACAAACTGATTTCCTAGCATTTGTGACATGCAGATTGACTGCTAATAGCGCAGATATTTAACACGATACTTTAACGAGACTGAAATGAACTGAATGCAGCTGTGTTTGAAAACCACCACAACTTCTGTAAATCGTCTGTAAAACTAACCACACTTATGGGTGCTATTTGGAGATTGGGCTCATGTGCTATTTTGCCCTGGTTAGTAATCTGGTCCTTAAGTTAGAGTGTGGTCACTTATAAAAAGGGAGCTGTAGCTGACAGGTATCTGCAAGGCATCATCTCCACTCTTTTAGTGTAGTAAAGTAAAGGAAGAAACAAAACAAAAAACTGAGTATTGATTATAAAAATTTACGTTACTGGGACCCAAGTGGGCTGCTAGCCTTTGCCGATAACTCTGGACTCCACCCTCTCGTCCAAATATGGACTTCCAAAAATCTGTCATGCTAGCTGGTTTGCTGTTTGGTCGCACTTTTTGAATGTAGTGAGTATTACTATAGCTTATGTTTTGTAGTTCAGTTACACTGTACGACCATTATAGCAGGGAGTAGGGCGTAGAGGATAAGTCAATCGTTTCTGACACTACCACAGTCACTTCTGGCTTCAAAAAATCCAACATGTCGCCAGCCAAAGGGCTAACGTTAAAGCTTCAAAATCCAGAGTTTAAAACCAGTGGGTAATGTCACAGTGGCCAAGTAAATCTTTTATATACAGTCTGTGGTGTTCATACAAACATTCCTTCCAATTTACCACCCACACATGCACGCACACACAAACACACGTGCACAGAGCTTAATATCAGCCATTTGAGCACAGCTTCTCACCTGCACTCAGAGATTTGAGAGCAAAGATAGAGGAAAGGCAATTTTAAAAAACCTCCTACACTCTCATATCTGTCCTTCCTCAAAGATTGGCAACTCGACACACATGCACACACACATAAATCACGGAGAAGAGTGGCGCAGGGGACCAGCTTCGGAAGAATGAGCTGAGCCGTAGGTGCCATACTTACAAAAAGAAAAAAAAAGAAAACCCAAAAAAACCAAACACCCACCTGCGGTAAAAATAAAATGGGGAGATATTTCAGCTACAGTTCGAACACAGAGAGCGATGGAGAGAGGGAACAAGAAGTGCAGAGCAGAGCTGGGTGGACCTGAGGACTCATCTTCACACAGACAGCTGGGTTTTCATTGGCTCGATTGTGGTGTTGTAGCTACAGTATCACGGAGAGAGATTATGTTTCAAAATGGCAACAAAATGTATGATCAACACAACAAATTTAACATTATAACCATTGTAACATTTTGGTTTTGTTCATTTTTTAACCCATGACACATTCCATTGAGAGATAAAGTCTTAGTCATGATAACATATTTTCTGTTGCAGAGATTTTGTTGCACACTTCTCAAGCATAACAATATGCTGTGTTACTTTTTAGGCAAGTGAGTCCATTTTAAAGGCACATGACACCATTTTTTGTTTGTTTATTTGTTTTGCAGATATATACTGCTGGTAGAGTATGTTGGCAGGTGGGCAAGTGAAAGACTGCTGTAAAAACAAACAGCTGTAATTAATAACTGCGTGCGTGACAGCCTGGGATTTATTAAATTAAACTAATCAGGGACTGTTGGCAAATATGCCTTGCAATTATTCTGATATGGTCTACAAGTTTAATACTTTTATCAGTCCTGAAAATGGCAAACTCTTACCATAACACAGGATGATAAGAAGGGGAGGTCACATATACTGTAAACAGAACTTCTATTGCACTTTTACAGTGATTTTCCACAGGATTTACTGTCATTATCTACATTGGTATGCATGCATTCATATACAGATCAACAAATCAAATGTGTAATTAATGTATGCTGACACACATGGTGGATTAGCGCTCTAAATGTATAGAATACCAAGGCATCCAGTGACAAGCATCAGATGGGAAACAAGTTCAGTGAGGGAATACATCTTAACCATTAAGAACAACTGGAAGAAGGCATGACTAAATGTGGCTGATAGAAAGAAGCTGCTTCTTTCCAAAACACTGTTTTATTCGGTGTATTAGTTCTTCTTTCTGTCCCTGCGTAGAACTGTCCCTCACTTTTTTCAGTCAGTGTCTTTTCTTAAAGGTCGTAGCCAGGTCATGCTTGGGTAGCATCAGGTGGCACTACAGGCTAACACTGTGGCCTCTGGTGTCACATAATGCACGCTTTCCAGTGTGAAACTGAGGGGAGATTACTTTATAGCAACGTGCCCTCTGGCCTACAGGTGTCATCAACACCAGTAAGTGCCCACATGGCCCTTCAAGTATCAGAGGTGCTGACAGACTGGTGCTCCTCTCTTAGTAGTTCTTTCTCTAGAGAACACTGAGGTGGATAAATGATACAGGATAAATGGCTTCAGCTGCAAAAGGGCAGGTAGCAGCATATATCATCATATATTCATCTCTTCAACTCCCTGAAAAATCCCAACTTGGATCAAGTTAACATAAGTGAAATAACTAACACAAAAAACATTGACATTAAAACACATAACAGTCCTGACCCTGATCTTTAAGAAGTGATCTGGGGCAGAGGGAGCAAATGACATCAAAGGGGAGAAGGTGCTGGAGGTGTCACTGTTTATCTGAGAGGTTTTATACCAAATTCAGGATATCTTCCAGAGGGCCACGTTTGTTTGAAGTAGTCAGTAGCAGCAAAGAGGCTGGAGGTTTGGGCATCCTGGTTTTGAATATTTACACAAGCTCTATGAGATAGTCATAATGTGAGATAAGTGGTCTGGGAGCGAATGGGAAAGGGAAGCATGAGCCACAAGGTGCCCATGAGCATACGCGCCCACAGACACTCTTTGGATTTCATAACAGATTAGAAAGCCAAATGCATCATCTGAGTCTTCACCTCTCTGAGTTCGATCTTTGAGGCCGGCGCTAGCCTGACAGACACCTTATTCTTTGTGTACTTGAGCCAGACAGGTCAGATGGTTACATGACAACACTGCAGATATCATCAGTGTAACATCCAAGTCAAGTTTTTCCTCCCTGAACACAACAGCAGAAATCAATATGCTGTTCTGGTCCAAGTCTGCTGTGGATTTTTGATCAGATTTTGAGAGAGGAAAAAAAAAAAAATCAGTGCTTTTGAGTGCAAGCACACAGGGTTCATCCAAATGAATATTTTAACATAGAAAACACGGTAACTGCATATTCTACTGTAGTACAGAAGGATTTGATACGAAAAAAATAGGCCTGTTTGTTCTTTTAGCAGCTCAGCAAACATTTCCTACGTTATTTAACCTTCTCAAACTGGTTACTGCCTACAGATCAGAGGGAAAACTAAACCTTTCTAGCCTGCCAAAATGAAATTCTGGAGACAAGACTGAAAATGTGCATGTTGTTTGGATATATTAAATGCTATCTGCACAAAGGACATTTTTTTAAAATTTATAGAAGAAAAGATCCATGATGGAAAAGCAGAAACAACACAAACTCTAGATATCATGTTGTAGAGTCAGTGTTAAACCAACAAATAATCAATTTATTGATAATAATTTTATCTCTTAACTCCAAATCTTAATGTACAACCTTTAAAAGAGGTTATCACTGTGCTAACACTGGAAATCTAATTTTAAAAAAAGTCTACTGGCCACATCAGGGGAACAGGATTTTTAAATTATTTTTCCATTTATCATCATTTATTTCGAGCATGTGTACATATACGCAAAATAGAGCATATACACAGGAAGGAAAATACAGTCCTGCAGTACAATAGGTGCTCGAAAAGGAGTTGGAAGAAGTAACACTTATGTACTCCCACCCGCTTCACGTGATAATTAAGTTGGTCCAAGCTGAAATACAAATAAACAACCCTGATCCTTGCTTTCACAGTTTACAACAGCAATTGACATCAGCAGATCATGTCTACTATGAAATCATCTTTAATTCTTAGAGTGAATATTAACCTGATAACAAAAAGTTCAAAGTGCTCTGTACTTGTGTCTCGGTCAAAGGTCATTTGGTAAATGGTAAATGGACTGGTTCTTATATTGCGCTTTTCTACTCATCTGAGCACTCAAAGCGCTTTACACAACTTGTGCATTCACCCATTCACACAAGCACATTTTTCTAAGTGCTTTATAGCTAACATTCACACACATTCATACTCCGATGGATGCATCGGAGAGCAATTTGGGGTTAGTATCTTGCCCAAGGATATTTAGCATGCAGACTAGGGGAAGCCAGGAATCAAACCACCAACCTTCCAATCAGTAGATGACCTGCTCTACCACCTGAGCTACAGTGACATTTGAGAGATGGGAACCACCACTCGATCTTTGATCATTTTGTTCATAGCTGGACTCGCCATCGGGCATACCGGGCATTAGCCTGGTGGGCCGATGGTGATTTTTCGTTTTTATGGGCCGATGGGGTTTGTTTGTTTGGGTTTTTTTCGTTTTTTTCCCGTAACGGTATAAACACTGAAAGGTGATGGATTGGCCAGATGCTGGGAGATGTGTAAAAATAACTCAATTGTTTGGTGGTGGCTATTGCGGAGCTTCCACAGATTCAGTAACATTAGCAAGTGGTGGAGGCCAGCAGATGCAACACGCTGGCAGGTGGATGACGGAAAGGCAGGAGGAGCAGAGACCCGAGGCGGTGAACTGAACTTCAGGTAAGAAGTTATGACCTGCAGTCTATCTGGGTCAGATATAAACCAAGTTTAGGTGGAGTTTATTTTCGTTATGCTGACTTTTTACAGTCAGTTACAATAACTCGTACTGCGTACTAGCTAGCATGACGGAGTTTCTATACAGCTGGGCGGGTGCTATGATGTTAACCTTGTTTTATCTTATTTTATTTATAAGGTTCGTTATTAGAGTTTCCAACCGTCCCGTAAAAAACGGAATCGTCTCGTATTCAGAAAATATTGCGTGTTTGGTATTGAGGTGAAAAGGAACACAGTTTGTCACGGACTTCAGCTACAATGAAAGACACAAAGCTGGAGTTATTCTGTGTCTTTGCTGCACAGCTGCCTCTTCTTCTCTCATTCTCTCCCCTCCCTCTCCTGTTTCTACTTCAATCATGAAACTTATCAATGATCAGCTGATCGGCTTTTCTCTCTCGTTTGTTTATCGCCCACTTTGCGCCAGAACGGGGAAACCAGCGGATGTCGCGCTAAACAACGGCAGCACGTTTAAGCTTGATCAGCTGTTGTTAGAATTAATTTAATATTAATTTCTAGGATCAGCTGATGTTTGCTGGAGCCACAGCTGTAAAAGCTGCTGGTCAAGATATCGGTTTGGTTATCTGGTGAGAGGGAAACATGAAGATGAAACCAGGAGATGTCCTTACTGAATCATCAGAGCTGAACAGGTGATAGAGAAACAGGTTTACCTTTTAGGTGACAAGAATGAGTTGAAGGGAAGTTATGAACTGTTTCTGAGAGACAAATAACACCAGGATCCTTTTCTATGTAGCTGACAGCAGGTAACGGTGCAGGGGCGGGTCTAGCAAAGTTTTGTCAGGGGGCCAGGTAGGGCATTAACAGGGAAAGGGGGGCACAAAGAAATACTTTTCTTTCTTATTTAAAATGTCTCGCTTTTAACAAATAATTATCTGAATCTTACAAACATTTTCATCTGATGTAAAATGTATAGAAATTCATTATTGTACATAGTAATTTTTTTCAGAAGTAGCTTTATGGTTTTTCCTATAATACCTGGTGGGCCGGTCTCTAGTCAAAATGCCCGGGCCGATTTTTTGTCCCAGTCCAGCCCTGATTTTGTTAGAATGATAGTCTCTATCAAAGTGCATCATGTCAGCTTAAATTTTCATTTATTAAGGTCAGCAGTTTCAGATGGTGATGCCACAGTGTGGCGGTTTACACATCTTCCCAACAAGCAAAGGATTGAAGCAGGAAGGGCACCTGGCATACAAATGTCCTCTGAGCAGGGATGTTAAAAATTTTCAGATGATAGATTAATGGTCATTTCACGCCTGACATGCCAACAAGTATTTTTTTAGATGACTTTGTGGCTTAATCACAAATTATGGCAACTAAGTGGATGACAAATGTAGATAGTGCTTTCCCTAAAACTTTGATCAGTAATAAAAAAAGGTCATACTAAATGCTAATCTAATCTAAAGATCCAAATTTACAACCCATAGAACAATTGTGCAGTGTTTCATGGTGGACTGGAGAGGTTAAAGAAGGTGAAAGCAGATTAGAAAAAAAGAAATCACTTTGGAGAAAAACAGGCAAGGAACTAGAGAAATAGAGAAGGGAGGTGATTGATGGGCGAGAAGTGGATTAGCTGCAGAATTAACCAGTTAACAATCAAGTCACACACTCTAACTGCAACTTAGATCTAGTGGGCAGACCTTCAAACAAAGTGTGTTTATGTGTGTTTAATGTGCATCTTTGATGCCTGTATGTTCCTGCATGTTTTCTGTAGTGTGCCCATAGTATCCACTCCGTTTGTTTGTGTGTGTGTGTTAGTGGGAAGACTAATCGTATGTTGTGGTGAGAGTGCAGAGGGGCGTTCAAAGGCACACAGTCATTCTCCCAGGGGGAAAGAATGCTGTGGAATTTGTTTGCAGAAACAGAAAAACAACAACAGCAAGACAGAAAATGCACAAATTTGTTACAAAGGAAGGAGGAAAAAAAAAATAACACGAGAACTAAAAGTAGAGAGCAAAGAAGTTGCTGCCACATCCAGAAGCTCTGTAAGTAGGTGCCGAAGCGAGTCGCACACCACAAAAAGGTAGAAAGTTAAAGACCAGCAGAGTTACGCCCCATTGTAATGTGATGCTAAATTAAACAGGGCCCTCACAGCTCTTCTGTTGAAACATGCCAGAAAAAGTCAGTGGCATCCGTTTTACAGCTTACTGCTATATCCAAAGAACTGTGTCTAACAGTGAGACGCACACAGCTGGGTCTCAGTGACATAAACACAGGTAAAATAATAACGAGTCAGAAGGTGTTTGTCTGTCTGCATGTGTGTTTACTTCTGCTTATGTGTGCTAGAGGGTTTATTTTAATAGCAGTGACTTCTCAGACTTAATCTTTCTCTTTTCTCTCCAGTGTCACATCACATTACACAATTCATCCATTCCATCACACACAGGATTGTAGCACCCATTCTTGCCTTTGCTACAGCAAAGCTCAATTACAGTTATGTACTGTGGATGTGGTTGTTCAAATGACTACAGGGGTGCTAAAGAATGACAAATTGAAGAAAGCAGCGACACGTTTTGTTTACTTAGCCCTGAATTTGACATCTAATGTTCCTTGACTAATCAGCAAAGAGGACTGTGCTTGCATAACACCTGTTCTTTGAGGGGAGCACATCTGAGAGACTGCATCAATATACTTTAAATCTGTGAAGTCTGACAAGTGTGTGAACAGCATGAAATATACCAAAAGGGCTGACACACGAAAACTCTTACAAAATGTACATCTTTCACAATATTTATATTTCTATATTTATATATAGATTGGGTTCTTGTTCTAATCAAACTATCAGGTGCGCCCCTATGAGCAAGCACTTGGTGACAAGTAGGGAGGAAAAACTCCGTTAACAAGAAGAAACCTCCAGAAGAATCAGGCTCAGGGAGGGGCAGCTATTTACCACAAAGAGAAGAACAAAAGACGATAGAGCGACAGGGGAGTAAACTATGGAGGAGGACACCCACCCCAACCGGCCATGGCAGATGACCACCACTCCCTGAGCCTTGTTTCTTCATGTTAAAGGGGGTTTTTCCTTCCCACTGTCACTAAGTGCGTGTCATGGGGTTTTCAAATGATTGTTGGGGTTTTCTCTGTATTATTGTAGGGTCTTTACTTTATAATATAAAGTGCATTGAGCAACTGTTGTTGGTGTTACTAAAACTGACTTGAACAAATGACATGCACATCATGAGTGAAAAAAAGAAGGAAACAACAATGGCAAAATTTTAAGAAAATAAAATAATAACAAAATCTTACTGGAATTTAACTTTCAAATTTAGACATCAGAATAAACCTCCTACTTGCATTTATCCCAGCTCATAATGGTTTTTATTGTCATTACTATTGTAGTGATGATGACACTCATTTACTTTATGGAATTTTCCATCATTAACACACACATTTCCAACCAGATGCAATTGTTGCATCTGGTTGATGCATTGTTATAATGTTCTAATATATGATGTTATAATGATCTGTTGTACATCTGTTGCCAAGCTTTTATTGTGGTGGCTGTTGAATTATTTTATTCGCCTGTTTGTTTGTTTTGTAATTTAAAAAAATAAATAAATACAACAAAACAAAAAACAAATACCGAGAGTTGCAGATAAAGGGCAACAAACTGTAAGACATAAAAAATATATCTAAATTATAACCTACTGGCCTTATCCTCTTTAACATGTTTGTATTCCATTATTGCAGTAATTTGTTTTAAATCATCAGCCAATCAGCATATAATGTGCCATGTCTACTTAAAAAACTAATTAAAAACTCATTACACTGTGTAAAGCTATAAAACGAAAAAATCCAAATTAAAAGCCAGAAACATTATCGCTAAATTAAATAAATAAATTAAATTGTCTCTTCAATTCGTGCACAAAGAAGAGCCTGTTCTCCATGCATGTATGTAGCTTGTTGCTGGTTCTCCATGCATGTAATAAAGTCTTGAGCCCCCCCCCCCCTCATTTCTTTACACTTTGCAAAGGAAATGAGAAACTTGTCCAGTGATTTACTGAGACATACAAACGAACATGGAAATACAGTGTACAAAGCAAAAAATACAGTTTATACAATTATCACTCTCCAAGTAGTTTTTAGGAACAGTTCTCAAGGCTTCTTGAAGGACATTCATGCCAACGTCCTTTGGATGTTGGCTGTTTAGTAAAATTCCATCTTGTAAATGATTCATCAATAATAAAAATAAGAATAAAGTAATAAAGTTACTTATCAAAAAGGGCTTGCCAACAACACATAACACTAAAAGGCAATCAACAGGCAGAGATGAAAAGATTTAACAACTCAAGGACAATTTTTTCAATTTAAAAACACAGTGAGTGCACTTCAAAAACAAAATACAATGTTACTCTATGGATAAGCACAAACGTATTTCCATGTGTCCACTAATTAATAAATCAACTAATTTTACTTTAGGAAACATTTCTAGGAAAGCAAAATGCCGGAAAAATATGCTGGACACACAAAGTAGTGATGAAATACAAAAACAAACATAATACATAAAGCCGATTAACTCTTAACATTATAAATAATAAATTGTGACGTTCTGGGCTGATTGCAACACTGATGTTAAACAATCTGGCACCGTGTGAGACAAAAAAAAAAAAAAAAAGTTCATTTGATAAAAAACAAACAAAAAAAACTGTTTGAATACACAGTCTTCCACAGTCCTGACATTTCAAGAGGCTCAACTTCACTGGAGAAACTAACAGCAGTTTAAATGATCTAGATAACAATCCTTATCAACGCCTACACAGTTAATGTACTTTTTTTAAAATTCCTATATGCAAAATTAAAAGTGAAAGTCTGCAATTCAATCTTATCTTGTTTGTTTGATTTTAAAATGTACTGAGGAAGTGTACAGAGGAAAATCTGTGCCAAAGCAGAAGTTGACTCTTCACAGGGATACTGTTAGCTACATCATTTGTTCAGAGACACAGTGCAGTAGCAAGGATTTGTTTGAAGGAAAGGGTTTGGTCAATATAAAAAAAAAAAAACAACAACAAAAAAAAAACAACAACACTTTAGTATCCAATGTTCAAAGGTGAAACAGCCGGCACACAGTAAAACTTTGAAAGAAACCCTCGCATCAGCACCATATTATCAACAAGAACGGGCAAGTTACGCTCAGTCCCAGACAATCCAGGAGCAGATAGAGAAACATGAGACAAGAGCGTCTGCGACCGGGAATGGTAGGGGGACAAAGAGAAAGAAAATAAAGACGAGGACAGCCATGCGGAAAGTGAGAACAAACCCAGGCCCTCAAACACTTGAGACAGGACAGCAAAGTGGCTCATTTGCATAAAATTTAATCTACTGTGTTCTGATTGGATGCGCAGAGCTGCACCCTCTTAGCAACAGTTTGCCTCTGCACAGCAACGGGATGAACAGCACGAGGTATAAAGAGTCATGGATGGTACAAATAAACAGGTGGGCTGTGCACGAGTGCAGATGTGTTAATGTGTCCACGTCACACCTCCCTGCATGCCGTTGTCTAAAGAGCTGCATGTAAGCAAAAGGCCAAGTGCCTATTAGTGAGACGGTGTGTGTGCTAAGAGTTCTGTATAGCCTGCTGATAAACAACATTTGGTGCAACGAAGCACCTTCCATCGTCCCTTCCAATCTGTCAGCACAGGGACCGCTGTGTCTCTGCTGCCAAGAGCAGCGTTGATCAACTTCATCGGGGGCTAAACACCGCCAAGCGTCTGTTTAATTACACTCCATCTAATGGCAATTAGACATCAGGCAGCTGAGGGGGAAGAGTTACTGTAATTCTAGGCTTATGAACTGATCTTGTACAGTATGCAGATTTCACAAGCAACAAGCACACAGGGGTGTTGTGTTTGTGTGTGTGGCATTCACACAGTTACCTTGCAGTTGAGGCAGATAAATGTGTTAGTCTTGGTTTATTTTAAAGTGCACTAAAACGCAGGGCTATTAGAAGCACATTAGCGGCTTATCAGAAACATAGGAGACGGAAACTTTTTCAGAATCAATACTAACCATAAAGCAGCTGAGCTTGGTTTGATTCGTGTTGAACAGTAAATTTCTTAAAGCAAACCTTCAGAAACACTGTCATGTCCAGGCTCTGCTGGTGCATGATTTACAGTTTAATAAAGCCCCTATTTATCTTAAAATGGTCCTTTGAGAAAGCCCTCAGGCTAGCCTCTGTCTTGAATGGGTTGTTTTAGCTCTTCAAGGCCCCACTTCTAAGCCCCCTCTGTTCTGATTGGGCAGCTTTCGAAAGATGCCACAGGCTACAGAAAAAAAACATGAACAGATCAGTAATAGATGCAAAGGGGCTGTTATTTAGAACTTCTTAAGGCTGTTGTCAGGCACAAGACAAGTAAGAAAAGAAAGAAAATAACAAACAACAACATGATCTTACGGGCCTTCTTTTCTGTGCTTTCCATCTCTTTCAGCTCCTTCAGTAGATGCCAAACTTCATTGTGCACAGATCATGAATGGCACCAACTTTGATGATCCCCTGGCTTTTCCTCCTTTGTCACATATATTAGCAAATACCTACAAGACTACTGACAGTCCCATGAGCTTCAGATGTACTTTGTGTTTAGCGGTAATGCTACAACCCGTTACTTTACCAGTTCCACTGGGAATACTTTTTACAGGAATAAGTATAATTTCTTACCTACATTTCTCTTTCTTTAAAACTCTCTAAAATTTATATCAATTGAAAACTTTAAGAACTAAAGCTGTAAATGGAAAGCCAGAACTTAAAAAAAAACCCAGCTGTATGAGATGAACCCATACAAAATTCTTGAGGGTCAATATTCAACAATACTCCCGGACTCATCAATACAGTTTCTCTTTTCCTCCGGCCTGGACAAAGATTGTTAAACACGTCCCAAACCATCTCAACCTTGAGCTGTCCCTCTGATGTACTTATTTCTAATCCTGCCAATTCTGGTCACACCAAATCAAAATATTATCTTCACTTCTGCTACCTCCAGTTTGGCTTCCTGTCTTTTTTGCCCCCAGTACCACCAACTGCTGCATATCCTTTCCAGCTTACTCTTTATGACCCGCATGTTTAATTTGGCTAGATTTTATGTCAGATGCTCTTCCTGACGCAATCCTCACCATTTGTCTGGGCTTTGGATCAGCACCAGGAGTATACTGGCTTGCGGCTCCCTGTCACTGGGTTGTCATTCAAAGAAGGTAAAGGGCTTCCAAAAAAAAAACCAAAAAAAAAAAAAACCCAGAGAGAACAAATACTATTTTGACCATTTAAAACTTTGTGTGTTCCAAGTCAACACTGATGACTATAAATAACCCTAACTGAAAGACTGATAATGAGTTTAGGTGCAGCATTTAGATGAAGCACTTTCAAAAGCCAAAAATCTAACACTAGGCACTGAGGTAGTTAGGCCAAACAAGGTGAAGAAGTCTGGGATCTTTTTCATTACACAGAGTTGATACATCAACAAGAATTCCTTTATCAAAAAGGTGTTTGAAGTAAAAGCAGCTCCAGGCATGGAAAATCTCCCAGCAAACAAACACACAGTCACACATAGTACTGATAGTGGACTGAACATCCGCTGATGTGTCAACGCTAAAAAAAACAAAAACAAAAATCCAGCTAAGTCACTTTGAGGTGACTGAGTGCCATGATCCGATACCAAAGTCAGACTCCCCATTTGCTTGAACCCACCAAATTCAGACCGTGTCCGCCTAGTTCATGGTGATTACTGGATAGTTCAGAGAAAGATTTCTAGAACTCACTCAAAGGTGCACAGTTAACAGTTGTGTAGGGGTTAGGCTGGAGTCCCAAATAAATCAATAAAATTTCTAGCATATAAACCATCTAACCAATAATAAATCACAATGCACTTTGATATTTACCCCTTAGATAACTAGTAATTTCCTTAGAGTTGATAAATACCCATTATATATCCATTATCTTGCCATCACCAGTGTGTGAATGTGTGTGTAAATGGGTGGATGACTGGATGTATAAAGCGCTTTGGGGTCCTTAGGGACTAGCAAAGCGCTATACAAATACAGGCCATTTACCATTTTTACCATTATAAATTGCTTGACAAAAAAACAAAACAAAAAAAAACCCCAACTACAATTTCTTATTTTATTTAATTGTATTAAACATGGCTGTGAAATGTTACAATTAATGCTCATCTTCTAGATTTTTGTTTTAGTTTTAAACTAACATTGCATTTTATAAATAAACAGACTACATAGTTATTTATCTCTAACAATGTTTCACCATTGTTAGAGGTAAATAAGGTCAATGAGGTTCAACCTCAATTACACTTTAAAGGGAAACAACTTGTGCACAATATTTGATTTAATCATTTATATCGGTTTTCCTATGAGAAACACTATTGCAAAAGCAAACAGAAGACTCATGGAACTGGTAATGTTTAACTTTAAATTCTTAATTTACCAGTGTTGTCATAATTTTTTCTGTTGTGTTTTGACTTCAGTTCCTGAACATGTGAGATAATGTTTCGAGGACACTGAAGGTTGAGCCAGCATAACAGACTCCTGTAGTGATTGTTTAAATGTAGGGTTGTTGTTCACCTATCACTTGTGTGGTGGATGGGTCACATGAAACAGTTCTTTCCTTACTAATAATCCGTAAGATCTATTGCTGGGTTTTCTGATTTCTTTTTTTAAGTTTATAGTTGTATGCACTTAAAAATTAAATTTTTTGTGACTTAACCTCCAAGTACCTCATACTTAAACAAGTGAATGCACTGGAGCGTGCCTCTCTGAAGTTAACATAATGCTACAGACTGTCTAGGGAAAACAGTGCTTGGACACTGCAGCACAATCAAAATTATTGCAGCTGTGTGAGATGAACTTGTCATCTTATCTCCTTTGAAATTGTTGTTTTTTAGATGGGGACAAGGTCTGCAACCACTCGCAGTCAGTTCAAAGTGATTTCAGTGGATCAAGAAGGAAATAAAATAGCAATAAGCTGGATTGTCAGTCTGCAGTCATTGGTGATAACTGTGATAAACTAGTGAAAATCACAAATCAGAGTCTAGACAGAACCTCACAAATTTGAAAAAGAAATTTAAAATGATATAGGTACTTGGCAAACACACTATCCAGAACAGAGCCAGCTGGAAACCAGCTGGATCAAGTTCCCCAGTTGCAAAAGGCATATAGATGAATTGCACTCATCAGTGCAGATTGCCAACACATTGCAGTCAATCTTTCTGCATTTATAAATTAGAAAGCAATTATTTGCAACCTTAGGCCAATCTGACTCATCTGAGTTGGACCGCTATTGTTTGAAGACAGATCTCTCAAAAAACCGCCTTGTGGTCAAAAGTGATTGCCCGGAGGTTGAGGTTTTTGCACAGGGCAACCAGCTTGTCACCACAACTACTTTTAAATGCAATAACCAGACAACCACCAATTTTTCCTACTCACAAGAAGTCTGCTGTCCTATTTTTATTTCAATTTCACTGACCCATTACCATTTTTTTATTTTTATTTTTTTTTTAAAGAGTCTGCAGATGTTTAAAGTAAAGCAAAAAGTGTTTCCTGAAAAACGCAGTAATACGTTTCTCATATGACATCTTATACACTGGACTATGTTAGATTAATTTAGCAAAGTGATGAGACACTAAAGGTTTAAAGGGTAAGAATTACCAGAATTATAACATAAGTTCAGACCGAAGGAGTTAATCTAGAGATGGGACGGGTAGTTATGATGTGAACTTATCATATGCATTCCTTTCTACTTTGATTAGGAAGTCTTCACAAACTGAGAACGTGTGAAATAAATATCTGTGGAGACACTCATATAAACAGAAATGCTTACATTTTCCCTTGAAAAGCATAAGTGCTGATATGGGTGTAAACAGTAAACACTGGTTCTTGGATGCAATCTGATGTTATAGGTCAAGAAAGTAAAAATGAGTTTTTACTGTGACATCCTCACATTTTATTTCTTCCTTCTTTTAAGATAAAGTAGTTTAATTACCCTTTAACACAATCTACTATATGTATGTACCCCATTTACTTTTGTTGCGTACCAGTTGACTTGGATATTTTGTGAGCAAGGCCCATCATTCTGCTTTTGTGACTGACAGCGTTTTCAGACAGAATTTAACAGTCAAAGTAAGGAAACATTTAGCCATCTGCTACAGTTCCTAAAATGATCAATATTACAACAGTTTAAAAAAAAAAAATGACTAGAATAGCCTTCAAACCAGTTTGGCAGACTTTTATAGTGGATGCCCTTTCTGAGACAACCTCCCAAAATGATTTCCCTTGTCCCAGTCTAAAAATCAGGGATCTTTCACTTGTTAGGCACATGTGTAAACCAACATCCAACACCAAAATAGTACATAAAAGTACTAAAGAAGTGAATTCCTTCAGTGGACTGGTTTCAGTCATTATGCAAATGTACTGTTTATAAGATTGAGGAAACCTGCAGTCAGCTGAGACTGAAGAAGTCACTTGGATGAGCGACGAAACGTTTCTCCCACAAAGCGCTACGTCCAGATGAACAGAATCAACTTTTGGAGATTTACTTTCCTGGATGATTGAGAATGCATCAAGAAGCTAAACTAAATATTTCTACTACTGTAGAACAGTAGATTTTTTTGCCACAACTTGCACTGCACAGTCTAAAGCACAGCATCACACACACGATCTGTTGTGCTCCACATCATGATTGTCATCTTTCTTCCGGCTGTGCACTCCCACTGTCCTTTATTACCACTTTATCGCCATTAAGTGCATTATCAGGTTACACCAAGTGACTGACAAAATCAATCCATCCATTCTTTTCCTATTATCCATCTCAGGGTTGCGGGGGGCTGGAGCCCAGCTGTCTTAGGGCGAGATGCGGGATACACCCGGGACAGGTCACCAGTCTGACGCAGTGACTGACAAAATTGTACAGTTAATTTAAACATGATGAATTCCTCTCTTTTTTACCTGCACAGGTTTTAAAACATAACTAATTTTTAACAAGAAGCGCTCCAGCAGAGCAAACCTCTACCAAGACAGCTCAGTAAAAATTAGATGCGGGTAGCATAACAGAGGTTTACTTTGATTACACAAACATGATGTAGGAGTCGGTCATGGATAATAGGTATTGACTGGGACAGGAATAACTTGAGCTTATTATATAATATTACACTACAGTATATTTCTCACTAAGTAGGCAGCTCATTCTCTCTCTTGACAATACTTTCTTTGAAGATATAACACATCTTGGGGTCATCTTGAAAGAAAGACAGATGTGAAATGTAAAAGTGAGTTCACGTGGACACAAAACAACATTGTGATATTTAGAATCCCCATAGATCATTCCCTATATGCCCATATGTCGTCAGTACAAACAATAGCAGTCAGAAATATAGTTTTAAATAGTTCTATATAGCATTATTCCTTTTACCTCTCCTTCAGGGTCAACAGCTTGATCTGAAACTCAAAAGCCAAATGTTTCAAATAATATTTGACAATACTTATCCTTAGTCAGGTACTCGAACCACCTCAACTGGCTCCTTTCAATGTGGAGGAGCAGCAGCTCTACTCTGAGCCCCTCCCAGATGGCTGAACTATCTCAACCCATCTCTAAGGGAGAGGCCAGCCACCCTTTGGAGGAAGCTCATTTCTGCCGCTTGTATCCGCGATCTCGTTCTTTCGGTCACTACCCACAGCTCGTGACCATAGGTGAGGGTAGGGAGGTAGATCGACCGGTAAATTGACAGCTTCGCTTTTACACTCAGCTCTCGCTTCACCACGACAGACCAGTACAGCATCCGCATCACTGCAGCCGCAGCACCAATCCGTCTGTCGATCTCCCGCTGCCTTCACCCATCACTCGTGAACAAGACCCCAATAACCCCTACCTCTGCAAGCCTGCACACACACAGACACTAATACAGGCCAGCACAGTTAAGAGGTATGTAGTGCAGCACCATAGCAAAACTCAAGGTTTCCTAATTGCTGTTGGCTAGAGAACTGTTCCTGTCATCTCATATTCATACCACTCTTTGCAGTCAAGTGAATGTGCTTTGTGTTTTATATTTGTTATCCATTCTTTTTTCTTTTTTCTTTTTTAAAATTGACATCACCTCGTTGAGAGTTTCTAATCAGCTCTGCTGAATCTCCTGTATTTGCCTAAGATCTGTTTTTGATCTCTTCTCTGATCCATATTTGTTAAGGACTCAAGAGGAGTAAGAAAAAAACAATTGTGTGGCACTAATCACGAGACACGCCTCAACACTAAAAACTGCCTCATCCTTTTAATCTAATGGCCTATCGAGCTTAACCTTTCCCTCCCACCATCTCTGGGTGATTAATAATCAACACAACCAGGCCTGCATGATCAATGCATCTTAGAACAAAGCGTAAGTCGCACAAACACATCTCAGCTTTTGTTTTACCTAAAAAAGCCCGGCCACCATTTGTCCCGGCCTGTGAAGTGATTGCCAAATGCACCGTTACTATGTGTGGTTTCGTCATTAGCAGGTTTAAGAATTTTGCTTTTGTGAAACCATCCTCAAGAGCCCTAAACACCAAGAGGCAAATCCATCACAACTGTTTGTGAAAGAGTAAATACAGGTGGACACATCAGTTTATGAAAGTGAAAAGAAACTAAATGCTTGATCTCTTGTGACAGAAAGAAAACTTGTTAGAGGCTTTTGAAGCTTATCTGCAGTTAGAGCCAGCTTAGGTTATGCAAACAGCCCTTTCTGCACACAGTCAAAAGCAGGGGGTCAAGTAGCTCTTGACTTGTCTGCAAAAAGAAAAAGAAAAAAGGAAGAAGAAGAAAAAACTTCACCCACAAGGCATAATGAAGCAGAGAGAGATCCAGTAAAGGGAAATTTCCACTATGAATGCTGGGAAGCAAGCTTCAAACAAAAAATTACCACAGCGAGGCGAAAGACACACGGTTACAAATGATTCTGTGTCACAGCAAGACAAATGGACACAACCCACAGAGCCACCCCACAAACACAGGGAAATATGGACTCGCAAATTATGAAGTCTCCATATTTCTTTAGCTGACACTTTCACTTCCTCATCGTTTTCAAAAAAGCCTTCGGTCAGTATAATAATGGCAGCACATTCCCAATCAGAAGACCTGCTGTCACAAAATACGCCTGCCCGTAACTTCCCTTCCAATGAAACAGTCTGACTTTTTGCTCTTTTTGCTAAAGCATATAGTTAGGGCTGGACCAGGTGACCCTGAATCCTCCCTTAGTTATGCTGCAATAGATGTAGGCTGCCGGGGGATTCCCATGATGCATTGAGTTTTTCCTTTCCAGTCACCTTTCTCACTCACTATGTGTTAATAGACCTCTCTGTATTGAATCATATCTGTTATTAATCTCTGTCTCTCTTCCACAGCATGTCTTTATCCTGTCTTCCTTCTCTCACCCCAACCGGTCGCAGCAGATGGCCGCCCCTCCCTGAGCCTGGTTCTGCCGGAGGTTTCTTCCTGTTAAAAGGGAGTTTTTCCTTCCCACTGTCGCCAAAGTGCTTGCTCATAGGGGGTCATATGATTGTTGGGCTTTTCTCTGTATCTATGAAGCGCCTTGAGGCGACATTTGTTGTGATTTGGCGCTATATAAATAAAATTGAATTGAATTGAATTGAATTGAATAGACGAGCGCAATCAGTGACCATCTTTAACTCTGTATTCGCTTGTTGTCCTATCACTCATATCTGAATTACTGAACATGCACGCCCAACAACCACACCGATACGGGTTCTGGAATAGCTGGTCGTAAGCCTCCACGCATACCATGTCACACTGTAATAGCAAGCCATCAAAGCCAGTGAGTGAGATAAAAGGGCAAAGGTGGTGATCAGCTGGCTGTCCACAATGTTAGGACTCTAATGTCTAACAATGCCACACCTTTATACACTACACAATTTACTCAGTCACTTAGTGGGGAAAGTTGCCCATTCAGTGCTGCAAATTCCACATTAAGAGATGCTGAAAACTTTTTTCAACACTAGAATATCAGGGTGAGAAGCAGCGTCTTCCAGTCAGACTTCACCAGAATCAGTGCAGGAGTGTACCCGTCAAACATTTTATAATAGGTCACGCTCCAATATCAACATCTTTGACACTCTACAGAAAATGTATCTTTAAAGTTTCCTGCTTTATATTAGTTTGTAGTCAAGCCATCTCTGGACTCTTAGCCAGCGCTACCCTTAGCTTTCATAGCCTCTAAGCCAAGCCTCTGCTGATTTCATTATTTTCATCTAATAGTAAAAATACATGATCCAATGCGTAGACGTCTCATTGTTACGTGGACAGTGTCTTTTTTTGGACTAAAAAAATAATAATCATTTAAAAAAAAGGAACGTTTTGATAAAAGCAGTGTTATTGGGAACATTTTTCTTTAGAAGAAGAAGAACTGTTTTTCATCTGTTTTTTCTGGCCCCTGATTGTTCTTTGAAAACTTCGCAATCTTGAAAAGCAGAAAAGAAGTAAATAGACAACATATCTGATAGCGTAGGGTTAAGGTTAGAAATATTTAAGTCTCAGGGGGTTCATTTTTTTAAAAATGAATAAATAACATACGTGTTAGCATCTCACAATTAACATAATGCAACGTGATGGAATCTCTTGTTGCCACCAACTCCCTTTAAAAACTCTAATTTAAACTCCAGATTGCAACAGAGACACTTTCCATTATGTCCTTTGTTCAGGGTTATTTTTGGAATCTTTATAGCTGCAGGAGACATTACAACACTTTCCGTAACTTTATTAGCATTCCTCGTGACGAGTAAACCAACTGTTTTAGCGCCTCCAAGAAGCTCGCGTGTCGCATGCACTCCGTGTTTGGCACCAGTGTGATCGTTCTGTTAATTATTACACGTTCGCACAGTTTTGCAAATAAATTGGAGCAACACCAACAAACAGGATTTCACTTTATTGCTTATGATAGCGGTCGCCATGGAAAATGTCATAAATATTAGCCTGTGACATCTGATAGGCTGCTCACACCACTGTACAAGACCTATTAAAACCTTACGTTTGAGCTAAAAAAAAAAAAAAAATGGAAAAAACCAAACCCTTAAACTGCCATCAAACAGTTTTGTTACAACTTCTTGGAAGAAGAAGTCTTTAACATTTGCTCAGTTATTTATTCTCTTGCTCATTTCATAAATGATTTGCTAATGTTAACCTTGCAATTGACAATTATGAAGGTCAAAAATATTACTTCTTGACTGAAGGTGTCATTTGCTGATAATTCGTGCAACAAAAGATGTGCGTATGCTTACGTAACTTTATACACTAGATTCACACCGTGTACCATTCAAACACGCGCAAATGTAACTTTATGTTCTTGAAGAAACAGCCGAAAATCAGCTACACGCACAAACGGACGTGTTAGTCTGATGTTAGCCGACAATATGTTGAGGCTGCTTTACTGCCAGTGTTTCTGTACAGCCAGCCTTTCAGCTTTCCTAACAGCCAAACTACACTGGCCTCTTTGAGCATCCACTGCCCACAACAAAACCCACACAACCACCACGACTGCCAATATTGCACAAAGACACCATGTTACTACAACCCACGGCAAGGGGATGGGGGGCAGAGAGAGAACTCATTTATGATAAAAGAGGTTATTCGCACACTGGAGCTATTTTTATTTGATTCCATTTCACAATTTTTGTTCCTGTAACAATCTTCTATATGCTGTGAAGTAAGCCGAGATTAACAAAGGAAGTAGTCTGAACACGTTTTTTCTTCCTCCCTCTTTCTTTCCGAGAGCTGAAGGAACGGGCACGAGACCCTGCCAGGGTGACAGAGCGTCCAGCGCTGAATCAGCGGGTCTCAAGTTGTGTAATCTCACACACAAACACACACACACACACACACACACAGATTAGCAGAGGCAGGGTGGACAGAGCCGAGTGTGTCTGTGTGTGCGTGTTTGTGCAAAGAAACTTCAAGAAAAAAGAAACAGAGGCCCAAACAAGTGTTACAGTTGTGTCTCCTCTTAATTTAAAGCCTCAGTGCCGCTGAATGGATCCAGTTGGCCTATAAGACGAGTCTCTTCAAACAGCCAATTCTTTAGGCTTGACCAAAGTTTTGTTTTTGTCAGGAAAAGTTCAACCACACACACACGAGGGGGACTCTCAGCTTAAAGCCTGCCCTGTAACCATTCTGAGGGATGTGCTCAAATTTACCAATTAAAAGCCCTCACTTAGTCCTCTTATGGAGTGGGAACCTACAGGCCCTGATCTCTATTCATTTGAGGCCCTCTGGCATTAAAATGTGTGGGAGCCCCCTGCTGTTTAAATCAGGTCTAAAAGCAGTCATCCAAAGCTGCATGAAGACTTTCTATGACTTCTGACAACTGCTTGTGTAATGTGTAATAAAATTTTTTTAAAAAAGCAAGATAAAGAAGATGGCCTACGATAACAATGGTGAGCCAGATGTGGGTGCTGCACGAGACATTTGCACAGCTGCCAGTTGCATCACAACCTGCTGTGCATGCACACAGCAGGTTGCTTCTGCACCCAAGCCGCTAATCAACGATGAATTGATCCATTGTCTGATGCTGGTGGTTGTATACACATCCAGAGCTCCTGACACTACCAGTAATCCCTATGACATGTGCATGTTTACCCAAACTATCTAACAGGCATTTAATTTATTTGCCAAATGGCGCTTGCATTGTAGCAATTTAAATCTTGACAAAAAGCTGTCCAGCAAGATTCATTTACTTATTGGCAGTCAGATATGCATTGCAAAATTTACATTTAGCTAATAAAGCATCTAATAGTGCGGTTGTGTTCATCGGTTGGAAATGGATGCAGTATTGTTTGATGCAAACGGGTATAATTTGTATGCCGAATTAATAAACTCACTTACACATTAAAACTGCAATTAAGTAAGTAACTTCTTATATGGTATTATGACAATACAGACGAGTCTTAGGGCCAGATTATTTTTTTTAACAGTGGAGTTTGGCTGAACACTTGCGTGGGTGTTATCGGCTGCTACCTGTTGACAGAGCCAAATCCAGATGTTCGGACAAACACCTTTACTTCCAGAGCTACAGCGAAGCCGCAAGCCGGAGAAATTCAGTGTGTGGTGTTCACCAGTTTAGGAATTAGCTCATGTTAATTCACAAGAATACATGACTTGCAATTACGGAATTAAGGACACATTAGCAGGACACAGCAGGCTTCCGACACCGCAAACCTCGACCATTCACGTGAGAACACCCGGAGGTTGAACTTCGTTTAAAAAGTGACCATTTATACTTAAAACTTGTGTTTTCTACCGCATACACACTCCACAAGAAATTTCCACAGTCACATAGGCACACAGTTGAATTCGGCACGTACATACTGCCCCACACTTCATTCATCTCTATTCCAGCTTTTGGCCACACTCGGCTCACACGTTGCTTTTTGTCGTTGTCTCCAACAGTTTAACGAGCAAAAAGGGCACACGGTGGCTTCTCCGCCAACCCAAGAGAAGTGGACGCACTGTCGAACAAGGGAACAAAGTTCAGAGTGGTGACAAGCGCAGACTTACAAGAGTTTGTTCATACTGCAGCGCCCGCTGATCTGACCCGTCTCCTGCCATGGTTCAGCTCGCGGTTTTCAGGTCGCCAAAGGAAAAGCCGACAGCGCTATTGCTCTGTGTTCTCACTAATTAAAGCATTAGATTTACTGTAGTTTCTGTTAAGGAGTTCACAAACGGAACTCCAAGTAAAGACTGTGAACTGGTAACAGTAAGTTCCTTCATTTTATAGCCTCAAGTTCTCAACAAGATAGAAGGCTGAGGCGGAGCTTTTGGTTTGCTAGTTTAAGTGGGAGGTGTCAGTCAAGCCAGAAGGAACCTTTCGGTTGTTCATGGTTTTTCTTTTACCTTGAATCCTTTATTTTCTTTAGATAAAAATTAAAACCAAAACAAAACAGTCTAGTTTAGTATATATGCTTGTGTTGTTGTTGTTGTGTATGTAATCAGGGAATTCATTAAAGGTTAAATAATAGGAGTATTTTTTTAATTAAAGCCTTCTGAGCTGGTCCAAGCTTCTTCAGGACCAAAAAACAAAGGACAATCAATCTAACCGTGTTCATAAGGAACGGTGCTGCAGTCATATGGTAGAGCTCCTAATGACTCCTCATCTCACAGCAAACATTTAGACTTATAACAGGAAATGCACAGGTTAAAGTGTGCCCCACTGTGTCTGAATGCACAATAACAGAGCCCTGGGACTGAACAAAATGTGACGATTTTTAATGTTAGAAATAGAAATGTCTGCATTTCGGTGGGGGGACAAAGCTCTTTTGAGTTAAGCTTTCAATTGTGCTCTGAAAAAATAACTCAGACAGATCTACGGTGTAGGAATGCACAATTTTATGCTCACAAATCACAATGGGCATTTTCAAAATTACTGAGGTTAAATCAGTGAATGACACAGGCTGCCTGAAACACAGTATGTGTGAAATGTTCTCTTTGGTGTCATATCTCTTTACTAAATAGTAAAATCTATATCTCATTTTAGCTATTTATTTCTGCATTAAGCTAGCTGCTAAAAAAAACAACAATGCACCAGAAGCTCCAGTGATTGGACAGGTGTTCTACAAGGAATGCAATCTCTGAAATATCTCTGACACAGATGAATCCATCTTTTTTTTTTTTTTTAAGTATGATTAATGCAAATTTTTCCCTGACATGACCCAATCTTTAAAGGTTGCTTAAACCCTGATGTATCGCATCGCAGAGATGTCAGCTAAAGTTAAAACATTGTCAGGCTGTATTCTCATGTAATATGAACTGGAACCACATCGAGTCCAGAATTTGTACCTAATTTGTGTTACTGTTTAGCCTGTAGGTACAAGACCAGAGATGATGCAGTTTAGAAGCATTAGGTTAGGTAGAAATCGTCTGTTAGGAAGTAAATAATTTTAAAAGTACATAGAAGTATGTAATCCTGGTTGGGGTGGACAACTACACTTAATGTTTTTGGTAAAATGCTACAACCTTGTGGTGAAAGTTTCCATTTAATATTGTTTTCCATTTAAATGTATTTGATAAGGTAGCTGAAAACCTCTGAAGATTTGTTTGGCCTCTAACCGCACTTTCAAAAAATTTGTGTTTAAGTGACTATCTGAAGATATAATTCATGGTGACCTAATGCGATCTATCTGATGGTTTTGCCACATATTTACTACAGTATTTGAGGCTTTAGTGAAGTATTATACCATAATTATACCAGCTGACCTGTCAATACTGACAGTGCCTTAATATACCCTGCCTTATGGTAGTCCATCTGACTGATGCATTTCACTCTGTTTTAAGGGATGAAAGATATGACATTTTCACAAAGCTACACTGCCAGCGAGAGTAAAATTTGGAGCAGTTCATTAAAATCTTTAAGATTATGTAATTTAATCCTTTTTCCATTTTCTGATGCCAGGAGGAAGTGTAATTTTATTTTGCCATTGTTTTATACTTAATATTTACAGACAC
Source organism: Neolamprologus brichardi (assembly GCF_056152115.1). NCBI lineage: Eukaryota > Metazoa > Chordata > Actinopteri > Cichliformes > Cichlidae > Neolamprologus > Neolamprologus brichardi. The sequence continues at coordinate 8,014,045 of NC_142117.1, read as the reverse complement.
AGCAAGCTAGTTTATTCAAATCTAATAACATTCTGTATATTTTCTTAGTATTTGTTACTTGCTAGCACAAATGCTAACATGCTAAAGTAGAAAACTAAAATGGTTCATATTATAAAAAAAGAACAATTCCAAATGTTGCAAACATCAATATGTTGCCAGTGCAGACATGTTTGCATGCCAGGATGCTAGAACTTTAACTATGACGCTGCATCAACACAAGGATGACAATGAGGGATTCACTCATCATGTATCACTTTGAAGGTGATGGTTAGTCTCTATTGGACATTCCAGCCTGTGGCTACCCAGGTAACCCTCTAATGTATTTGCTGGCAGGTTATCTGTGAGTCACCGGTATCGTGCTCTCTCATCAGCAGTCGCATCAAATACTTGTCGACAAATTTACATCGCCTTCTGTGTAGATGTAACCAATAGGACCACACCATTGGATTACCATTTTGAACCCACCAAGCTAGCCAACTTTGAGGGTTCAAATTACCGTTGACTTTTTCTTTTTTAAAACAATAAAACCAATTTTCTACCCCAATTCAGATTTATGTTTTATATTTTTTTTTATATTTTATATTCCTTGGGGAGAGGAAACGTCTGTAACAGTTGTATGTTTTTTGGTTTTTTTTTTTTCAATGTGGGAGACGTAATGAATGCTTGGAGACAGAGAATTTGGCTTTGGGGTAGATTCAAACCCAGCAATCACCTGCTTACCCCAGTGAGCAATAGCAGTGCCTTTTTTTTTGCCTTTTTAGCTGGTGTTACCATGTTAGGATAAGAAAGCTTCTCTCAACAGATGGTACTCTCAAGCTGCGAGCTCATAAAATCTCCAGTCTGTCTAAACCTATAAGACAGGTTGCTTTCACAGTACTGACTATTAAATATTTCCTTGTTATTGTTTTCTTTAGGTGGTGAATCAGCTGAAGCACTAGGTCTTTGTTGTTTGCGCTGCACAAGGGAGTGATCCATTTCTGCCTTCATTAACCATCTTGCCATCAGTCAGGGTCTTTAGAAATTAGCGAATTTTGTTTAATTGTATGCTATACAGCAATGTTCTGAAGACAGTTAAACTTGTCAGGTAGTGATGTCCAGCAGGTGAAAATGCAAGCTCCATGAACACGCACAGCTATGGATTCCAGCTGCGTTCATAGTTCTGCAAACTTTGACCCCCACAGAGTCGAGGTTTTCACTTCAATCAGCTGCATTTTGATGTCGCATTAACTGGCATTAACTCAGCCAGTTAATGTGAGACAAATCCAGCTGCTCATTAAAGCTTTCTGGTTTGATCAGAAAAAAAAAACATTGGTCCATACGCCTGAAAGTCCTGAAAACACATTGTGAATTCTGTCTCGAGTCTACGGATGTAGCCGTGTATTTCCACGGTGCTGATGCTGCACTGAGCTCCTAAAGCATTTGAAGTGTTGGAATGTGGAAATTTCAACATCGCTTGCAAAAACTGCCAGCTAGCAACGTCCCTCTCACCGGTAGGCTAAGTTATTTTTAGCCAATTACAAGTTGAATCTGGTAGTTGGGGTTGTTAGCTAAGATACCGTCATTAAGAAGCAGCACAACAATGTGTGTATGTGAGCTAATTTGCGATGTGCACCACTGGACCAGCCATTTATTTTTTAATGCACCTTCTCAGATTAATTCACTGTGTGTCGTGCCCAGGGCTGGACTGGGACAAAAAAATGGGCCTAGGCACTTTGACTAGAGACCGGCCAACCAGGTATTATAGGGAAAGCCATAAAGCCTTTGAATGAAAACAAACGCTGTTGTGACAGTGATGTGCACTGTCTTGTTGGTATATGTATGATTTCTATGCATTTTACATCAGATAAAAACTTTGGTTGTAAGATTCAGATAATTATTTATTAAAAGCGAGACATTGTAAATGAGAATAAGAAAGAAAAGTATTTCTTTGTGCTCCCCTTTCCCTGTTAAGCTCACTCTCACTCGGTATCACTTGAACAAACCTTTTCATGTGCAGAGGTTAACCATTCTAAAGATATCAACTGATATCCAGTCGAACAAAGATAACTCTTCCTGAGGTCAATAATGTGTTAGATTTAATTTGTCTTCAGAAACCTGATACTGAGAAACTCAGGTGTTTGATGTTCTTTTGCAGTGATGTGAAACAAATACTAGGAACCTATTCATAGCTGTCAGCAGGGAGTCCAACCTGAGATGAAACTCTACAAAAATACACACTTGAGCTCACTGCTGTTGGACAGAAGAGGTTAATCATTAGAATAGCACTGCTTTGTGTGAATCTTGTTTGAAAGCGACAACCTTTGTAGATTCAGCTTCTATCTTGTGGAGCTGCTGTTTTTAAGGTTACGCAAGGGTTCACATTCTTGAAACTCATGACTCACAATGGAAAATGACTGGAGGTATGTGATAAGCAGAAACACCAGCTGATCAACAGCAGTCGTCCATCTATTTTCTACCACTTATCCAGATCTGGGCAGTGATGGCACAAAACATTTATTGAGGGATCTATCTTCCCTACTACATCCTCCATCTCTAATCAGAGTGAACCGAGGTATTTCTAGGGCATCTGGAGTATAAGTAATGCCTCTGGGTCTCTGGTTCTGCCTGGTTCACTTGTTGTATTTGAGAGCGTCCAGAATACTTTCACAAAGCAATGGTTGTATATAGAGATTGAAAAAGAAAATCAACCACTTGTGCAGTTATATTTGTCTAGTTGTCATCCAAAGTGCATGTTTGTTAGCAAGAGCTGAAAGGAGTCACAGGTCTGAAAATGGTGACAGCTGAAAAACAAAACTGGAGCCTTTAAAACAGCACGCCACGCACCAAAACGGTGGCTATGTCCCTTTTTTGTTATATTAATCTGTTTTGAGGAGGGTTGGCTAAACTGTCATGAAATGCAGACTCTGACACAGATGGGTGAAATTGAAACGTATTGTACGTTTAATGATTGCTTTTTAGGTTACATAGTCCAAAGGAACAACATCCAGCCGGAAAGAAGTCAAAGAGGCAGAATAAACTGAAACAGGGATAACAGGCAAACTCAAAACAAGAACAACAACAAACAAAGGATAACAAAACTAAAACTGAGAATGGAAACTCACACAAAAACTCCAAACACTGGGTCAAAGACCTATGACCATGACATAAATGATGAGGCAGCTAGTCTGAAATAATTTGCACATTGTTCTTAAGGAGACCACAAAGTTTATCAAGGTTTATTTTGTCATTAAAAGTCTGCAAATTAAATATGTTACCCTCAAGAAGAGCAGTTTTTCTCTGATCACCATTATGCATCTTTCTCCAAATATTGCCCCTGTAGTACCTTGATGGAAATGCATTATTAAAACTTAGTGAAACTTGCTGATTTAAGTCACATTTTTCCAGTTCAGAGATTTTGCTGCCATGTACAGGTATATAATTTTACACAGAACAAGATTTGGGGCTAGGTCCAAATTCAGTCTAAACAGTGTATGTAGAATCTTGTCCGATGTCCATATTGTATCTGGCTATCACGTAAACATCTGAATAATTTTTCTTCATTTCTATTGTTGCTGACGAAAATGGAAACATAACTTTCAGTCTTTTATTGAGATATGTCTTTGAAAGATTTCAAGAATTCATCTTTTTTGTTTTTGCACTCTTTTTATTTGCCATTCTTCAACCATATTAAATAATAAAGCTGGAACTGCTGTTTCCGCTCTCTCTCTCTCAGTCTCTCTGTTTAGAACAACCTTATCTGAATATCCTCGTGTTCCTTTTACCTTAGTCTAAATCAGGGGTAGGCAACCTTTCTGATGATGAGTGCCATCTAAAATTTCCTCAGCAGTCAGTGTGCCATATGACTGCATTAGCAATAAATTTAATAACGCTCTATATTAACAGTTACACACTACATAGAACAACTTTATAGAATTATATTTGTTCACAGATGTTGGCAGCTATCAGCGAATAGTTATCAGCTATTTGGAAACAAAAAAATACACTTTTTATCCATAACAAGAACAGCAAATGAACTGTACAACAGAAAATGCAAATGCTATTTATGGTCTCCTCACAACAATGATAAGAAAAATAAACTGGGCCAATATGGCATGTTTGTTAATACAGAGATACACATGTTAATGTGATCTATCCTCTCCCACTCAGAGACACAGGTCTCCGAGTGTCCAGCATTCAGACGGCTACCTGAGGACACTCATGTGAGAGAAAATCTGCTCACACAGATATGTAGAGCCAAATACTGTCAATAAGGCCTCTGCAATGTTCTGAAGACAGTTAAACTTGTCAGGTAGTGATGTCCAGCAGGTGAAAATGCAAGTTCCATGAACACGCACAGCTGTGGATTCCAGCTGCGTTCATAGTTCTGCAAACTTTGACCCCCACAGAGTCAAGGACAGATAACTGTCCAGCTAGCTTGCACTTGAGAGGAACTATGCCTAGGACTTGATCTTCGTGCCTCCGAAAGCAACAACCTGCAATGACCTGCAATTCCAAGTTGTAAAACACGATGTCCAATCCATTATCGGATTAAAGGACAGTGTGCTAATGAAACTGGTTAGTTTCAGCAATGAAGTCTACCATGTTGACACAGATCAGGATGAGACACTGGCACAGAAAATGTTTCACGAATACATAGACCTGTTTAAAGATGAAGTTGGTGACTTATTGTAACCTACTCAATGAAACTCACTCCAAACGTGTCACCTGTCGTCAACCCTCCAAGGCGCGTTCCTGTTCCCATGCAGAAAAGAGTTAAAGAGGAACTCCAAAGAATGCAGGCCTTGGGAGTAATTGAACCAGTGGAGGAGCCCACAGAATGGCTATCCAACATGGTCGCAACACACAAAAAGAATACAGATGATGTTCGTATCTGCATTGATCCACAGGATCTGAACAAGGCACTAATATGACCTCACCATCCCATGCGAACTGTGGAGGAAGTAGCTGCTCATATGTCTGGAGCAACCATCTTCACAGTCCTCCTCAGAGCTCCTTCTAGCAAATCAAACTAGATCCTGCCTCATCTCTTCTCACTACATTTGCAACACCTTTCGGCAAATTCAAATTCGTGAGGGTGCCCTTTGGCATCAACACCGCTTCTGAAGTCTTCCAGAGAGCCATGGAACAGATATTCATGGGATGCGCAGTGACTGTGGACGACATCCTAGTGGGAGGCAAAGGAATAGAGGAGCATGACAAAAATTTGAAGTCCTGGAGCGGGCCAGACAAGTAAAACTCAGACTGAATCCAAAAAAGTGCAAGTTCAGACTTAAACAAGTGAGTTACGTGGGACAAATATTCACTGACAAAGGACTAAAAGCAGATCCAACTAAAATCACCGCAATCAATGAAATGCCACCACCAGAGAACAAGAGTCAGCCCAGCATTTCCTGGGAATGATGAATTACCTGGGCAAGTTCATCCCAAACTTAAGTGAACTGTCAGCACCACTTCGTCAGTTGCTTCACAAGGATGTGGTGTGGAGCTGAACTCAACATCAGCAGGATGCTTTCAACAAACTTAAAGCATGCCTCACTAGCCCACCAGTACTTCAATACTATGACATGCACAAAACAGTGATTCTCACATGTGATGCTTCGCAGCATGGTCTGGGAGCTGCATGCCTTCAGGACGACAAATCTGTGGCGTATGCATCAAGAACTTTAACTCAAACAGAGAGAAGGTACGCTCAGAGAAGGAGTTATTAGCTGTAGTGTTCGCATGTTACAGGTTTTATGACTACATCTACGGAAAGCCAGTGGTGATTGAAACTGACCACCAGCCTTTGGTCACAATCCAAAACAAACCTTTCCACACAGTTCTGGCATGGCTACAGCACATGATGCTACGATTACAAAAGTTCAACTTGACTCTTGTATACAAGAAAGGCAAACACCTTTCCATTGCAGACACACTCTCTTGCACACCAACGCTGGATGAGCAACCTCTAAAGGAAGAGGGGCGCGACTTCAAGGTGATGTCACTTCAGCTCGTCTCACGCCTACAAGAGCTTGCCGAACACACCTCGAAGGACGCTACTCTACAGACACTTGCTCGTTACATCCAGCAGGGGTGGCCAAAACAAGTGAGTAGTGTACCTATAGAAATCAAACCATTCTTCAGCTACCACAATGAACTAATAATCGACAACAATGTCATTATGAAAGGCAACAGAGCCATCATTCCAGCATCACTACATGACACCTACATACAGCCTCACCAACAAAAACAACCCCTGAAACTACACCAAGTCATTCGACATATTCGAATGGGACAACTGCCACTACCTTGTGCTCATGGATTTGTATTCTGGATGGTTTGAAATAGATAAACTTGAAAACCTAACATTTGCCTCAGTCATTAACAAACTCAAACGCCACTTCTCAGTACATGGGATACCACAGAAACTGTACTCAGACAATGGCACCCAGTTCACCAGCCAGACCTTTCGTGAGTTTGCCACACACAGGGGATTTGTACATGTCCGGAGTGCTAAAAGACTCCTTGAAACATCAAAAAGAGATGGAACTGATTTCTATTTGAACCAGCAAGCTGCTCAATCCATTAACACCAAACCAGGTGGTGAGATTACAAACACAGAGAGGACATGACAAGATTGGAGTTGTAAGTAAGGTATGTGCTGAACCTCGCTGTTATGTAGTTGAGTCGGATGGAAAGGAATACAGGCGCAAAGACAACATCTTCTGTCTGTGAAGCTCGCTACAACACAAAATGAACTGGACACATCTCGACGAGCGGATGAAAGTGAACCCAATAAAGCACAAACCAACAAACATGAAACAATTCAAGTTCAACTTGACCCACCACAACTTGGCACAAAACAGTCCGAACAAGTGATCACACCTACAAAATGCCAAGTACGCTCTGATGACAACTTGTACCGAACCAGATCTGGTAGAGTGTCTAAGCACACTGATGCTGTATTTTCTATTTTGAAATGTGTTTTTTCTCATGTTATGTTGTTGCATATTTTTTTGCATTTATGACAATGATTACCGTGAATTTCATTTGACATTTGAACCTTTATTTTTTGTGTAATCCATAACCTGATAAGTTCTTCCATTACAGTGATGTTGTTTGATTTGGGTTTGCCTAAGAAGTGCAAAACTAAAAGAGAAAAAAAAAGAATGAAAAGAGGGATGTAGATAACAGTAATGTTATCCTTGTCTATACTGCCTGCCGTTGCTGCTGTTACGGAGGTTTCCAGCATATGTTGCTATGGTTCTAACTTGCCTATGACAGTACTTCCTGTTACGAGTGTACGAACGTTCATGTTGGCTGCTAATAAACGGCTGGCATACAGTTACAGCGGACTGATTATTATAAGCAAACCTACAATGACCAAGGTAGGCTTGGGTGTGCATGGCTCACAGTGGCACTGGGACACTAGTGTTTACTGATTGTCATGGTCCTGGGCCATCATGGCCCAGTATTCTTAGTTTTCGTGTGTTTTGTATTTTGTTCTTTATTTATGCCTTGGTTCCTAGGTTGTTTAGTTAAGATGTTCCTTATTTGGTTACCCCCTGTGTGCCCCTCTGTGCATCTGTGAACCCTTGTTTCCCCTCCTTGTGTTTTATTCCATGTTTTCCCCAGCCCGTTATGTCCGTGCTCTCTCTCCTCCTGTCTGAACCTCTGTGTACTTCCTGTTATACTTTGACAGTCTCCCGTCAGTGCTGCATTTACTCCTGCCGTGTCTTGTTGTGATTATCAGTGTCACCTGTGTTCCCCGTGTGCTCCCACTTCCCTCATTAACCCTCTGTGTATTTATGTCTGCATCTCCCTCAGTTCTGTGTCGCGCCCTCCCTCATGACTGTGTGCCCCGCCGTGTGTTTCCTGAGTCAGTTCCTTAGTACTTCCCAGTTTAGTTTCATATTATTTTGTATCGCCTTTATCCTCTGTCAGCTATAAAGCTGTATTTTGAGTTCAGTCCTGTTTTCCCGTGAGTTTGCATTTGGGTCCTCTCCTGCCTGCACACAGCCTGATCATGACAACTGATGATGTTACACAGGACAGAAGGTAATTAATTCTAAGGTGTTCAGAGACATACAGTCATAATACAGATGGACAATTACCCAAAACATACAGCCAAAGCAACCCAGGAGTTTATTAAAGCAAAAGAAAAAAAAAAATTTTCTTCAACTGTCAAGTCACCTGATCTTAACCCAGTTGAGCATGCATTTTACTTGTTGAAGACTAAACTTCAGACAGAAAGTCCCACAAACAAACAACAACTGAAAGGTGCTGCAGTAAAGGCCTGGCAGAGCATTAAAAAGGAGGAAAACCAGCATCTGGTGATTTCCATGAGTTCAAGACCTCAGGCTTTCATTGCCAGCAAATGTTTTCAACCAAGTATTAGACATGAACATTTTATTTTCAGTTATTTAATTTGTGCAATTACTTTAGATCCCTTGAAATGAAGGGATTGTGTTAAAAATAATTTAGTCCTCACATTTTCATGCAATCCTTTTGTTCAGCTCACTAAAAGTCTGCACTTTAACTGCATCTAATTTGTTTCAAATTCATTGTGATAATTTACAGAACCAAATATTTATGGACTTAACTGTACATGTCTGCTATTCTAATGATCAACTTTGACAATGTAGGAAAAGAAGAAATGGAAAGAATTTTTTGTTATTTGGAAGAAAAGTTGACCCCCAATGTCAACTGAGACCAAAGCACGAGAGATGGAAAAATACTTGATGTTAGTCAAGTGCGAATACCAAACTCAAGGAATAAAATCTAAAGACAAATAAACAAAGGCTTAATGCCCTGTTTTTCCATTCTTGTTTTCTCTTCTATTTAATGCACAAAACATGTGTTTGTCACACCCATATTAACGTAAAAGCCATCACTCACAAGTGCTAATGCAAAAGCTCATGGCTATTATTTGACTGTGCGACAGCTTGTTTGCTGGAGGCATGTAAGTGTGACAGATTTGGCCGAGAAGCGGTAAACACACCTACAGAACACTGAATTAGAAAGCTGGCACCCAAGCACTTGAACAATTTGCTGGTAATTTCCTTTTTACGCAATTAGTGTTTGTATGTGTTTGCGTGTTTTTGAATAATCATATTCTGTTAGAACACAAAGAAAGCTTCGAACACTGTGGCAGGAACACTCAGCGTCTCTGAGTCTAATGGTTAAACCAAATGCTGGCTAAATGCTCAGTGTCTTGCACAACAGAACTGGTCAGTGGGAGAAGCGGAGGCCTGAGCACCTTTTGTGACAGGAGGTGCTCAGTTGCGACGGCTCTGCCCTTCACCAGATTTCTCCTTTCCACACAATCTGTGTCAATAAGACGAATCAGTTTGGTAGCAGGAAAAACCACCACATTTCACTCTTTCTAATCCTCTTTTGACTTCTGTGAAAGACACACCTGGCATCCTCCAGCAGGTCTGCTGCTCTCCAATAGCCTGCAAGTGCCTACTGTTATACATCTGTCATTGGACTACAAGTGGGGTTTTCTGGTAGCTGGATCTTGGATTTTATTCTGCTTTATACCTCTACTTCACTGCTCCAGAATTTTATTCAGAAAAACTCTCAAACATCCACCAAGAAAACTTCATCTTATTGTATCATTAATGTTTATTTATAGTATATATCAATATTGATCATAATTAGCAACTTTATGATTGTAAATAGATTTTTTTTTTTAACTTTTAAATGTAAATTTACCAGACATTTGTGAAGTGCACTTCAAAGAGTCCGCTGTCTTTTTCTTTGAACGATGATAATTATAAAAATAAAATAAAACAAAGAGATAAAATTAGAAATATGAGATGTTTAATGTTTACAGTCCTACCTTAAAAACATTTTTTTTTCTTCTCTTAACTAATTGAAGCCTTTCATTGAACTACCAAATAAGCAAATTAGTACCCTCTTTCTGGCCGCACTTCTGCTATAATTTTGTTTGTATTTAACAAAATAAAAATGCAGACATACGTATAAACATTAGTTTTTGACTAATAGTGAAAATCGTTTCCTTTACCAACAACTCTCTCACTGAACTAACACAGCCAATCCCTCCACATGTTTGTACTCTCTGCTCATATTGCCTTCATATTAAATTATTTTTGTTTTTTAAATAACTTTTTTTTTAATATTGCACACAACAACAAACCAATCCTCCCTAACAAAAGCAGTAACTTCAATGGCCAAATTGCTATCTATCTATCTATCTATCTATCTATACATACATACATACATACATACCTAATGTAAGTGAAGCACCAATAGTTAACTGTTAGTTTCAGTGTGTAAACCTGACAGAAACATATGAAAAAATAAAGGAATAATGGAATTTATATCTGAACCCTTTTCATCAATAAATTGCGACAGCTATTCTTTACCTGTATTTCATAAGTAAAACCGTCATAAACCCTCTGTTTTAAACCACTGTATAAGTTTGTTAGCCTTTAAAAAGGTCATCACTTTTCTGAGTATTATTATCCCTTCAAGCTTTGTTCCGCTCTCACCCACGAGGATCTGATGTGCGGTAAACCAATTAAAAAGATTCTAAACACATGTCTCACAGCTGTGGATGCTGCTGCTTTTTTTTTTAAAACAAAAATTTTTCATATTTGTGTGGTTTTTATTCTTGTATTTATTTTTGAATGGAGCATTTGCGTGCACACTTTCTTTTAAGTGTGATATTTCCACTTAAAACTTTATTATTCCTCTCCGCTGACCTTCTCTGACTTTAAAGGGCCATAATGCATCCTCCACCCCTTAATTTGTTTATTCTTGGTTTGAATGAGTGTGTTTGTGCATACATATTGTGTGAGTGTAAGTGTGCTATAGTAGAGCCCATTTCATGCAAAGCTGCTCTCCGCTAGCATGTGATGTTGTTTGTCTCAGTCTTGACACTTTTATGTCTTTCTCTCTGTGTTAATAACCAGCGAAATCAAACTTGCGATCTTTGAGGCTTAGAGGACCTCCTTATCCTCCTCGCAGCATGTGCAGAACTCAAAAACATCCTGCAGCCATGTGTGGTTTCTCTTGGTGTATCTAAAAAGCTGCTCAAAGGACTGCCGGACAATAGATCATTTGCAACAGTGGAGTGTGTTGTGTGTTGTTCTGTGGTTGCAACAATTAGGCTCATTCACACAGTGGTAACACTGCAACAGTGACCCCTTTTGTTGGATTCACAGCGTACACATATAATTTATATTCTGCATATCTAATGAACATCTGACTATATATAGGTTGTTCCATGTTCTGATTAATCTCTGAGAAAATCTTCACAAAATATGACAGAATGGTGATATACTACATCTCTCCAGTCTGCTAAGGAACATCATATTCTGGAGTTTGCATATTCTTTCCGGGTACTCCAGTTTAATTCCACAGTCCAAAGACATGCAATTAGTAGGGTTGGGTTAATTGACAATTCTAAATTTCCCATAAGTGTAAAGGTGTACATGAATTGTTGTCTGTCTCTCTGTGTTTGACCTGTGACTTGCAACCCAGGGTGTACCCAGTTTCTCGTCCTATGGGAGTTAGGATAGGTTCCTGCCTCCCATGACTCTGAGCCGAGTAAGTGGAAGAGGATGGATGGATGAAAAAAACCTAATATTCAGTCTACTGATTAGCTAACTCCTAGTCCAAATGTTGGTTGGTGGTTCAATCCCAGTGGCTTCTGTCTCCAAGGGTTCTTCGAGCTACTGCAAGATACTGATCCTGAAACTCCCCCTGATACATCTGAGTGTAAATATATGAGAACGGTAGACAAAACATAGGTATAGGAAAAAAAAATTCTTGTTTGAATATGTGTTTCTCTGGTAAATGAAACTTGTAGTAAAAACAACAAAGGGACAAAAAAACCTGTCCTCTTACATCCACGTGAAACTAGAAGACAATGTTTGGATTGCCGAAGCAATCAACAGCTTCTCAAAACTGGACCTGGGGATACAAAGGTTTGCATTTTACACACTTGGAAGGATATTGCATGTGGGCGTGCACCATTAACAATGCTAAAAAAGTTTTTCTCAGTAGACAAGTGGTGGTTGATGTTTTTTGTTCTTTAGATATGACACATATGATTCACCTAGCGATTCTCAACCCTCTACAACCTCACAGGTGATGGTCAGGTGCAATGTTCCCTCTAGTTTGTTTTTTGTTCATGACCTGTGTAGTATGTTAACACTATTGGAAGTAAAAAAAAATAACTTGAACTCCAATTTTGAAAACACAACTTTCTGTTTTATTTTTATTATTTTTATAAAGCTCTGACTGAAAGCTCTGAGTCTATGGTCTGAGAGAGAGTCCTGTAACTCTCTGTCTGCAAAATACAGTATATAATGACCAATGTTGGGCAATTAATTATATAGTTACTTCTTCAAAAAAGTAACTGAGCTATGCAAAAAACAAAGGTTTTTGCAGCTGTTTACCTAAAAATGCAGCCAAGGTGTTTTTTTAAATAAACATTTCAAAAAATTTACAGAACAATCAGGTGTTCTGCATCAAATCTGATGCCACACAAATTATTTGTGCCACTCCAAAACATAATTTCTGCCCACTATGAGATAAAGGAGAACAACAGCCTGATACCTGCAGGCCTGACAACAGGAGATGCATCACTGCTGTAACACCTGTAACATTCAGCAGTCGCCTCATTGTTCTGACACACACAACAAAACTATTGACTACACTACACACTAACTACACAAGATTTGCGCTAAACGTTGCAAATCTCTCAGATCTCAAAACACCGCTGTCACTCCTAAAACTTCCCTCTTCCTAAACTACTAAATGCCATGTTGCCATATCATTTTTGATTGGTCGACATGGTACTTTTTTCGACCAATAGGAAAGGGTGGGTTTTGTTTTTGCTCACAGGCGGAGAGTGTTTTTAAGCGCTTTCCTTATAAAACGCCGTTTTTATCATTTCTTCCCGCAGTAAATATAAACAACGATAGTATTCAGGAAGAAAATCAAACATTGCAGATATTTTTATCATAACTCTTGTTTTACGTATAAAGTCCACACTTTTTCCATCAATTGTTCCGTCTGTCCTGCTCACATCTCCAATGGTTGCACACGTTGTCATTAACGTGGCTTCACTCCACATCAGACACGCCGCTTTGCTAGCTAAAACACCGGTGTCGGCACATAAAGTCGCTGTCATAGCCTGTCAACGACGTTGATTAGCTGCGTATATACGAATGTGAATCGCATTATTGGCTGGACTATGGGATAAGGTGGCATCGTTCTAATCCCATACGGGAGCAGCCAGTTACTTACTGACTAACACTGCAAAACAGAATTGTTTAAGTTTTAATTTTAATGTCAATTCAGGTTAGATTTTTTTTTTTTGTGGGCAACGCAGATTTTCTGTGCGCAGAGACCGTGCCTGCAGTGCGCAATTGCGCACGCGCGCAGCTTAGAGGGAACATTGGTCAGGTGCATGGGTAGGGGTAGAAAGGGGAACAACCTCTGTTTGTTTAAGGCCAAAAAGGGTCTTATTTAGGCTCAGGGAATCATCATTGTATTCAGTAAAACAGATGATATGTCTGGGCATGCTGGAGTAATAAACACACTGTAAATATTGTGGAACACAATCCAAAGTGACCTCTCTCTTTTTTACGGGTTTTTTACATACCTCTCCTTGTTTTCCCCTTTGGTCCTGTCGTAATTACAATAATAATAATAATAGCTTATCTTAAAGCCTAGATTTCATTTCACCTATTGTGAAACCACTGTGGCTGTCATATGGAACACCACAATGCACACATAAACACATTTTTCTTTTGTTCTTCACCATTTGTATACACAGTAGTTTTTCACAGCTGCAACTTCATCAACCAGGTTATGTGGTTGATTCAGCTTCTCGGTTTGTTCGTGGGACTAATCAAAAAGTTGTGGCTTGATTTATGTCAGATGAACAGTTGGGGTACTCTGGGTGGTTCACCACCGTGGCTCACGGGGTTGGGAAGCGTATCTGTAACCGGAAGATTGCCGGTTCGATCCCCGGGCTCTCTCTCCTGGTCGTTGTGTTCTTGGGCAAGACACTTGGTGGCCAGAGGGGCCGATGGCGCGATATGGCAGCCTCGCCTCTGTCATTCTGCCCCAGAGCAGCTGTGGCTACAACCGTAGCTTTCCTCCACCAGTGTGTGAATGCAAGAGTGAATGAATAGTGGTATTGTAAAGCGCTTTGGGTGCCTTGAAAAGCGCTATATAAATCCAGTCCATTATTATTATTATTATTATACAGAGATCAAAACAAAACATCTGTGTCATAGCAACATATTGTTGAATGTTATGGTTTCCCGATTTAACCACTGTGGATTTGTTTCACTGATTATTGACTTTAAGTCACTAAAACAAATAAAAACAGATTTTAACACTCATCATTTATAGAGTCAAAGAAGTCAAATATTCAAAGCAGAGAATGATCTAAATAAAACTGTCAAAAGCAGATATTGTTCTTGCTTTGACCAAAACTTTCAAATGTAAAGACTTACTGTCCGATTCAAATTTTTTATGTATTTACATTTTTCAAAATTATATACTTAAATATATAAAATTCATCAGTAAATACAGCTGGATAAAGTTTGGAAAGCATACTTGTCTAAATCTAAAAAAGAGCAGTAACCCTCACAAAAGGAAAGGTCGGAGTTGACAACACAAATTATTATTATTATTTCTAAATTAGTCTTTTAATCATACTGAAATTGTTACATTAAATCTTAGGTTTCCCCTACCTGCCAAATCCCTTTTTAGCCCAGCCCATTTACACATGGATACTCTATGACAGAAATGACAAAACAGTGAAGTAAACACGTAGAAACACAAGGATTCTGATTCTTAACTATTTCATTTATTTCTATATTTTGTTTTTATTCATTTTTTACTTTTTGTCTTCCATACATTCCAGAGTTATTATACAGTATATATAACTTATGATATAAGTTTGCACATTTCCAGGACATACAGAATGCTATAAGTCTATTTGTGTGACAGGACCCACGGGAGTCACACAACTCGAAATGAATAATTCAGAGTGTGTTCAGGCAGCAGCAGACTGACCATCTGGAGGTTCTGGAGAACAGCGAGCACCAGGAGAACAGCGAGCACCAGGAGATCTGCTCGGTCCAATCAGCACTACATTAGGCCTGAATGAAACCACATTTGGTGTTACCTTTATAAGATATAACATTACTTATAACCAGGGGCGGATCTAGAGAAATTCATAGGGTGGCATGAGAGTGGCAAAGAAATCAAATGGGGTGGCAAAATCAAAGCCTTTTTTTCCAAACACATATGCAGGTGGTGAAAAATTATGCACACATTTTGTAAACATATACAACTGTTTATCTAAAAATGCAGCCAATACACCTGCCGTTTTTATTTTATTTTGCACAACCATTTAAAAATATTACTCTAACTAAAATGAGAGAACAATCAGGTCTCGCAATAGGATGCTCCACAAATTGTGTGTGCCAGTAAAAAAAAGTTTGTCCACCACAAGACAGAGGAGAACACTACAGGGATAAATCTGCTGGCCTGACAACAGGAGGTGCATCACTCCGCTGGTTTTCTACCTGGTGAGAGTGTTTACACTGCAATGTGCCTCTGTGACATTCATTAGTGCCCTCACTGACACACAAAACAAAACAGCGACTACAAAACAGACTAACTGCACAAGACAACACAACACACTAACGACATACTCCACACTAAACGTCAGAAATCTCCCACTTCTAAAAACTCGCTATCTCACTCGCTCGCTCTGTCTCGCTGCCGTTACCGTCACTCCCAAAACTTTCCCCTCTGTCTAAACAACCAAATCCCACGTGTTGACTTATTTTTTAATTGGTCAAAATGGTACATTTTCCCACCAATAGGAAAGAGGTGTCTTTTTTCCCCCTTTCTTTACTGTTTTCTCACTGTATTTAGAAAATGCTTAACCCCCCCCCCCCATCGATATTGAACCGTTCGATACAGTGCTTTCGGTTCGGTACGCATATGTATCGAACAATACAAAATTTTTAAGTTATTTTATCAACTTTTCTTCTGACGATGCTGTCTGTGTTGAGCGCTCAGTGGATCTGCGCTCGACAGTGCAGCCTAGGCGGAGTAGTCGAACGCAGATTCACTGAGCGCAGGGCAAGCTAGCGAGACAAGTTAAGCTCTCGTTGCAACATGGCAAATTGAACCTCCCCCACCCTCATTCAGATCTGGCGTTTGGAACTATTTTGGTTTTCATGTGAAGTATGACCCTGAAGGTAAGCGTGTCATGGACTAAAGTAAAACAGTATGTCGGATGTGCCACGCAATGCTCAATTACATTGGTGGGAACTAGTGTGTTAGCGCAGTTAGCTCATTAACGTGTTGGTCGTCCAGCCCCACGCACGGGGCTATACGCGGTAGCTCGTTAACGGAGATTAGCCGTGTTGTGGCGTTAACCTCATTTCAATGAGATTAACGCTGACAGCACTAGTGGGAACACAACGAATATGACTGCACATTTACTCCGACAGCATCCTAGTGCAAAGACAAGTGGAAGCAGACAAAACAACAAGCACGCATACAAACTTTACCGAGTCATTTAAACAGCCGTTAGCACATGATTCTCCTTATGGGGACCTGATATGTTTAATATGCTGCTGAGAGTATAGCCCAGAAGAAGCGTATAGTATAGCTTTTATTTTGGAAAGAGACATTTCTCTGTAATAAACTCTCTTTTCCAAAGATGAGTGATTTCTCAATCAGATACAGGGCTCGAAAAATCGCTAGCCCGACGTCCTGGGGCTAGCGATTTTTCCAGTCGGGCTACCAAAATCTATCTCTGCGCTGCCCGTCGGGCTATCGTTGGAAGGAAAAATATATGTTAATGCTTTTGCATTCTTTCGGAAATGTAGCTGGGTAATTATGTCATTGGCATCGGTGAGCCACTGTCAATATGTGACATACTGAAAATGCGTTTGAAATTGCGTTTGAAATTGCGCTTGTTTTTTGCTTTCACTTTGCAATCGCGCGAACTGTGTATAGAGAGCGACAGCACTGATTGGTGAGTGATGATAATTTGTGCACCAATTCCTCTGACATCGTCTTATCAATCGTTAGCTTACTATGCAAACATGACAAGTGAAATCTCCCGCAGCTTAAACATGTGAGAGGTTGATAGCGCAGAGAATCGCTGAGCGTTATGTGAATGCGTGTGTAAAAGCAGCAGGATATATATTTTAGTTCTGCTGAGCCAAATAAGACAGGTCAGGGTGAAGAAGTGACAGCCAAAGAAAAGCTTACCACAAAACGGAAAAGTTATGACAAATCAGACTATAAGGCAAAAAGAAAGTGCAGCTTTATGGTTTCATGGACAAAAGAATTTCTGTGGCTGCAATATGACGAGCTAAATAACCAGGGCTGCACATAAGTGGTCCGCAGGTGCGCATTCGCTGTCAAAATAAAAAACGCGCACAAGATAAGAAGTTGCAACGTGTGTTTGCGTACATAAGATTTTCTGGAGGAGGACAGACATTTGTTTAGAACTCTTAAAGATGTCGAAGAAGCTCCTTTAAGCAATTACTTTGGCGTTCCTCCACCTCCAAAGAAATGTCAGGAGTCCTGACCTGTCTTTGGCTCAGCAGAACTAAAATATATATCCTGCTGCTTTTACACACGCACTCACATAACGCTCAGCGATTCTCTGCGTGATCAACCTCTCACATGTTTAAGCTTGCTGTGGGAGATTTCACTTGTCATGAAGATGTCACGTGAAGCCACGTTAATGACAACGTGTACAACCATTGGAGATGTGAGCAGGACAGACGGAACAATTGACGAAAAAAATGTGGACTTGTGGACTACCAGTTTTTAAATTGTGTTGATAGGCCACGTAAAACAAGAGTTGTGATAAAAATATGCAATGTTTGGTTTTCTTCCTGAATACTATCGTTGTTTATATTTACTGCGGGAAGAAACGGTAAAAGCAGCGTTTTATACGGAAAACGCTTGAAAACACTCGGCCTGTGAGCAAAAACGAAACCAAATATCCCCACCCTTTCCTATTGGTGGAAAAATGTACCGTGTCGACCAATCAAAACATGGCATTTGTTGTTTAGGGAGGGTGGAATTTTAGAAGTGACAGGGGTGTTTTGAGATGTGAGAGATTTGCCACGTTTAGCGCAAATATTGTGTAGTTAGTGTGTAGTGTAGTCAATAGTTTTGTTGTGTGTGTCAGAACAATGAGGCGACTGCTGAATGTTACAGATGTTACAGGAGTGATGCATCTCCTGTTGTCAGGCCTGCAGGTATCAGGCTGTTGTTCTCCTTTATCTCATAGTGGGAAGAAATTATGTTTTGGAGTGGCACAAATAATTTGTGTGGCATCAGATTTGATGTAGAACACCTGATTGTTCTGTAAATTTTTTGAAATGTTTATTTAAAAAACACCTTGGCTGCATTTTAGGTAAACAGCTGCAGAAAACTTTGTTGTTTGCAAAACTCAGTTACTTTTTTGAAGAAGTAACTATATAATTAATTGCCCAACATTGGTCTTTATATACTGTATTTTGCAGAGAGAGAGTTACAGGACTCTCTCCCAGACCACAGACTCATAATACAAGTCAGAGCTTTATAAAAAAGAAAAAAGAAAGTTGTGTTTTCAAAATTGGAGTTCAAGTTTTTTTTTTTTTACTTCCAATAGTGTTAACATACTACACAGGTCATGGACGAGATTTTTTTTAAATTTTCATTATAAGTGGGCTAAAGCAGTTAATTAAAAGTAGTCTAACATAAATGCTGTAATTTGATTATTTTAATAAACCATGTAACTTGAATGGATTCGATGCTGGCGTGACTACAGTGCACACATCTGCTGTCGCTCAAGGTGGTCCAAGGGACCGCTCAGGGAGCTTGTGTGTTTGCTCAGACACATGAAAAATTAGAGAGAACATTGGTAATACGATGCAGTTAGCATTTATGTTCACTGTTAACTGTAACTACGCTCAAAGTGTTAATGCTATCTTATTTTAATAAACAACACTGTCATATGCGAAACTAGGGTGGCACTTGGGGTGGCAAGAGATTATTTTAGGGTGGCACTTGCCACCCCATGCCACCCTTCTAGATCCGCCCCTACTTATAACATTTTTATTTTCTAAAACAGAACAATTCCTGTTTCACCAGCAAAAAACAATGAAGAAGCGCTTGTCAATTGAGGCAAATCCACAGTCTTTCCTTGGTTTTTAACTCATGAAAATCTATGAGCAGGCCATAGGACAGTCCTTGGTAACCTCTCTCGTAGAGATAGCGTGAGAAGCTTAATGTTTCAGAAGGGAGTAGAGTACGCTGCTAATCCTCCACATCAATAGGAACCAGTTGAGGTGGTTCAGGTGTAAAACTAGCTGGTTGTGTGCATCCCCACCCCCTTACTTTAGTGTTCCCGGTCACAATGGACTGGTCAGTTTTAACAGCTCTTAAATTAACATAAAAAACATTTTTCACCACCAAATTCAGTTCAGTGGGTAGTTCAATGGGTTGTTCAGTGGGTCTTTCATTTATTTGGTCATTCAGTGGGCCATTCAGGGGGTCAGAGGCCAAAGGGAGTGTGGGGGGATTGCCATTTCTTTACTATGGTGGAACATTATAGATGTAACAAAGTTGATTACCTAGAGGTCACCTTAGAAAAGCTGTAGGAGGTTCCCCTTGAAGAGATAAGTCTGAGCTTCTTTGCTAGACGCTCCTGCAAACTGAACCCAGGTAAGCATCAGAAAATGGATGGATGAATGGAAAAATCAATCAAATTCATTGATGTAGACAAGGGCAATACAACAGTGATCCTCTTAGTTCTCTTTTTAGCTTTAGTTCTCTTATTTTCAGTTAGGTCCACACGTACACGGGTATTTTTGAAAACAGAGATTTTCCGTTTTCGTTTTAAAAAATGATACTGTCCAACGTAAACGCAGAAATGAAGGAAAACGCTGCTAGGAACATGCCAAAGCAACAGGTGGCAATATATTCCTAACCGTGTAGAAATGATGGCCAATCAGAAGTCTAGAAGCCTCGGTGGGAAATAGTAAACAAAGCTGGGGCATAGAAGCAGAACCGAGTCGTATGTGTGGAGGGACAGTAACTGTGTGTGCATATGTAAGCATTTAAACACTGCAGAGAGTACAATTAACAGTAACAGTATTGTAGAAATTCATTTCACCGAAACAATAACGTGGCGCACAGTGTGACGTCAAAAAAGGCGCACACCTTTGACGCTGCGTTTTCTGAGTTTTCTCCGTTTTTCTCGTCCACACGTAAATGCAAAAACCGAGTTTTCGGAAATATCCACCCTGGCTGGCGTTTTTAGAAATCTCAGTTTTCAGTGACCGAAAACGCCGTTTACGTGTGGACGAAAGGTGCAAACGCATAGAAAAATCTGTGTTTTCAAAAAAAAAGTGTACGTGTGGACGTAGCCTGAGGCTCATTGTGGCTGAGTGTTTATGTAACTGCAAGACAAGAATAAAGATATTTAATCATAATGTAGACAGAGTTGGCACAAGTACTGACATTCTGTACTTAAATAGAAGTACAAATAGTACTGTTAAAAAGACTCCAGTAAAAGTTGGAAGTACTGATTCAACTAATTTACTCAAGATAAAGGGAAAAAAAGTTGAAACTCTGAAATGTCAAAGTAAGAAAATAAAAAGTAGGTCTTTGGAGGACGTCTCTATTTTTGTGAAAGCTAACTAAGCCTTGTGCTATATTAACATAATGATGAAATAATATCAGTAGATGGGAATCCAAAAAAAGACAAGGAATGACTGAAAACACACAGACTAAATACACACAGGAGGCTAATGACGGAAGTTGGAACACATGAGGAAACAGCTGACACACAAGAACATAACGACATCACAAGGGGAGAGTAAGGGCCTGTCTAAATATGCATATGTGTGCGTACTTGCGTTCTCGTGATACATCATCAGTTGGAGACCAAGTACTGTTCCAATTCAAAGTAGGCATCAAGCCAAGAACCCGAAAAATTCCCGGATGTGTTCTCACTCCGCCTGTTTTATTGAGCATGCATCGGTGGTGACTCGTGTGTACTTGGTACAGCTAAATATCCCAGAATGCATTTCGTCCAAAACCCAAACGTGGCAATGGCTGAGGAGTGCAGCTAAAAACTTTTATTACTCTTTCTGGGTCACAAAATAAACTTTGAAGTTATTTTCAAGCGAGAATGTAGCTGTGTACGCTTCAAATATCTGCTCGATTTATCTAGATATCATATATTTCCAAATGTGCTCTGACGTTTTCGGAGACGTCTGTTACCCACCAGCTCCATAGCAGACTGGGAGGTCGAGGTTCATTTGAGCCGGCGAGAACAGTGGACTCCCGGCACATCGTTTTCAACCCCTCCGCGGTCTTTCGCTACTCAGGTTAAACATGATATATAAGTCTCTTAGATGACTTCGAAATGTTAATGTTCAGTTTATTTCAGTGTTTTATTTGTTCCTGGCTGAGATATATTTCAATTCAGGAGGAGACATTTTCACCGGGAACAAAAACAGCATGTTAATATGTGGAGATTCTGAAGGATGCTTCAAAATGATCAGATTATATTTTAAATATTTGTTCAGTTCTCTTCCAAACCCCAGCAGCTGTCTATTGTAGTTTTTGAGTGTCCACTAAAATAAAAATAAAAGCCTTCTAACATCTCACCTGTTTGTTTTTATTAAGGCATACATGTACATTATTTTTATTAATAGAGATTTCACTACTGAGGTTAAACACAATATATAAGTCACTTAGATCACTTCTAAATGTTAATGTTTGGTTTATTTCAGTGTTTTATTTGCTCCTGAGTAAATTGGTTTGGCTGAGATTAAAGTTAAGCTTCATAACATATTAATCACAGTTAAATTAAGAGGGGACAGCAGTAAAAACTCCGGACCCGTGACATCATCAAGTACGCTGGTGTTCCAATTGTACAAATCTTAAGTCCGTGCTCGCGTTCTCGGCAAGTCCAGACTCGTCGAGAACGCGAGTACAGACTTCCGTACTTGAGAATTGAGAAAGGCCTTAAAGCTAAACACATAGACAACAGGAACATAGGACCTCTTCAAAATAAAACAGGAAACATAATGAAACGCAGACATGACAACATGAACTTGACAACAAAAAATATGCAGACATGAAACACAAAGGACAAGGAAGATTATCAGTGGGGTTGAAAACACAAGGGGAATCCAATAAAAAAATGAACTTAGATAACCTAATGAACTTAAACATAACCCATAAACATCAAAAATAAACTAAAACTCAAAACGTTGGGTCAAAAGACCCAGGATCGTGACACCTGCTGCTCTTTTTGGATGTACACACCTGAATTCAACCAGATGTGTGCATCTGTTTCATGAGTTCCTGGCTAATTTCCATCCTCTGCACTTACAGTATACTATTTATGTTGACTTTTTTTCTAGACGGTATAAAGTTGGTATGAAGGTGGAATTCATCAGCTAAAATCAGTATGAATCTCTGCTACACTTGATGTAACCTAACACTGACCATGAAACCACAGCCACTGTGCACCAGTCACTCACTGTTCTTTACTTTAAACCCACCACAGTACAGCAAACAAACCTGTTTATCCTGCACTAACTGCTTTTCATATAATCTTTAAATAAAACAGTCTACCTCAGTTTGTTTTGCAGCACATTTCAAAATATGAAAAAACATGCCACATGTACAGACCCAATATCTGATTTAAAAACATGAAGACTTACATGTAAGCTTTACATTTTCAGTTTATCAAGCACCACTGAGCATTCTTACCTTTAATTCTAAGCTCTCTTCTTCCTCTCCTGTACTGTCTGTATTATCATTCTCCATCTCTGAGTGAAGTTAGCTCTCCTTGTTTTCTCTCCCTGTGAAATACATCAGCTGGATCTTTAGCTAGGAAGCTAGGTCCTTTATGTTCAGTCCTCTTCTGTGGGGCTACCTAGATGCTGAAGTACCATACCCTGTAACTTATGGACACCTGCAGTTAGTCTGGTGTTGTGCAAAAGTATTTGTACTTTGTTACTTCTCATCCCTAAAAGAAAATTTACATATGTATGACAAGTCCAACTTGTTCAGCAGGATTCCCAGTACTTCTTCTCTATGACTTATGAACTTGTCTATGACTAAAATGTGTATTCAAAGTACAAGTGTGTGACTCAATCCAGAAAGTATGCTATTAAGTGACCATTTTTATTATTTTAAAATGGTTCTTAAAATAATATCCCAACCAACTATCATAGTTTTTTTTTCTCACTGTAATTGTGTTTGTATGGAAAATCTGCACTTGAATTTAAATGTCAGAATCAGCTCGCAACTTTTGAAAAACGTCAATCTTCATGACATTAAAAACACCAATAATCATGTGTCTGCTCCCTCGTGCCAGTGCACTTTGTGTCTGCTTGTTTTCAACTCCACATTCTTATTCTTGGACTCCTATAGAATGGCTTTGTATGATTTAAGTTCACAGTAATCCTTATGTATTCACTGTCTAAAAACCAGGTGAGTCCATGCGTTTCTGTTTAAGTCAACTTTCTTCTGGTTGGCTGTTCCTCATAAACAAGGTTGGAATGGAATGTCAAAGGTGTGTTAGAGTCAGTCTAAGAGCCAATCCACTTCCTGTTAAACTCACTGCACAAAACTCAAAAGAGTGAAATGTAAAATGGCTAAAGCAATTCTTGATTACTGCTTTTACACAAAAATCCAACTGTTCTTTGTTTCATTAGTGGATGAAGATACTGCACTGATAATATGTGGAATCCATCCATCCATCCGGGGGGCGCTGGAGCCTATCCCAGCTGTCATAGGGCGAGCGGCGGGGTACACCCTGGACAGGTCGCCAGTCTGTCGCAGGGCCAACACACAGGGACAGACAACCATTCGCGCTCACATTCACACCTAATGGCAATTTGGATTTTCCAATTAACCTATCCCCACAAGCTGCATGTCTTTGGACGGTGGGAGGAAGCCGGAGTACCCGGAGGGAACCCACGCAAACACGGGGAGAACATGCAAACTCCACACAGAAAGACCCCGGCCTGATATTGGAATTGAACTCAGGACCTTCTTGCTGTGCGGCAACAGTGCTAACCAGTGCTAGCCTATGTGGAATCCAAGTTAGATAAAATTTATTTCATTATTTTTTATTTTTTACTGATATGCCAATTTGACCATAAAATGCTAGCATTACATCCTGGGAGTTCTCAGTTATATTAGAAGTTATCTGGTTGAGTTACTGAGATGGGTACACTAAGGGACATATAATCTCAATGATATTATAAAAAAGCCAAGAGTAAAAAAACACAAAAAACATTGTTGATTGCTGAGTCTAAATCCTGTGTGTTTGGCTCAAAGGAAGCACTTCTACATGCATTGAACTCTAAAAATGTATGTGAATCTTTGACCATTTTTAGTATGAGCACTATAAGAGCATACATATGACAGAAATTTGCGTTTTGAGTTCACTTTCACAGGAATGTTATGGATATAAATAAGCCTGAAAGACTTGGCATAGGTAATCTTTAAAGATTTCTTGTCCAGTAGGTTTTCAAATACAATTTCAAAAGAGTTTCTGTAAACATAACAGAGATGGACCTTTGTTTATGGCTCCAACAAAGACTAAACTGATAAATATGCAGTTTGGCAGTGTAACAAAAGGCAGTTTGGTGAACAAGGCCCACTGTCTTTCCAAGAACCTTGAAAATCTATTTCAGACTCCTTGAAGATAAAATTATCACAGTGCTGTCTTTCTTTGTATCTCTCCATTAACCTTTGCTCTGTCGTGCTCTCACTGACTAGCAATCATTCTCTGCAGACCCTCCCTAACATCATATACTGTGAATGCACACCCCAAGCCTCTTTTGTCTCAGTCACATTAGAGTGAGAATGGTACAGTGACCAACTTGTGAGTAAAAAAACTGGTGGTTGCAAGGTGACTGCACTGATTTTTTGTCTGTGCTGTTGGAGACCACTTGTAAGAAGAAGACACTATCTGGTCATCTAGTTGAGCATGCTTCTGGGAGACCACTTTCAACTGCAAGGCAATTGCACAGTTCATCTGGTGGATGACAACCTGTCTCCAAAGCCTGACTCAGACTGACTGCAATCACTCTCAGACAGATTGTCAGCATGTTGCAATCAATCAGAGTTATTCTGGGGCTTCGATGCTGGTCATATTCTGGTTATATTCATATATAAGCGGAAAGTTGCTGAGTACATCTATGTCATTTTGCAAATAAATGACTCCTGCAGCTCCTACGTCACTATTTCTGGAAGAATTCAGAATTTCTGTTTCATCTGTTTGATCAGATTTCTGAGTTTTGCCAAATGATCACAGTTAATTGCCGTATCATCACGAGCAAAAAGATTGCATGTACTTGTGCCCCCTTGCAATTGCCAATTTGATGTTTTATCACCATCTTACAGCACTAAAGTTACTTGGCAGACTGTGAGTAGTCACATTTCAAAGCCAACGGAAAATTTGGCATTTTGGCAATTTGTTTTCCCCAGTGCGACTAACCCTATCCTGAAACCAAGCACACTTAACATTAGTCACATTTTGCACACACACTAACTACTTGAACACAGTTAGGTCTAATAATACAAGTTTTGTAGTTTTTGGCACCATTCATTACCACAGGGGTTTTAAAATATTTGAAAGATGTGATTGAAGTTTCAGTGTTCAATTATTTAGTTGTCTAAATCTACTGTTAGTAGCTCCTACTGTATTCATTAAGGCTATTGTCTTTTAAATGTGTTCTAATTATTTATATCATATTTGATTTTATATAAGTTTAAAACCTTGCGCTGTAACATTAGCCCATGGGCTCACAGTTTGGTGGACACCAAGTACTTGAATGCTTTAGAAAAGAATTACCCCAAGGCTAACCAAAATTTTAATGGGTACATCGAACTTAGGAATTTTTATAGTGAGACATCCAAAATCATATTAATGACTAACCTTAGTCTGGGGATTGGTCATCTTAGATGCTCCCTCCACTGAAGTGTGGCCTGTTTTCTGCATTTTTTCCGTTATACGATTGCATTTATCTCTGCCCGTCAGGGATTCTCACATTAACTTTTGTTAAGTTAACGCTCATTCTCCATTTTTAAGGTTGTAATGTATTTATATTATCCTAGCAATAGCTCTGTAGCTAGCCGCCAGGTAGCATGCCACTATATGCCAGCTAGCTCAACTTCAGTAACCTTCCTAATATGCTATCAAATTTACTTATAGGTATAAATAAAGTAACCTTGGACCTACAAACATTGCTGTTTAATTTTCTGTTTTCATTTATGTCCGAAGTGATAGCAGAGCTGTCCATTTTTACTTTTTGGAAATCCCTGAGTCAGAACATGGTATATCATCTTTAGGTGAAAACTAGCGAGCTAACTTCCTGCTCTTATCAAACTCCATTAAACTTCACTAATCCTCTTATTAATGAATATTTGAATATTAACTTTTTTGTAGCACTTGAACAACAGCCAAGATCATTTTCATTAAAGATGAAAGAATTTAAACAGTTTTTAACCTACAGTGATGCTGCAGTGTTTGAGTTTGGAAACCGAAGAAGTTTGGACCCGTTAATGACTAATAATGTCAGACTTACGGCAAAATGTGGTTTAGAAAATTCTTTTCACTGTCACAAACTAGACAGCTAGAAGATGAGTCAGATATTAAAAGTTAGAAAGTTAAAAGTTTGGCAGTTTAAAAGAAGAAAACTTCAATGCGTTTTCCAACCCTGAAAATTTTGTGTGTTTTGCAGTGAGGGATCACAAAATGCTATATTTCAATCCACCCCTCTGTATTTTGAGAGCCTGTAATTTTGAAATTGTGAAGGTAAAATTTTGTGGTTAGGTCCTTTCTCCTGTCTTTTAATACACTTTAATTCAGCAACAATAATTCAGCAGACTACTCCATGCACTGGCATTGAACCATAATGGTGAGGTTCCATATAATAAGTATGAGTTTGAAAAGGTATTTCTAAAGTCTATACTACAGGGTTAGCCATTTATATAGATACACTGTAATAAAATGGGAATGGTTGGTGATATTAAAGTCCTGTTTGTGGCACATTAGTACATTTCGGGGGGGGGGGGGGCAAACTCCTCAAGATGGGTGGTGACCATTGTGGCCATTTAGAAGTCGGCCATCTTGGATACAACTTTTGTTTTTTCAATAGGAAGAGGGCCATGTGACACACACTTATTGGTAATGTCACAAGAAAAACAATGGTGTGCTTGGTTTCAACGTAACTTTCATGAGTTATTTACAAGTTTCTCTTTGTTCACAGCCATTGACATGTCAAAGAGGTTAACACGTGAGGAGCGGATCGAAATTCTGGTGAACGCAGTAACCGGGTCATTGCAGCAGATTTCAATGCAAGACACCCTACGAGACCACCCATCTCCCATGCTACAGTTAGCAAACTGCTTGCTAAGTTTCGTGAAACTGGTTCAGTGTTGGATTTGCCAAAATGTGGACGCAAGAAAACTGTCACTAATGAAGAAACATCAGTGGCTGTCCTAGCTTCATTCAGCAAGAGCCCACAGCGTAGCACTCGCCGCATGTCACTGGAGAGTGGCATTAGTCTAACATCTCTTCGGTGGATATTAGCTACTCACAAATGGCACCCTTACAAACTCCGGGTACTGCAGCATCTCAACGAGGATGACACAGATCGGCGCACAGAATTTGCAGAATGGGCAAAACAAAAATTGGAACAGGACCCTCAGTTCACGCAGAAGATTTTGTTCAGTGATGAGGCAAACTTTTATGTGAATGGTGAAGTTGACAAACAAAAGCACCGCTATTGGTCTGACACTAACCCACATTGGATGGATCCCTCCAAGACTGCTGGAACAACAAAAGTGATGGTTTGGTATATGGGGTACAACGATAGTGGGTCCATTCTTCATCAATGGAAACCTCAAGGCCACTGGATATTGTCAGGGTCCCTGTGCCTACCTGGTCGGCTCAGTATGGCTACATATGTTTTTATTTTCATTTTTGTTCCTGCTCTCTCCCTTCCTCTCTCTCCCTCCTCCCTCTGCCTGGGTGGAGCTCACCTGTGGGCTCCTGCCCTTGGCCCACGCACCTGGTTGCAATCACGCACCTGTGGCTCATCACCTTAGAGTGTTCCAGCTCCTTTTTAAGATGGCAGCTCTGTGTTTCTCATTGCTGGACCGTTGCCGACCCTCGTCAGTGTAACCCCAGCTCAGTTCACTCTAGAGTGTTTCTCAGCGATCTTCCTTTGTAATCCCTTCGTGTCTCTGTGTACAGATTCCCTGGACCAACCCCTGTGTTACCCGAGTGATCGAGTGTGCGAGGAGTGTGAAGAGGAGCGTGAGGCGTGGATGGAGTGTGTGGACTTCCTGCGTCTTTCCCCATTTGTGTGTGGACCCCAGAGCCTGGCTTTCCCCACACCTTTGTAAATAGATCACCTGGTGTTGCTGTAATAAAGACTCTTGTGTTTTCAAAATTTAGAGCCTGCGCGTGAGTCCGTGCAGTTGTGACAGATATTTGAAATTGCTACATGATGATGTGTTTCCCTCTTTATGCACTGAAGCTGGCACGTTCCCTGAGTTTTTCCAGCAACATGGTGCACCACCACATTATGGGTGCCAGGTCCGAGCATTCCTAGATGAACAGTTTCCTGGAAAGTGGATTGGTCGTCGTGGGCCAGTTGAATGGCCCCCAAGGTCTCCCGATCTGACCCCCTTAGACTTTTATCTTTGGGGTCATCTGAAGGCAATTGTCTATGGTGTGAAGATACGAGATGTGCAGCACCTGAAACTACGGATACTGGATGCCTGTGCTGGCATTTCTCCTGCGGTGTTGCTATCAGTGTGTGAAGAGTGGGAGAAGAGGGTTGCATTGACAATCCAACACAATGAGCAGCACATTGAACACATTTTATAAGTGGTCAGAAACTTGTAAATAACTCATGAAAGAATAAAGTTACGTTGAAACCAAGCACACCATTGTTTTTCTTGTGACATTACCAATAAGTTTGATGTGTCACATGGCCCTCTTCCTATTGAAAAAACAAAAGTTGTATCCAAGATGGCCGACTTCTAAATGGCCACCATGGTCACCACCCATCTTGAGGAGTTTGCCCCCTCACATATACTAATGTGCCACAAACAGGACTTTGATATCACCAACCATTCCCATTTTATTATGGTGTATCCATATAAATGGCCCACCCTGTAGATTCAGTTGTGATCTAAAGAAAAAAAAAGGCTGAACCCTGGCATGCTAAGATTTATCTTTTGAGGTGAGACTCTGTAATGTGACCCTGTGACTCTGTGACTACATTAGCGTCGCTGCAGGGTGATTAAAGCGCACACACAAACAGCAATACACAGTGCAGGTAACAGTCTATCATCAGGACTATCCCATGCATTGCCAAACAGTGTTATAAATAAATATCAGCCTGAGAGTATAAATGTGCACATGCAAATAAACACTCTAGAAGAACCAGTAAGCTTGGGGTAGATTTTTTTTTCTTTTTGCAGCCCTCACTGCAAACTCTACAACAAACACTTTTTGACTTCAGTTTCCTCCCTGGTATACAACAAAGCACATAGCACCGTGAGGGTGCAGTCATATTTCAAGCTGTGAAAATGCTGGGAGTTGGACACTGGAGCCTTTTTGCTATTACATCTTCAGTTTTTCTTTATTCTTTTCCATTTGTTATTAGCACTGGTTCTATCCAACTGTCAAACTAACTTTTCTAGCTGCATATGAATGAGCTTCTTTTTTTTCTCTCTTTCTCCCATCAGCTGAGCTACGTTGAATAAATCATCCCGCAAATCCCCTGGGCCAGACGGGCACACCGTCTAGGTTCACAAAGCACTCGAGATTCTCCTGTCACTAGCTTTGCAGGAAATGTGCAATGACAACTGGAGAGGAGAGGTAGCCTATTTTAAATGCAGTGTGTATAATTTTGCAAACAGTTTGCTTTGAGATTACAGACACTTCAGCAAGACAACTGTCAGAAACAGGTGATGATTTTTTTTTTAAAGATCAGTCACTCTATAAGATACACTGTAAAAAATCTGTAAAATACTGGTAATTTTTTTGCCAAAATGTTATGTGTTTTTCTGCTGACTTTTTTTTTTACATTTCTATCAACCTCAATACATATAATTCTGTAAATTTACTGTACAATTTCCCTACCGATTATGGATACTTTTGTGAATTCCAATATGGAAAATTTCCTCATATAAAAACAACAGATTATAGCATGCTTGTATTCTTTTTTATTTTTTACAGTGTAATAAATTGCTTCCTAAAGTTTCTTAAACTCAAACACAATTATTTTGACACTCCATACTTCTCACACTGTGCTACTCTAAAGTCACACCATTATAAACGTCAGCTCTTTAAGATAAAAGGTCTGTTAATTTGGCTGCCTTCCATTGTGATCATCAGATTTATCAATGGCACCAGCTGTGACAAGCAGCTTGAAGAGGCTATTAGGGTATTAAGAGCCTTTAGTGCCTAATTCAAGTCCAAAACAGAATAGCTGATGTGACCTTATATATCTGCTTAGTGATCAGAGAACAAACAAGCATCTTGCTTTTGAGCTTCTGTCAGCTGGGGAAGAAGGATTTCTTATCTAGTGTTGCATGCTTTGTTGTGTTTTAATGTTGAGTGTATTTTAGTGTTGCATGCTTTTATTGTATTTATTGGAGCTTCTTCTTTTTTATTTTGTTTAGTTTTACATTCTTTTAATTATTCTTCCCCCTGGTCAGGATACATTTTATGCTGTAAATAAAGTATATATTTTATCAATTATTTTAACCAGATTTTACATGTCTTTCTGTTCCCGTGATCATACCCTGCTGCTCTTCCTGTTTTAGAAGGGGTTCCCTTCTAACTTACACCCGTGACATTTTCAGGCATTTGAGTTTTGACCCAGAGCAGTTTTGATGTCTTAAAACTGTCCCGACCAGCCACTATAAGGGATCAGTTATCCTATTTTGAGGTGGGAAACCATTACATTTTTCTTTTTAATTGTAAAGAGCATTTCCCTCCCCCCCCTCTCCCCTCCCCCCAATCTCTTCTTGTAACAGTCAGCAGTCAAATTTCTATACTTTTGAAAACCTGCAGTACGTTCAGGAAGAGGTTCAGTATTGTCTGAAATTGATTGTCTATACTGAAATAAGCAATACCATCTATAGAAGAGAAAAAAGAAACATCTGGATGACAGAGTGTGTTGCTACAAAATATGTATGTGTCATTCATTTTAAATGAGCCCTTTGCAGATGTGCTATCAATTCCATGTGCATTCCATGTGCATTCTCTGATCTATAAGAATGTGCGTGGGTCCAGGTGTGTCTGTGTGTGTGTGAGAGAGTCACTTTGCAAGAAAGAAGCAGGTATGACTGCATTGTGTGTGTATAGCATCTGCATTGTGTGCATGTCTACCTGGAAATGCTCTGCCTATGAAAGTAATGCTCTCCAGACAAAAAGAGCTTTATTTCTCAGCAACACCCTCACTGATGTTTACAAGGAAGGTATTTGTATGCTGGGAGGTGGACTCATTGTTATCCCCATAAATTCTTTTTCTTGGCTCTCAAAGTGACTCCAGAGTAATGACTGTTACACCTGAGGACCCCCTAACTTACTTGCAGCCTCTGGATTGATGGAATAAGTATACATATGCCCAAAAAAGGAGACCCCCGGTCTTACACTACAGATTAAAACCATTCACAGTGAACAGGTTCACCTGAAAATAGGGTGATTCAGGAGTTGGCAGTTTTTAAAAATGAATCATCCTCCCTCAAATGTGGCAGCTGAGGCCATTTTTTCTGTACCTCTCATTTCTTTTCAGGGTTATAAGTAAGTTAGGGATATATATATATATATATATATATGAAAACTTCCAATTGATCTTTATCCCTGCAGAGATCAAACTAGAGAGCCTTTGATTGTGAACCTATGCCAGTCTTCTGCTGTCCAATTTTGGTGAGCCAATACAAACTAGCCTCACTTTCTTGGGTTTCTTTGGTCACCCAGTGCAATCTTCTGCTGCTGTAGCCCAGACAGAGTGGTCTGAAAGAATGATAGAAACAAAGGATTGACCTTATTGTGCTAATATCGAGCAGGTCAATACCAGTGCTGGTATCAATACTATTGATATCTGCATCAATCCACCCACCTCGACTGCATAGCTAAAGCAAGCCAATATAGCTAGCTGTAATCTTGATTTGAATAACAGGAGCTTGTTAGGCTTTCAGATTGTATTATGGCATCAAATGACTATGTATATACTTTCTCAGAAATCTAATATCAGCAAGGCCACAATGGAAATACACTAGTACAGTGGCCAAGGATGCTGACACCCTGACCCCCATCTCCTTTATAGGTAGTGTCCGTTTGCCCTTTGTCTGCCCCTCACTCTCAGTAACTCTTGCTTCCTGCCCTGGGGGTGGGGGTTGATTGTCCTCCTGCCCTGCACCCCAGTTCTTTGTTCCCATTCCAGGCCTATTTTCTATTTTGTATTTTTACACCCATTAACCGCAATATTATAATGTTGCAAGCAATCACAAACTATATTCTCTTTAACTCTGATGTATATTAAGGAATCTATTCTCAACAATAGCTATGTAGAATTAAACCAATCTCAATTAAGCTCTTATTTCTAAACCCCAACCCGCCCCAAATAGATGAACTTCATTAAAACTGCCTTTCTGTCATGTGAAGGCTGTGTGCAGGCAGGAAAAGGACCCAAAATGCAGACTCACGGAAATAAAAGGTGAACTTAAATACAGCTTTAATGCTGGACAGCAAGATAGAAAACTGGCTGAATTAGAATACAAAATAAATTAACGCGGCAGGCTGACAGACAGAACACACCGTACAATATGATGGTAGCCAAACCAACCAAAGGCTTAAATACACAGAGGGAGCAATCAGGGAATGGGTAACAGGAGGGAAACACAGCTGGGGCAAATCAGGCCTAACGAAACAGGGGAAGCAAAACCAGATACATTAACATAAGACATGGACCTTCAAAGTAAAACAGGAAACATAACACAGACTTGACACAGGGATACAGCAACTATGGAACAGAACAGAAACCAGAAGGCACAACTCTGACAAAGAAACCAAAAGACTAGAAATGATAAATAAAGGCAAAAATCAAAGTACAATAATAATGAAAACTCAAAACGACTCAGGCACCCGAACACTTTCTGTTAGCAGAAGTAGCTGAAAACAAAACAGTCTGTCTGATCTCCTCTTCACTTCACGTGTTCGAGCACTTCATGATGCAGCACACTCTGGCTCACTCTTTAAGGCCATCAAAGTAGAAGCAAGATTCAAAGATCAATAATAAATACTGGGAGCAGTCCAACCCTCCCCCCACCACCACCACATTGCACCTTTCTCTCTTCCTGTCTCAACAAGACTCACACTATCCCTCGAGTGGTGAACTTTAAAGGAAAATCCATCACACACTCTGGGCTGCACGTCCACTGACACACTCGGTCTTTATTTGCTGGTGGACAACTCTATTAGAGTTGTGATATGTTGAAGTGAAAACTCCCCTCAGGCCTGCAGTGCAGACCTGCGGCTCTTTGCCAGCTCGGCTGATGCCTCACCTAATTGTTTCACATTTAAATGTCAACTACGGCGTTAATGGAATGTGTCTAAAGAGCCTGTGACTGAAGGGAAGTAAATGTTTTACAGAACCATGGAGAAAGCCAACATGCAGGGCAAGATTTATGGTTTCCTAATACAGAACTGGTCTCATTTCACAACTCAAGGAGCAACTCGATCACACTTACACAATGTGTTTAACCCCGTACATGTTTAAGGAATGTCCTTTTAACTTTAGTAATGTATTTTAGTTGGCAGTGTGCTTTGTGCCTGCCCGTTCTCAATACTGCCTCTCTGTCATTAGGCATTCGATACAAAGTGTCCAGCCATGGCAACAATGAAATCAGTCTCACTACCAATTAGCCACAAACGGTATATAGGACGCACAGGTTCAGTGCTAAAAGGGATCTTCTAATCCAAACTCTGAACCTTTCCTAAGTTGTCATTGATACCTTATCTCACCTTTTGGTTATGTTAGGGCTTAAAGTAACCAAAGGGTGAGATAAAAGAATGTAGAATCCATTATACTCAAAGCCTAGAAAACTTGTGATTTATACTACTATCGATCCTTTCAGCATGCTTACACGGCAACAGTCTCATGGCATGGTATCACTTCTATTTTATCTATCCTATCTATAGATTCATCTGCAGATGCATGAAGTGCGGTTTTGCAGGAAAAAGGAGGACGCAGGAAGACACTGGAGGTTAGAGGGGCTAGAGGAACTGATAAGTTCATTCATCCTCCAAAGCAAAGACCACAGCTCAAGGAAATATTTCTTTAATAATCTTGTGTTTGTGAGATGTTGAGCGAGTGTTATTAGCAGTTCAGTTGCTGTTTTGAATTTTGAATATGAAATTTGAATTTCAGTTGCTGTTTTTAAATCATAGTTTATGTTTAAAAAACAAACAAACAACAATGATAAGAATCAGGTCAGGTCTTTTCTCACATGTTGCACACAGCAAGAGGTTCTTTTCATCAGATGTGTTCTCACTTTTGGAGATATTCAGCAGGTTTAAAAGACAGTGCTCACTGAGTAAAGCTTTTAGGAAGCAAAAGATACGATACCCACTTGCTAGCTACGGATTCAAAACTCTGTTACTTGTGCTGTTCTGATGCAGCTGCAACTGGAAATCACATTGCCTTTGTCCCAGACATCTGACACATTAAACACCACAGTCTAATGAAGCTGTGGCAACAGCAAGTGCAATGCAACTTATGTCCCAGTACTGGTACCCAGTATTGGTGAAAGTTCGGGGACCTCCACATCGCCACCATCTCCCACCTTTTTTTTTTTTTAATCAGACTGGAAGCACTACAGTTTGAGCATGGAGATTTTGTGCATGTTAAACTTATTCACAGTTGGTTTTGATCTACACAAAGAAAAAAATCTGAGTCCAAGACCAGGAATACAACTAATTTTTCCATATGGTAACAAAACAGACATTATCTGCCACCCCAGAAAACCCCAAACAGATTCTAAATGTAATCTATTTAGAAATTCAGATTTTTTTTTAACATATTGCAAAAAGCTGTATAATGTCTGAGGATCAAAATGGAATCAATCCAAATTGAATTTCATGAAAGGAAGGTCAAAATCAGCTTTGTATTTGCAGGTAGGAAGCAAAACAATCTCAGCAAGTCAGTGTGCAGAAATAGGATATTTAGGCGTATGTATTCGCCATTAAACTGAGTGCTGACACGGTTTTTGGAAAAAGTCACTTAACCGATGCCGTTTCTCAAGAAACAAAATGCAGGAGTAATAAATCACATTTCATGGTTTCTGTGTCTGTGAACATACATATAACACACACTTCTAGTGACACTACAATCACACAAAAGGATGTGTTGCACTTCTACAAACGATAACTCTGACCTCCTGTCAGTGAGCTGACAGCTGACAGGCTATGCAGTTTTCTGCAGACGTACTAGAAAATTTGCATTTGAACTACTTGTTTTGATACATGTGCTGTCAGCACAGGACACCTCACATATTGTGCTAAATCTGGATGTCCATATTAGATCGCGGATATGATGAATGTTGATTCTGCTTCTGGAGGAAGGGAATTCTTCTTCCCCACTCTCACCAAATGCTTCCTTATAGGGATCAACACATTTTGAGAGGATTTTCACTCTAATG
Organism: Neolamprologus brichardi; assembly: GCF_056152115.1. Classification (NCBI taxonomy): domain Eukaryota; kingdom Metazoa; phylum Chordata; class Actinopteri; order Cichliformes; family Cichlidae; genus Neolamprologus; species Neolamprologus brichardi. The sequence continues at coordinate 7,978,279 of NC_142117.1, read as the reverse complement.
TTGTAGGGTAATTACCTTACAATACAGAGTGAACTAGTGCTAGAAAACTTATAAAATGAATTGAATCAAACTACAGTTCGTATTTAAAAGAAACCATGTGATCAGGGCTCACCTGTATATTTCCCTGCAGACATTGCTGCGCCTATTTGGGGCTTCTTTGGGTACAGTTACACCACTGAGGGTCAGATATGGTCCTGGGCTGGACTTGATCTGAGTTACAGCTATCACTGTGTGGAGTCGATCTAATCTCATTGTCACAACAGATCTGACATCCATTCAGCGCGGACACATGGCATGAGCCACGTGAATCAGTGCCATCAGTTCAGGCTAAATGTGACAACATTTGGGCCACACTCGGAGTGCTACCTGGCTTTTGTCCAATACAACTTTTAACAAAGTATATTTAAACAACATTAGCAGGACCACAGAGGAAGAAGACTTGAATACCAAAGTTGTTATGCAAGCAGTTTCTTTCTACTTCAGTTTGCCTTTCATATAAACAAACGTAAACGTTTCAATGATAACTTCATTCTCGAATCACATTAATTCAAAGGAATTTCGTACATAAAATGACACGAAATGTCTAATTTGAAGTCAAAACTCTCAGTAGCTCCTTATTTGAAATGTAAATAATGGCGCCAGATTCTGTTGTTAGTTCTTAAAAATGTCAGAATTCGTTCCAAGACCGAGAAACACCTCTGAGAAGTCCCACTTATGTGAGAGCTCTCACTTTTCCAACTTCTCCCACTGTCGCAGCATATTTAGCCGTGTAATCAGATGACTGATACACACTGAGAGAAACTGGCAAACCGAATTAAAGAACGATTAGTGGAAGGTCCCAGATCGATCATATCTGAATGTGTGTGGGAAGCCCTGTAACACGGATGCTCTGGGCCCCCTGGTGGGACAATCCAGGTACAGCTGGTCCTTGTGTAACCACTCTGAAGTATTCATCACAGTTAAGTAGCGGGACCTGCGGAGAGTTCACGCTGTGCGCAACAGGAAGCGCTCCGCTTTGATTCCACTCGGACAAAACCAAAAAGGGCGACTGGTGGCCTCGGGCCCACTCAGAACTGTGTCAAGAGTCTCCGTATTTGGAGGCATGACTAAAACCACAAGGCGCACAAATTAAGAGTTTTTTCTCCCCTCTCTTTTCTTGAAAGGGTGAAGCACATGATCACTTCCCTATTAAAACAGATAATGTGTGAAGCGCTGTGGCCCTCGGAAAGGCCGTCTTGTGATTTGAGAGCTCGCAGCTGATGTGCAGATAGCATTATCTGTCCCGTGACAAGGAAAAGACGCGGGTGGGGGGGGGGGGGGGGGGGCGTGTGTGAGAGGGACAGTAGGAGGTAAGGAAGTTGAGGGGAAAAGCAAAAGAGGCTTGGTAACACACGCGCGCGCACATGCACGCATGTACGCGTGCAAGGACACTCATCAGTCGCGCAGTGCGCAGGTTACTCACCGTCCTTCGTCGGGGCCCTGGGTGTCCCCCAGTGGAACCAGTGAAACCCCCGGCAGGCGTCCTGAAGCGGCGGTGAGCGGTCAGTCACCTGCTGCTCTCCATCTCTAGACCCTCCGAGCGCTGAGGGCAGAGGAGGAGGGGAGGAGGGGGAGGAAGAAGAGGAGGAGGGTGCTCGGGAGGAAAGAGGTCGAAAAATCCCGCAAGTTCAAAGGCAAAGTTTGATTCGAGGCAACAGTTTATCCTCCGCTGGAACTTGTCTGCTGCTGCTGCTGCAAAGATTCCAGGCTCCTGTCCGGATGCCGCCGTTTCAGGCTGCCGGGTGAAATCCTGTTGGCTGCAACAAACAGCCCCAACTTCCAAGACGCGTTTAAAAACTCCCTCCACCCAAAACACCCCCTCCCTGTTACCGAGTGAAGAGACGTCCTGATAAATGGAACAGCGTGCTCACCTGTCTGTTCAATAAACACGGAGCGCAGAGAGAGAGAGACACACACAGAGAGAGAGATGCTCCTCACACATTCAACAGCCGCTCCTGTGTTGCAATGCGGGTGCTGCTGCTGCCGTGGCAAAAAACCCCAAAAAAACAAAACAAATCTCTCTCTCTAACACACACACACACCAACACACACACACCCCTCCTCGGCTGCCCATGCTACCCCCAGATGTGCTGCCTCCAGCGCCCGGAGCTGACCAGGACAGAAGGGGATGCGGCGAGCAGCGAGCGTGTGGAGGAGGGTGGAGGAGAGCTCACTGTTGGAGGAGGCATGGGAGCTGGATGAGAGAGCGCGATGTGGATACCTGAGGGAGATTTGGGTGAAATTAGGTGGCATGCAGACAAAGACGGGTGATCAGTAAAGTGGCGGAGGAGCATCTGTGCGTGCCGCGCGTCAGTGCGCCTTAACCGGCGTTCCTGCACACGTAGAGCTTTCATGGTCCTTTCATTTAAATCTAGAAGTAATCGAGTTCTTTGAATGAAAGAGCATGCGGTCTCTTATGCAATAAGTGATTCATTTAGGAAATTATTTTGTTATCTTGATATAGATAAGCTTGGGATTTGTTTCTGAGTATTCTTTCTGCTTCAATTTATGATTTAAATATCTTCATTTATACGCACACACACACACACACACATATATATATATATATATAAGTCAAAAATCACTTAGATGGTGACAAGTCAATATTTAGTGAATTGAAAGGAAAGAACCAGGATTGGTTTAAATAATTAATAATATATTTTCTCATTTAATGTAATCTCTGCTGAGGGATCAGACTTTGACTGTGATTAAAGATTAAAACACTAAAAATGAAAGTAGCCATCACCTCAAAACTGAGTGATTAGCTAGTGATGACATACAGCCTTATTCTCATTTTTTGACCGTAGCAGGCACCACACTTTACAAAATAAACATCATGATGTGTTTAATAAGACATGAAAGTGGCGATTAAGAGCATAAACTCGTGAGAAAAGCATTTACTGAGGTCAATAAGGAGGGCATTTTACATAGAGTTTGCAGAAATCTTTTGCAACCAGAGGAGTCGCCCCCTGCTGCCCAATAGGAAAAAAAATACAATTTTAAGTCCTTTACTTCAGTCCAGTAAGGTGTCTTTGAAATACAGTATGATGTGGGTATAATTTATTATTGATTAATTATTGTCTTTCTCTAACTCGAGACCTGAGAGTCAGAGTGTGCCAAGCTGTCTATTGTGTCTGATATCAGACTGCCTTTGAGTCTTTTTTGGACAGAGAAACATGCTTAAATGTTTTTCGCCACTTCATATATTTAGTGATTGACCCTTGGATTTTAATAGCTGTGTATAAACAAGATTTATTGCATATACATACTAGATATGTGTTTTAGGATAGAGTAAAACTTTCATGTTGTGAACCAATTATCTTTAAAAAGGCAACAGTAGCCGATCCCACACAAACTGATATTTTGTTTAAAAAAACAATAGCAGATTGGATGAATGACCTTCTATTTGTGATGACTTTTGGGGATGGCTGAAAATAAAAAGGAAAGGCAACATTACATGTAACCCCCTCCCAATTGGAAGAGAACAGCTGAGGGTAAGGGGAGAAAGACAGGACGTGTGTGTAAGTCTGTGTACGTGTGTGAGTGGGAAATTACATTTACATGCAAAAGATTTAGTGGCTGTATGAACACATAAGTCTTAATCATATTTTGGGAGTAAAAAAAGTGCAGACTCACCGTCGGGGGCATTGTTGCTTTGCAGAGTAATGTTGGGGTTTCAAGTAATTCCTCTGCTTTTGTTTTGTTCTAATTGTGGAAGGTGAAATGCCTGCACCCTGCTCCCTTTGAAACAATCACTTATGTAGCTAGGTGTTGTTACAGTTTGGTAATTAGACTTTGTACAAATTTGTTACAAGGCTGTATAAAAAAACCCCACCAGTTTGCCAAAATGCATTTACTCTTATTATTTGCTATTGTAAGCATTCAAACCCTCTGGAAATCTGTGTTTTGACTTGACTTTACAGCGCTGAACTTTTATGGTTTCAGGAGAACAGATAACAGTTACTGCTGGTGAAGTACATCACTGTTTGAGAAGCTGGAAAATCTTTGACCACTCCAGAAACCAGTTTGGTTAAATGTCAGTATTTAGTGTTTCAATAAATTATGAGTTATGAGTGTGCAGTCCTCCTATTTCCCTCTTTACCACTTACATCAACTAAAATATTTTTTATAACTTTTTTCAGCCATCATCATTTACGTTATTCACTTCAATTCAGTTGTATTTATACAGCGCCAAATTACAACAACGCTTTATATTTTAAGGTAAAGACCCTACAATAACACAAAGGAAACAGGGAAAACCTCAACAATCACAGGATCCACTGGGAGTAAGCGCTTTGATGAGAGTGGGAAGGAAAAACTCCCTTTTAATAGGAAGAAACCTCCAGCAGAACCAGGCTCAGGGAGGGCCCGCCATCTGCCGCGACCGGTTTGGAGAGAGGCAAGGAAGACAGAACAAAGAAACACCGTGAAAAACTAATAAATAAATAAATTCAGAGTGGTCTATAAACACATAGTGAGTGAAAAAACAGGGGAAAAAATGTCCCTGGTCAGATCTGAACTGCTGATTGTTGCCAGCACTGTTTGTATCTCATTGTATGAGGCTACCGTGATGCATTCCAGCATTTGAAACCTCATTATTAACAATCCCCCAAAAAAGCTTTATCAGGGCATATAACTCATATCTTCAGTCTTATTAAATCATTGTAAAAAAAAAAAAAAAAAAGCACTAATTTTACCATTTTTTACAGCTTAACTTAATGGACAATGGTGCTGCAGGGAAATAGAATATCTGTAATTTTTGTTTGGAGCATAAAAACATACACAAAAGCTCCATAGGAACAAGGCTTTTACACTTTTTTAAAGGGATTTGGTCACATTAAAATGAACAGAAGAGTTTGATTCTGGATCCGTGGACCTTTTTATGTTATGAGGTTACGTTGGACTTGATACATATTAACTAAGGAAACAAATGTCAGTCCACTTTTGTATGCCACGACATATATTGCACACATACTTGTCTTTTTATATTTCTGCGTATATTTATACCTATATCTCTATATTTATCTTTTTATCGTAATATTTATCTATCATAACTCAGTTTCAACACTCATTTTATATGAGTCCTTGTTGTTTGTTGTATATTTGCTGCTATGACAACCCAATTTCCCTCTGGGATTAATAAAGTTTTTCTGATTCTGAAATGTTTTTCTTACATCACATTATGTTGTTAATCCTGCATTGAAATAAGTGAAATCGTTGTTTCAGTAAAGTCATGCTATTTGTACAGCAATGCCTCCACAATCACATACTTCTCTTCTTAGATGTATTAGTTTTTCATACATAAAACATTAGAAAACATACTGCTGAGAAGTGTCTGTTGTTCTTAGTGAAAAAGAAAAAAGCGAACCTTGAAGGGTTTCCAGAGTTTCGATTATCCAATTCTGATTTTCCTTTGCAGTCATGCGCAGAAAGTTTTTCCAGTTAAAACCTTCAATCTAAAAGTATCTGGTCTGAGACATATCTGAAGTGTTTGACTGTAAAAGTAAAAGCTTATGAGACCCTTTTTAATATCAGCACAGCACAGGGGTTTTATATTTCTAAATGTGACTCTCTGCTATGGGCCGCATGGATGAAAATAAACAGCAGAGTAATGGGAACAAAAAACAAGAGAAATATCATCCCAAAATAACTTAAAGTGCAGACTGAGCAACTTTTTTTTTACACAGAGAAATAATTCAGAGGTTCATGAGACATTTGTGTTGATATATTGCAATAAAAATGCATTTGTGTTTATAAGACAGGCAATCGTAAATTGCCTTTTTCAGGCCTAAAGAATTTCCAACGGAAAATGGTGTGTGGGCTGCTTTTATGTAGCTCGTCTGTAGCCTTACCGGCAAATCCAAGCACTTTAAAGCAGAAAAGCTCCTGCACCTCTAAGAGCTCCCCCCCCCCAAGGGTTAAAGATGCTATATATTAGATTTCCACATTAATAATTATTCTGACATTATTTTAAAAAACTTTAGCATATCAATAAATAAGACAAGACTGGCCTGCTCTTTTGGTATCAACCTACCCTTTTAATTTACTTTATCCACACAAACAAGAGAAATCAGGAAAAGCTCAGGACGATCCCGCTGTTATACCAGTGCCACATAATTCGAGTCCTTTGTTAGACTTTCAGTTGTAGTTGAAGGGGTTTTGTTAACAGTTTAGAAATTACATTTTTATACGTAGTTTTCAGAGGCTCAAAATGAGGCTAATTGGACAAGCTAACATAATTTTTAACGTAAGGATTGTTTTTATTATTTGGATGAAAATCCTTACCAGTTACTGACTGCTTCCAAATCTAGAACCCACAGTACAACCAGATTCTGTCTTTCCTCCGCTGAGATGCTCTGCCAGGCCTTTAGGTTGTTTGCTTGTTTGTGGGTTTCTGCATTCAGTTGTGTATTTAATAAATGAAAAGCATGCTCTGTTGGGTTGAATCATGCTGTATTAATCTGAAGCATACATGAAGGCAAGCACACTCCAAATGTGCGGTTGTGAAAGTCTGCAGTATCAAGACAGCAAAATAAATAGTAAAATAAGCTTTTGGCTGTAGTGCAGGATTAGATGTCATTGAATCAATTCCTCAGCTAATCCAGTCTGTTTGCCTAAGTATCCTCGGGCAAAATACTTAAGCTCAAGTTGTGAGTGTGCATGAGGATGTTAGCTCTTAGACATAAAAAAAACAAAGCGATTGTGTGATTGGATAAATGAGGCTTATAGTAAAAAGCAATTTAAGCACTCAGTTAGAGTAGAAGTGCTCCATATCAGCACCAGTCCATTTAAATGTTGGCAATGCCATGTGATGTAGTTCGACTAGAAAAGTTAACTAAACAACAGTGATGTAAGACAGCAGGGTTTAGCTAAGAAGACATATATAGTGAACTAAGCAGTATAGACAACTGTAATGTGAACATCTGACAAATAATGTTGACAATAACCGGGGTACTGGAATTCAAACCCATATACATGTGAGACATTATTTGTTTTGGAGCCTTTGACAATGTATGCCCGACTCTTTTTCCACAGCCCTTCTTCAGACACAAAGCAGAAAGCATAAAGAAGTCAATAAAGCAATTTGTAACACCACTGCATTGCCTCTCTGTGATCTCACTCAATTATCCCGTAGATCAGCGAGCCAGCTGCTTCACAACCCCAAAGCAGATTCATTTATGCACTGTAGAAGGCCTGTCTTGAAAAATGCACCAGGGCTGACAGGTATATGAAAATGTGAACTCTATAAGTCCCAATTAGAGCCTGATATGCCACACTGAGGTGTGTAAGGTTATGAGGTTACAATTAAGTGAACAGGAAGCTTACTTGCTTTGTTTTTCCTCAGCTCCTTTCTCATTTGCAGCACCTGAGACTGTCTTGCATAGATAGACTCACCTCACTGCTTTCCTTTAACTTGTGGACTTTTTAGCAACTGTCTGCTTACTATAATTTCGAGGCTTATTTGCATATCCCTTTGAGACAATAATGAATAATATGGCCTTATATGGTAACAACTGGTATGATACCTTTGTACCTTTTCAAAAATATAGGCTATTCACAATAAACAAAAACAATCTATATAACCATTTATGCAAATATAGTTAGTAACTGTATGCTTGAAGAACACCTGCAACATCTAGACAGTTAGTTGAACTGACAGAAGCTTGCATAGATCACATGTAGTCTACAGCAGAGTTATTCTCTGCTGGAGGGAGATATGGTATAATTTTCTCTGTCTGCATGCTTCGATAAGCACAGTGAAATACTAGACAATACCAGATAGAGTGCAGCACATTTGAACCTTTGGAAATGAACAGCTCAACTTGTAAGAGGTCTGTTATAACGTATTACAGGAGCTGGAAATGAGTATGTGTTTCAGGAAAAGCAACTGGCTCCCTTAGACTGTGTTTTCATCCACAATGGATGCGGCTTGTCCTGTGTTTGTGATAAAACTCATTGTATATCCTGTCAAAACTAGCCAAAAATCAGCCTAGAGTAGGAATCAAGTTTTGTTTTTGCAGTATCAGTACAATAAGACAAAATAACCAACTACAAGTGTATATTCAGCAACTCCAATATTATTTCTAATTGATGCTTAAAAACAATTGGTTTTTCTAATGTGCAATGTTACAGACAAAATAATATCCCAATGCAAAATTGAATCAAAGCAGCATTAAAGTTGCATTATGTTATTTCTAGACATTTCCCTTTATTTTATTTTCCCTTTTATCTTTACAACGTACTTAACTTGGACTTAAATGCTAGTTGTCTTTCTTGCTAAACTGCTTTCCTAGTTAACGTGATACAAGATACTAGCTTATGTATAATGTCAGATGGTGGTGACTTTGCCTAACCAAGTGAAAAGCATGCTCAATTCATTTTGCTTTCATTCAACAATTTCAAAATGTGTCAAAAGTCAATTCTGTAGCCATGGAAACTAACCCCCCCCCCCAAAAAAAAGAAAAGAAAATGTGATTATAAACCTATCTATCTGTCTCTCAGAAGGTGACTTAAGCCATAATCTTTAGCCATTGTATTTGGTTTTAAATGTTTCTTTGTATTCATAATTTGGTACTTGTAATATAATGGATGTTATGAAACATAATTTGTGGCTCATTGAGCAGTACAGAAAGTTATAGACAGAAGGTTATAAGTCTTACAGACTTTTAAAAAATACTCGGGACATCTATTCAACATCTAACAAAAAAACCCCACAAAAAAACAAAACACAGCGATAATGCAAATCCATCTCTAATCACGTTGAAATAACCAATCCTGCTATTTTTATATCTGAAAATGTCAGCTGTTGTTTTGGCAAGAATAATGGAAAACACTCTTTGCTGTCCAGTCTAACCTCTGTGCTCGGGCTGAAGATAATGGCTGCAGACGCTGTAGGAGTAATGATAATCTGACTTTACCATATCTGGCCCTGCTGTCTCTGATGGGGGCGCAACAGAGTTACAAGCTGCAATAAACCCCTGCAGGAAATAATGAATGATGCCATATCCAGCTGGCAATGGAAACATGCTGGGAGGTAGCACCATTATGTTCAATAACTGCTCTTCTTACTCGTAAACATCATTCTTCCATCAATATAAAAAACGGGAATTCCACGCAGGACCTGTGTCAAGCCTCTGTCTGTTCAGTTTGACATTAGATAAACAAATAAAAAAAGCGATTTTATATGTTAATTTCTTCCACAGTAATTTACTATTTATTAAGACATATCAGACAGGTTTACATTTCCGTACAGCCAGAGCTGCTTGTAGATTAAAACATAGATTTGGGGGAACTGAACAGCATGTGTACCTCAGTCTGTCGTACCTGTGGTTCTGCTTCCTGCACACAGAAAATAGAGAGAGTTAATCCAATCTGTAAACCGTATCCTGTGGCTATCTATCCACACACTTGTCAAAAATCACTGTTACGAGGTGACGGCTGTGCAGAGTGGCAGAAAATGAACTGCCAGCAGAAGGAGTTTTTTCTCTGAGTACTGCTCAAAACTAAAGACCTGCATGATAGAGGAGCAATATTAAAGGATAAGGCATGGCATAACATAGTGAACTGTAAATAATGATACTAGGCAGAAGTGTTACGTGCCACAAGGTAAGGCAAGCGACTACTTGAGCCCCAGGCCAGTAAGGGGAAGCCTTGAGGCAAGCTACAGCAGGGGAAATGTGCAAAGCTTGTGTTGACAGTTGAAGAGACCTAACCTTGCTAAGGGGGCCCCAGCTGCCTCCACTCTCTTCCACTACAAAGGGCATTTATGATTAGGCTTAAAAGAAAATAACTGTTGCCCTTCTGGAAGAGGAAAAAGCAAGACAGTGGTGAGCAGAGCAGACATTAACGATTAAGAATATTGCTAAGTAATTAAATGGTGCTAGTCTGTGATGTCACTCCCACCAGCATCACATTATTCATTTTGCTTGCGTTCACACATTGTTAACACAGCTAGCACAGCTGCCTGGTATGTCCATGTCTGCTGGCTGTGATTTGAGGGAGTCGAGTGAGTGCAGCCAAGAGTCAAATCAGGACACCAGCAGTTGACATGTTAGGATAGCTAGCAGGCTGAAAAACTGTAGAAGTTGGAAGTTGCAGGATTAACACTTTATAACCAGTCAGTTTGAGCTTGGACATTGATACTGAAATAAACATGGTCTCTAGAGTGATGTTTTACCTGTTGTTTCATAGGAAACCTGTAATGGAGAGCAGGCATCCATGCACAGCTCTCTTCAGATCCTACCACAGCATTTCAGTCAGGTTCAGGCCTCGGCTATGACTGGGCCTTTGCAACATCTTGGTTTCTTTCTTCTTCAGCCATTCTGTTGTAAATTTGGAGATTAACTGGTATGCTTGGGATCATTGCCCTGTTGCACCACCCATTCTGGGAAAGCTTAAGTATTCTAGATAGCCTCTCCAATACTTTGGGATCCAGAGGAGTTCATGGTCAACTCAGTATCTGAAAGGTGCCCAGGTCCTGGGGCTGCAAAACAAATGTAAATGATAACTTTTCAGTCATAAGCTGTTTGTGCTGATATGCTGTTTTTGGTTTTCACCAAACGTGGTGCTGTCTATTATGGCCAGACATCTCTATTTTGGTCTTGTCTGTCCAAGCAACATTATTTCAGGGGACTTCAGTTCAATTCAATTATATTCATATACAACAACAGTGACAACAGCTGCCTCAAGGCACTTAATACTGTAAGGTAAAGACCCTACAATAATACACACAGTAAATCTTGTGATTTGTTTGTTTGAAACTTTGCAAAGCTAAGCTGTTATCTTCTTTTTTAAGATAAAATGCTTTCTCTGAGAACCTTTTCCAACAAACTGTTGTTCAGGGTTTTGTAACTGTACAATTTTGCTATTTGCATTGCATGCTGCCCCGCCCCAAGAAGATTTTGGAATTGTGTTAAGACTCACCTGACTCCTCCAGACCAGCAGAGTGCCAACTGTAAAGGTGTTCACACTTCAGGTAATCAAGTGCATTTGATTACCAGAACTTAGTTGCCGCTGCTTACTTTGTAATACCTATGGAGCCAGAAAGATGTATTTATGACACTGTGCTTTGCTTTGCTGTCATTTCACTTTCCCCAGCTAAATGAAAGAAACGATGAGCAGTGGACTTTTAGGAAAAGATTATGGTTTGGGTCCAAGAGCAACTGGTCTCATTACTGAGATACTTACACATCTTTAAGACGCGAGAGGCTTTGACTACAAACAGCAGCATTTGACACCATGGTATCATAATAAACTAAATATTAGTATAGATAGTAAATATATCAATAGTACAGGGTGGGCCATTTATATGGATACACCGTAATAACATGGGAATGGTTGGTGATATTAAAGTCCTGTTTGTGGCACATTAGTATATGAGAGGGGGCAAACTCCTCAAGGTGGGTGGTGACCATGGTGGCCATTTAGAAGTCGGCCATCTTGGATACAACTTTTGTTTTTTCAATAGGAAGAGGGCCATGTGACACATCAAACTTATTGGTAATGTCACAAGAAAAACAATGGTGTGCTTGGTTTCAACGTAACTTTATTCCATATAAATGGCCCACCCTGTATAGATAACCATCAGTTTAGCATTACGGTTATTATAAAATGTCACCCATAAAAACTCATTTAGAGTCATTCCGTTAAATGAAAGACAGCAACATAGTTGTCATCATGACTCTCTAGTGCTCCCTTGTGAAACAGCTATTGTGCTGGTAATCAGTCTTCATCCATGAATAAAAGATGCCACATCTGCATTACTAATTACAGGCAAAGAAGTTAAATGCACACGGGGAGAATGAGAGGAGGTGGAAGAGGGGCTGTTTTCTATTGTAAAAAATGCTAGTTTCTTGGAAGATATCCCCCCTTTTCTCAAACCTGAAAACACAAAACACAATTTTTGAATACACACACAAAATATGCAAGACTTCTGGCATATCCAGTTTTTTCAATACAGTTTTTTCTCTGCTCAAGACCACAGCCAGCCAGCCAGCGTCAAAACAACGCTGAGCATTCATTTCACACTGAATCAAAAAACAAAAATGGAGCAAACAGTGCTTACAGTGTTTTCAGCAAACTTACCTTCAGAGAGTAGTGTGTTCCCTTGCTACATGTCTGCACCTTCTTGCTCTGGAGAAATCAGAGGTTGACACTGTTGAGTCTGTCAACAAACTGATGTTCTTCGACAATAGGTCAACAATATTCTGCGATTCACCAAAATTGCTGACACTGACGTCAGCAATGAAAACCGGTTGCTGTTGTAATAACACAGGAATTACATTTCCTCCTCTCTGTGGTGACTACACAGACTCTTTGTTCTGTTTTCTTTGTTGTCATTTGAAGAAGAACATGGTTCATCACAGGTGCTTAAAATTCACCCGAAACTATATTCTCATTCTTCTTCTTGTCTCTGTTTTACTGATTTGCAATGTGAGGTCAACTTTAAGATTTTACCAGACTAATTACTGATTTGCTTATTGTCCCGAGGATACTCAGGACCTGGTTCAGAGATCAGAATTTAGAAATCAAGTGAAATTAAGTGAAAAACAAGAACAATTATATTTCTATATAAAAACTACTGCAGATGAAATAACGTTTCTTGAAACATTAGATCATTTGGCATGCTTTAAATCTGTCTAGATGAAAAAACCCTGCAAGAATCCGACTGACTGATGTAACCGCGGAAACATCAGACTCTACGTGTCGTGCATAAATCTCACCCTACGGCCACCCAAGAAGAAAATCCAGCAACCAATTACCTGTGAGTGGCAAATCTGAAGTTTGATCCCTCAGCACTCCAAATGTCTTAAGTGTTCTTGAGTTTGCACCTTTAATGTTTTCTTTCCAAGGCTATATCACAAATAAACGCTGAAGCGAACTTGACATGGAGCGAAGGAGCTGCTTGAAAAATACATTCATGATTCATGGTTACATACAATTACTGTATAGGTGCATTAATACGAACTGGAAGTACTTTGTTCTGTTGGCCCTGTTTTTACTGCATAAATGTGAATAACTTGTCTTCTCATATTCTTGTTTTTCACTGTACTTATAGTTTTCAAGTGGCCACATCCGAGGCTGAAAAACGAAGCCAAATAATATTATTAATAATAATAATAATAATAATAATAATAATAATAAAAAGCTTCCTCTTATAATCACTTAAGGCAGGGCCAAACAGCAAGTGAGTCCTCACAAACTACAAGGTAAAATCCCCAACTTTACAGGCAGGGCTGTAACCTGGGTTTAAAAATGAGTGAGCCCCAGAATTTTTCAATCTTTCCCTGTATTTAAAGTGTAGCATCTGTGCTCCATTGAGCAGCAAGACAAGGCTACACTTAAAAAAAAGACAAGATTAGAAATGCAATACAACTAAAACTAACTAAAAATTTTAAATTAATTTTGTATGGCTTTCCACTTTTGCAAGAGCAACTGTGTTTATAAAGATATGGAAGATCTATGTTAACATAGATCTTCCATATCATATCTTCCATATCTTCCATATCCATATCTCACATAAATAGCACTGAAGTGCATCTCTTAATGTCCTTTAGTAATCTATGGCTTACAGATATAGATTTGTCATATACAATCACTTCTGTCATCCCCACTTCATGTTTGTTTGTCAAACTCTTTCTGCTGTAATGGTGCTGCGAGGCCTCAAATCAAAGTCTTTTCAAAAGAAATCTTAGATTAATATGACATTTATACAGCAAACAGACATAACCTTGCAAAATCCAAAATATCAGCAAAGATCAGCTAACTGAGAGAGTCAGTTACCTTGTCAGTCATACTCAGAAGTTTTGTAAAGAGAGAAGGTCATAAAGCAAACTTTTGCCCACCTTAAAAAGGCTTTATACAGTTTCCTTGCCATATATAACTATAGATAGATAAATCATCAAGTGCTTCTTTTTCATCCTTAACCCCAGAGGGTGTTTCGTTGCTTGAGGCACAGTCTAAACACAAAGCTGAATTTCCAAAAGAATTATAGTCAAAATCCGTTTGATATGATAGTTTAGTTTCTGCACCTTTGTCTGCTTTTTCTTCAGATACAGCTGGACTCGCTTGTGTGTGGAGAGGGTGCCTGAAGGTTAGCTCTCACACACACAGAAAACATACAAAAAGAAAGTTTATTTTCTCTGCTGTAAGCCCTTGAGCGAGGCATTTACCCTTGAAAATGCAGAAGTGGAGCAGGTAGGATGTGTGTTTTGTGAATAGCTTTACAGGGGCAGGACTGGACTCAGAAGGGTCTTTATGGTGTGAAAGGCTTCTGCTGTGGCAGTGAAGCAGGAACTATTTTATGAGGCTATATGAGGCTCATGAAATAGCCTTATATAGCTATGGCCGATTAAACAGTGTAAATCCCCATTTTAGGGCTGTGATTTAAAATGTCAGTTCAGCTGTTCACAGCAGAGGGCAGCAGTGGTAAAATATTGAAGAGCCTTGCTCACACTATCTAGAGTCATTTCAGTGACCTGATAATCAGCCCTGTGTGAATCTATTCCTAACACACCTTTCAAAGTACTACACATATTTAATCTTTCTAATTAAAAATGTCCAAATGGAACCTCTTTTGTCCAGCTTGTGCCATTACTTACAAACTCGCGCATGCATCAAATCTTCAGTGCACAAATTGTTATTAACTTCTTTAACAAATCAGAATCTGTCATAGATTTGAAGGAGAAATTCAGAAATTCATCCACAAATCGTGACGTAGTTGCTGCAGGAGAGCAAATCATGGAAATGGATTACTGGAGATTCCAAAGTTTAAAAAGATACCAAATCCAGGAAATGTGTAGACTGGCTTGTAAAATAACTAAACACTAAAGACACTTTTTTCACAGGCGATGTCACGGTTCTGGGTCGGTTCGACCCAGTAGTTTGAATTCTGATGTTTTGGTTTATTTTTGAATGTTTGTTGTGTTTTTCGGGTCCTATGATTATTATTATTATTATTATTATTATTATTCCATGTTTCTGTTTATTCGTGTTTCAGGATTTGTGTCTCATGTTTAGCATTGAGTTCCATGTGTTATATTCTGTCTGTCTCTCAGTGTCGTGTCTGCGTCTTTGTGTAGTGTTTTCTTGTTTCCTGTTTTATTGTGAAGGTCTGCGTCTCATGTGAGTGTGTTCAGCGCTGTGTCCCATTTCAGGGTCTGCACGCTTGAAGTACGCATTTCAAGTGCGATTACGTCACCGCCACGCGACGACGGCTGTCCCAATTCGAAATGTACTTCAAATGCATACTCCAAATGCGCCGTCGATTTCCCCAAATATCAAGCGTGGTCCGTTGTCGCTGTCGCTACCCGATCCGTACCGGAAACCCGATCGGTACCCCGCATGCGCGAAAGGTGTCTACTTCCGGTCGTAGCGTTTTACGATAGTTACGGGTCAGAGTATCTGTTAAGATGTTAAGAATAATAAGTATATCTTAAAATGTTTGCAATAATGAAGCATTTCAGTACAATGTAGACAAAAACGAAAACTAAAAAGATAGTTACGGATCGGGACTCCCCGATCCTTACTGCGCATGTGCAAAGTCGGACCGTACAAATCGGGTCTACCCGATCCGTACCGCGCATGTGCAGATGTTTTCTTCTTCTTCTGTTTGTTTAATGGCAGTGTACTCCCCAGTGTACGAGGATACTGCCACCTGCTGACCGAGCGAATGAACCCCGTTGTAAAATGAATTGGCGTCATTACAAACGTGTGTTAAATTTGATTTAGTGATAGTCGAGTGTGTTTATGCTTGTCTGTGAGGAGAGGATTGACTGAAATAGTGATGATGATGTCTGCTATCACTGTCAATTGTCAGTAAACACTTAATCTGGCTGATGAATCTTCACGTGACACATTGCTAAATCAATATTATTAAGTCTGTAATTAGGCGCAATTCTTCTTATTTTACGGCGCTGTTGTTCAATCGGGGAACGCTCTCTGTTGAGGAGAAAAGCATGAATTTGTTTGTATACGGATTATCCATTGTTTAAATGTCCCGGGCAGTCGAAAAGGAGGCAGAGCTGTTGAGAAATGCTAGGAGCTAACTGGGCGCTAACCGTATCATTCAAATATATTGAATGTCGCAATGTTGGCAAAGAGAGGAAGTGACGTAAGATTTGCGCATGCGGGGTACCGATCGGGTTTCCGGTACGGATCGGGTAGTGACAGTCGCTACCCGATCCGTACCGGAAACCCGATCGGTACCCCGCATGCGCGAAAGGTGTCTACTTCCGGTCGTAGCGTTTTACGATAGTTATGGGTCAGAGTATCTGTTAAGATGTTAAGAATAATAAGTATATCTTAAAATGTTTGCAATAATGAAGCATTTCAGTACAATGTAGACAAAAACGAAAAATAAAAAGATAGTTACGGATCGGGACTCCCCGATCCTTACTGCGCATGTGCAAAGTCGAAGCGTACAAATCGGGTCTACCCGATCCGTACCGCGCATGTGCAGATGTTTTCTTCTTCTTCTGTTCGTTTAATGGCAGTGTACTCCCCAGTGTACGAGGATACTGCCACCTGCTGACCGAGCGAATGAACCCTATTGACTATGTGCACGTTAGCATATGCTACTTCCGGTGCGGAAACTCCTGTGGGGAGCTTTGTTTCCGGTGTCCTATTCGCGCCCTGTTAATAGTCCAAAACAAGTTAAGCAAATAAATAAATAAAGCGACGATTTACATTTCTATAGATGTCTCGGGCATTTACCCAATATATCTGTAAATGATGTTCATCGACTTGTTGATATTTTTCCCCCACGCCTCAGGGGAAAAGAGAAAATGGATTTAAATGTTATATTTCTCAGCTGTCCCTCGTTTATCGCGCGTGTTATGTTCTAAAAATAACCAGCGATAGGTGAAATCAAGTAGCCAATTTTATTTTTTGACGGTGCAAAACGTTTCGTGGACATCGTGGACATACAGCACTGCACTTCAGAGTCACACTGCTAGCGATGGGTGCAGCGATTCTGTACTGTACAGGAGAGACGTCAGGGAGGAGATCGTCTGCAGCGATCAGGACGCAGGACGTAAAAAAGCATGCAAACTTGCACTGAAAAATCTGCGAAACAGCGAGGTGAAAGGTGAACCGCTTTGTAGCGAGGGACCGCTGTAATTTTGAAGGTAAGTCACAACATACCCTTCGTAAATACTAATGTATAGAAACCGTTACCAGCAATCATTAATTTTTTGTGTGGCTTTTTTTCACGGTTTGTTAACATGCTGTGTAGGTGTGTACTTGACTAGCTGATATCGACATAACGGGGAAACATCTGGTTTGACTATTGTTCACCTGTAGTTTGAATGCTGAACATTTGCCTGTTTAAATCATAAGACCAGTCACTGTACAGAGATGTGCTTCTGAATGTGGACGATGTGTCTTCTGCTGCAGTGATGCAGTTCTGCTTGTGTTTAGTGATGTAAACAACTGATCGATCTAAACTCTTTAAACGTCAAAATTGATCATTAGATTTTTATGACACAACAGTGGTGAGTGTTCCCACCTTCTCCTCTTTGTAACTTAACGCGATCGTTCCGTTTTCGAGTTGTGGACATCAATTTTGGAGTATATCTTCGCAGTAGCGATTGACCGCAAAGTAAAGCTACCGGAAATGTACAACCCCACATCCGGTCTCAAACCAGGAAGTTAGCATTTTCTCGTGCACAGGGTCAATTGTAAACTGAATTGGCGTCATTACAAACGTGTGTTAAATTTGATTTAGTGATAGTCGAGTATGTTTATGCTTGTCTGTGTTGAGAGGATTGACTGGAATAGTGTTGATGATGTCCGCTATCACTGTCAATTGTCAGTAAACACTTAATCTGGCTGATGAATCTTCACGTGACAAATTGCTAAATCAATATTATTAAGTCTGTAATAAGGCGCCATTCTTCTTATTTTACGGCGCTGTTGTTCAATCGGGGAACACTCTCTGTTGAGGAGAAAAGAATGAATTTGTTTGTATACGGATTATCCATTGTTTAAATGTCCCGGGCAGTCGAAAAGGAGGTAGAGCTGTTGAGAAATGCTAGGAGCTAACTGGGCGCTAACCGTATCATTCAAATATATTGAATGTCGTAATGTTGGCAAAGAAAGGAAGTGACGTAAGATTTGCGCATGCGGGGTACCGATCGGGTTTCCGGTACGGATCGGGTAGCGACAGTCCTGTCACTACCCGATCCGTACCGGAAACCCGATCGGTACCCCGCATGCGCGAAAGGTGTCTACTTCCGGTCGTAGCGTTTTACGATAGTTATGGGTCAGAGTATCGGTTAAGATGTTAAGAATAATAAGTATATCTTAAAATGTTTGCAATAATGAAGCATTTCAGTACAATGTAGACAAAAACGAAAAATAAAAAGATAGTTACGGATCGGGACTCCCCGATCCTTACTGCGCATGTGCAAAGTCGGACCGTACAAATCGGGTCTACCCGATCCGTACCGCGCATGTGCAGATGTTTTCTTCTTCTTCTGTTCGTTTAATGGCAGTGTACTCCCCAGTGTACGAGGATACTGCCACCTGCTGACCGAGCGAATGAACCCCGTTGTAAAATGAATTGGCGTCATTACAAACGTGTGTTAAATTTGATTTAGTGATAGTCGAGTGTGTTTATGCTTGTCTGTGAGGAGAGGATTGACTGGAATAGTGATGATGATGTCCGCTATCACTGTCAATTGTCAGTAAACACTTGGCTGGTGGCTGATGAATCTTCACGTGACACATTGCTAAATCAATATTATTAAGTCTGTAATTAGGCGCCATTCTTCTTATTTTACGGCGCTGTTGTTCAATCGGGGAACGCTCTCTGTTGAGGAGAAAAGCATGAATTTGTTTGTATACGGATTATCCATTGTTTAAATGTCCCGGGCAGTCGAAAAGGAGGCAGAGCTGTTGAGAAATGCTAGGAGCTAACTGGGCGCTAACCGTATCATTCAAATATATTGAATGTCGCAATGTTGGCAAAGAGAGGAAGTGACGTAAGATTTGCGCATGCGGGGTACCGATCGGGTTTCCGGTACGGATCGGGTAGTGACAAGTCCGGTGCACGCTTCGTGGTCCCATATATCCCACAATTCATAGCGCGGCGGTGGGTGTGGATAATTTTGCCGCAAAATACGGCAGAAGGGAGCGGCCAAGAGTGAACTGTCAAAAGTAAGTACTGAACATGACGTCACTTAATTATGTGCGAATGTTTAATAACGAAGAACATTAAAACATTGCTGTTGGCCACATGTTGGCAAAGTTGTGTGACATTAGTGATATTTGTACTTACAGCGTTAACTTGGCTTTAAAGCCTATATATATATATATATATATATATATATATATATATATATATATATTTTTTTTTTTTTTTTTTTTTTTTTTTTTCAAACAATGCTGTATGTAAGTTTCTTGCGGTTAGTATCATGGTTGCTAGGCAACCTGAACAGCGCAACGAAGGGCTAGACCGTCCCATTTCACAAGCCTCTCATTTCCGCACTTCTCGTACTTATAGTACGCGCCGTACGTAGTACGCGTAGTGCGCGTACTTCAAGCGTGCAGACCCTAAATTGGGACACAGCACAGGTTACCTCCCTTGTCTCCTCACGTTAATTACTCCCAGCTGTGTCCCCCACCTGTGTGTAATCTCCCTGTGTTTCTCTGAGTGTATTTAAGTCGTGTCTTCTGTCATTGTAGTCGCTGGTCCATCTGTGTATCCACCATGCTTCGTCTGTGTGTTCTGCCTGCTGTCAACCGTCATTTACCTCTGTCCATCCTCCTTCGTGTTCATGTCCCGGTTTGTGTTCAGTAGTTTAGTTGTTCTCAGTTTAGATAGTCTTCTGTCCCGTTTGCCTTTTCTCCATTTGCATTTTGTGTTCAATAAACCACCTCACCTTCACAGTGCCTGCGACTGGATTCTCCTTTAATATTTCCACACGGCTCATCTCACTCGCCGACAGGCGAAATAATAACCAAAGTAGACAAGTGAGACTCTATTAAATTGTCACAGCTTCCAGAGCCAAGAACTAATACTTTAGAGAAAAAGTGGAATAATTTTCTATCATTTCTCAAAAACAGGGAAGTAAAAATATTTTTAGATTAATTTAATGCCATGCTCAGTAATAAAGTTACATTTACATTTGATTCCATGTATTGTGGAGTCAAGTGTTTCCTGCTGTATTCACATTAGGGAAAACAGAGGCTTTTAATGAAAAGGGTTGCTTCGTAAACAGAAGCCAGGTCTGTGATCTGTCGCATTCACTTCCTGTCACCACATAATGGATATAAAATGGCAATAAGGCAGTCAGTCTGCTATCAGTCTGAGTGGATGAGGTCAAGTTGGCAGTTACATGCAATCTGTTTGTGATAATCTAGTGAATAACTGTAAGAATGTAGCAACACTGTAAATCTGTTGTTGAGTCCATAAACAGAAATTCACACTATAGCTACTTAAATTCAGAGCCACCTGTTGTCACCAGAGACTCGTCAGATGAGTTGTGCTAATGGAAACAGACCCACTCAGATTGTTTGTGTTGGCAGTCTCTCTGTGTATGTTTATAAAGTAGACAGCAATCATTTGCTAACTTTCATCAACAGATTCTTCACCAAGATGAAGAAATAATTCTGAGTAACTGAAATATAAAAACCAAATAATTAAGGAAAAGGTGCTTAGTGTAAACAAGATGTATGCAGGCAAGTTTCATTTGACCAGGTTCCATTAAATGTATCATTTTACTTATATAACAAGATTACACAGAAAAGTTAGGTGTGATCAGTTACTTAAAGTCAATATTTTGGGCATAAATATTTTATAGGGTTACAATAAAAATCTTATTGGGTATTTTGGGTCACAGTGTAGTATAAACAAACACCCATTCATAACATTTTCCACATGGTCAAAAATCATAGGAAATAATTAGTTGTATAAATCTAGTTTTACTGGTTCCTTGTGTATGTGTAATGTGTGAGCGATTTTTGTTTTTCCTTGATGAGCAACAATAACAAAAATTGATTCATAGGTGCAGCTGTATTCCTTATTCCTTTTCCCCTGTTATAATCTGTCTCCTGTGTATTAATGAAAAGTTGTAATATTGTTAATATCGATAAGTTGCACAGCTTTTTTTCACAGCTTTCTTTCCAGGCTTCAAATAGACTGTATTGCAGAAACACATTCCAACAGGCTTTTAACACTAACCTGCTGCACATTGCTTTCCCTCTCACACAAACTCAGCTGCTGTGTTGCCTTTAGTCTGTATTATGTTGAACCTTTTCATACTTTTACTCATAGTATACTTTTATCTTCCTCTTGCACACTTATCCGCACACTTAAAAACAAGCACACTTATCCGTGTTTGTGATCGGCAGTAGCGGTTTTTGATACGGGCGACACGGGCGGTTGCGAGGTGCGCCTGCTGCTTGCCGCACTGGGAGGAGAGGGCGGGGCGGCGGGGGATTCTCTGGCTGGCTGGAGCAGCATCTAATAACCAACTCGCAAAATGAAACAAAATAAAAACAAAACAACAAACACGAAAGCACCAGACATTATAATACAGACTTATAATTTGCACCGATGTTTTTTCGAAATTCTATACGCAAAAAGTGAGCGCGAGAGCCCTCGGTGCACCTGCTCGGTGCTGAAGTCAAAGTAAACTTTATTGTCATCTCCGCTACATACAGTCCAGTATATAGAGAGACGAGACGACAAGGCTCCAGTTACAGCAGTGCAAGTAAACAAACAATAAATATAAGAAGAGTAAGAAAATAAATATACACTTTAGGACCAGGAGTAAAGGGATCAATAACAATTTACATTTTATAATTTACAGCTTGCTGATTTAAAGTCTCACACACAACCCGTTGAAAGGGGAGGGGGGGGGGGGGGCAGGCTGATTCCAAATAGAGCACATTTCATTCATAATGATGTAAATCCAAGCCCATTATGTATTCATGATTTGAATCCTGGGTTGTGTGAAATCCCATAAATACACCTTAGACAAAGTGAATCTGTGAACTAAGGTGTAGGTCTATTAGGTTATGTTGTGGTGACTCTCGAGTTGGGGGATTTGTGTTAATACTGGAGTGCAAAATTAAAACCAATGGAAGATGGACAAGAAAAGTTCAAAGCCATCAGGTGCTCAGTTTAGAAAAAATTGAAAAGAAGAGCAGGAGAAACAAACAAAAGATACAGGTAAGCAGATGTGTGATTGGATAATGGCAGGTCATCCTGAAACAATCAGAATCAGAATACTTTATTAATCCCTAAGGAAATAATGTGGATTACAGTTGCTCCAAAAAGAAATGGTAAAAATAGTAACAGTAACAGACTAAACTCCAAACAATACATTATGTTACAGATTTTAATATTAATTAGTCATTGTCAATTGTTGATTTGTCCTGTTCTCATTGTATGACAAATTATGATGGCTGTTTGGTAGCCGTTTGCATACAATGCATACTCTCTCTCTCTTCATATGTGTGTGTGTGTCTCTGGCGAAATTCAGTATGGTTCCGACAACAGTTTTATGTTAATGTATAATCCTTGATATGTTTTATGTGTGTGTGTGTGTGGGGGGGGGGCAGAGGGAGTGTTCGCCCGGGGTGCCAAACAGGCTAGAACTGCCACTGGTGATCGGTCATGTTTCCAATGCCATCCATATTACAGGAACGTGCAGGAGAAACTCTTACCGAGCTCAGCCTGACTGCAGATGTTTGGTGAAGTGAATCCAGACAACAGAACGATAACCTGGGTATTCTGAACTGAGTTTGTAGCACAAGGATGTAGTCTCGTGGTGAAATGACAAATAGCCATAAAAGAGCATTCGGTTTGTGTCCATGGACATCACGCTCAGCATAACTGTGAACTGAATGTATTTCTTTTTTTTCTTTTTTTTTTTTGCCTGTCCCATTTGGTTCTTTAGCCGTCAGAATTGTTGTCTGAAGACCAACAAGGATACCCAATGGATTTATTTTGCCAAATGGATCATCATGGCATTGCCGTATTGGTCCATTTGATCGACCTTTGTTTTTATTATTTATTTTATTTTCAGTTGTTACAGACGGGACAGACATGAGTGAGGGATAGGAAAGGGAGAAAGAAAGAGGAAGGAAAAGAAAAACAGAAGGGGAGAGGGACAGTGAGAAAGGGGGGAAAAAAAATATCTCCGGGATCACCTGTTGAGAGAAAAAGAATAGAAAACAAGCAAAAAAAAACAAAACAAAACAAAGCAACATACTATACACAACACCATCGCTGAATGAACTGAATGTATTTCAAAGAGGAACATTTTGTGTCTGCAGCACGTATGCTCTGGTGACTCTTTGAAGAGAAAATGTGGAAAAAAGTGGAAACACTCATATTTTAACCAAAGCTATGGTGGCTCTGAGAGATCAAACAGAGCAATGTAAGAAAACACCAGCAAGTAAACGCTGCAAAAAAAGGCTCACAAAACACAACATGAGTGATTTAGAGGAGACAATAACATGATATGTAAACAACTGATAGTAAAGCTATATCAACAGAATTATTATGCAATTTGAAAAAAATTAATGTATCTTGTTCACGTCATCTATGAATCCCTGCTTCATTTCAGCGCATCTCAGTGCGATCCGTCATGTGTTTGGGTTTTTGTCACTTTTGCAACTGTTTCGTCATTGCTCCCAAAGAGTTTTATTTAACTCTCATTCTGTTTTGTGTGCTTTTGCAGTTTCTTTATATTTGCTGGTGTTTTCTTACGCTGCAGTGCATTTGACCTCTCTGGGCCACCGTACAAACCCCTGTGGATTCATGTCCCGGAAGATGATTAATGCTCCATTTGTGTAGAGAAACATGAATAGATTGTACATTGTGACTGCTTCATGGCTATCAAGAGACAGTATTGCAGCTTTATTACCAACAATGCAGGTTTGCTGTAGAATTAAATATATTTATTATAAATAATTGAGCTGTCATTATGTTTCAAGCAAACTATTGTCTTCAGGGAGCATCTTATGAGTCATTGTTCTTTCAAGTCATTAAGACTATTCAAATGGAGACAAGCAGTCACTGAGTCATTTGGTGTCATTGTGTGCACCACAGTGGATGTGGACAAAAGAAAGAGAAAGAAAATCATTTCTGAGAAGGGGCAAAGTAAAGACTGCACGAGTACTCGCTTGATGTTCCTGTGCCCATAACTGCTAATGATTCAATCACATGAACACTGACCCCAGATCAGATGGGGCAGTTTAAATAGCATTTAATAGTCCCATCTTTTAAAAAAAAAAAAGTGTAATTAGTATGCATGTGTGTATGTGTGTGTGCGTGACAGATGAGACCATCGGGTGGCTGCAGCACCTGTGTTCACACTATAGCTCTGCTGTTAGTACATAATAAATGTGGCCACGTGTGTGTGCCTCTGATCTATGTGCAGTGTGCTCTCTGTTGTCGTGATGTCCTTTGTATTTTTTTCAAAACCCGCTGAGGTTTGGTTTTGCTGACGCGTTATTGTCAGTGCATAAAAATGAAAAACTGCCACCCAGACTTACAGATGCTAAGATGTGTTTGTCTCTCCCTCCCGCTGTCGCAGGCTGGCACTCGTGTTTAATCTGGTTTGTCTGCTCGGTGTGAAAGATAAATAGAAATGAATAACCTGGGTCACACCAACACAACACTCCCACCTACTCTTCATCTCGTTTCACTCCTTTCTTTTCTTCAAATTAGCTTCTCTCACACCTTCCTCCTCACACGTCCTTAAGGGCTGAACTCATGACACCTTCACCGTTATTCTTACTTTGTTTTTATTTATTGATTTCAGTTACGCCGGTTTTCCCTCTAACGAGATGTAGTGCCAATAATTAAGGTTGAACAATATCTATGAAGTCAGAACTTAAACACCTTCCTAATTACACCTCCATGTCCATATTTTAAAATCATGCTATGTTAAAAAAATGTACTCCAACTTAACAAAGGCTAATTTTTTTTACATTTGACCAAATTAGAGTTGCGGGGGGCTGGAGCCTATCTCAGCTACTGCAGGGTAAGAGGCACCAGTCACAGGGCTCACACACAGAGAGAACCATTCACACCCATGGGTAATTTAGAATCCCCAGTTATAAACTGGCAGCTTGCACATCTGGAAAGGCTCCATTATTGCAGAAAGGTAAACACAGGCTTTAGAGCAACATATGCTCTCATCCAGACAACAACGTTTTGAGAGAAGGCCTTGCATATTGCAGCAAGACAATGTTAAACCACACACTGCATCTGTTACAACTCCTTTGAAAGCATTTGGTGCTTTATGAGACTAAAAGTACAATGAAGAAAGCCCCGGACTGTGGAGCAGCTACAATCCTCTATCAGACGACAATGGGACAACTCTTCTCATGTCCAGAGACGTTTACAGACTGATGATAAAGGAGAAAGAGTACACAGTGATAAACATGACCCCGTCCCAACTTTTATGAGATGTTTTGCTGCCATCAAATTCAAAATGAGTGAATATTTTTCACGAAATAGAAAAATGTCTCAGTTCAAACATTTGATATGTTTTGTGTGGTCTATGTGGACAAAACAGGGGTTTATGGGGTTTGCAAATCCTTGCATTCTGTTTTGTTTACTTTTTGATGTGATTTACATTTTGCACAGCATTCCAGCTTTATTGGAATTGGAACAAGCGAGGCTCATGTAAGGTCATCCATAGGTCTTTTCCCAGGGTAACTGCAATTTCTGTGTTAGCTCTATTTTACACTGCTGCACAGAGGTACTTGCTGTACTGAATTGTTGACTTCCGAATGAGTAGCATTTGGAGGAAGAGAATTAAGCGGATGTGTGGACCTCTTGTGTCCACCTGTAGGTTTTCTGTGTGAGCTTACCTTGCTCTCCTCACGTGCAGATGCTTTTTGTGATGTCATTATGGACTGTTGTCTCTCTGTTGTCTCTCTAGTACAAACTCTGAAATCATGTCATACCACAGGATTTTACATACTAGAGCAGGTTTTATTGTTCTCTAAAATCAGGAAAGAAAGATCTTAAATCATATATAATAATAGATTTCTCGTACTCTTAACAGCTTTGTGTCTCTGTGTTAGCAGTTTTGGAGACTATGTTCTTCTTGGTGTGTCAGCAGTTAAGTTAAGGAAGATTTAGGTTGAGTTTTTTTCTAGTTCTGTGTCCAGCCAAGCTAAACCAAAGCAAATTGAGTCTGGAAAAAAAAGAAGAAAAAAGAGCGCTGCTTCAGGTAGAGTTGAGTTTGATTCAGCTGGAAATATGAAGTGAGCATGAACTGAGCTGCTTTTGTGCTTATCAGCAGAATGAACCAGCAGGTAACAAAGAATGAGAGAAGAAAACAGGAAAGTCATAAGTGTGTGTGAGGAACGGGTTTGGACATGTAAATTAGTTATTAGTTATGAGACCACTGTGTTGTCTTGTAGGCTGACCCCATGTGTTGATGAGGCCTGCCAGATGTTCACTATATGAACATCTGCCAGCAGGTGAAGGCTCCATCGCAATGGGAGCTTTTTGTCGGTGAGGAAAAGTTGCCTGTTTTCATGTGTGGACAACATTTCACATGAATGAGTCACAAGTTTGAAAGTCATCAGTCAAACTAGCTGCAGAAATAGGACCTCATGCACACACGTACACTGGATAAAGGTTTGTTCTGTTCTGTTTAGTAACCAGGCTTTGAAAATGCTGAGGACGCTGAGGAGACCAGTGAAATCATTCGCTCCCCCAGAGCTCGGCCTTTACCCCGCATTCTCTTCTTTCTCACAGTGGTTCTTGGAAAAGAGCAAGACACCAGCGTTAAATGGACACGTTTGACAGAGCAAAGTGAGGAAGAATTGACCTTTTATTCTTCCACAAACTGCTAAAAGTTTTATGAACACATTCAGAGTTCATAGTGAACAAAAACCTTTCTCTGGTCTACGAGCTGAAATCAACAATTGGCAGAACAGATCTGAGATCCAGGCTCTGAGAAACACAATGGACGAGGCTGTCTATGTGAGGAACACAGTCACAGATGAAGTGCATGCTTAGTGTCAAAAATGGAACTCAGTATCTCAAATAACATTCACAGTGTCATTTTTTCAATTATTATAAGGACCTCCATAACTTAATTTGCAACCTTTTATTCAATAGGTTGGAGAGTGTAATGCAATGTTTTTAACATTAGGTCTGAGGAAATATCATCAGTAGTCTAATCGTCAGATCACAGGACATTTTGAAAGTGAGCTGGCAGTGGCTCATCTGAACCTTGTGTATTCAGTAGTCTCTTTTTGTAGTGTTTGCATGTTCTCCCTGTGATACTGGCTTTCCTCGCACAATTCAAGACCTACACCTTGGCTGGAAACTCTTTAAAAATGCATTTTTCCAAAACATTTGTCTTACTGATGGT
Organism: Neolamprologus brichardi; assembly: GCF_056152115.1. Lineage (NCBI taxonomy): Eukaryota > Metazoa > Chordata > Actinopteri > Cichliformes > Cichlidae > Neolamprologus > Neolamprologus brichardi. The sequence goes on along the minus strand of NC_142117.1, from coordinate 7,950,884 downwards.
AAATAAAGTGAATGAACTAAACTAAATCAATCAACCACTAGATGGTGACAAACACTGTGATTGTACACATCTGCACACTGGTCTGTGCCCACATCAGACATGACTGAAACCTTCAGTGGGCTGGTTTCAGTCATTATGCAAATGTATTGTTTATAAGATTGGGGAAACCTGCAGTCAGCTGAGACTGAAGAAGTCACTTGGATGAGTGACAGAACGTTTCCCCCACTGAAAACACTACGTCCAGATGAACAGAATCAACCTTTGGACACACACTGCTTCAGGTTTACAGGAAATCACCTCAAGGCAGCAGCGAATCTAGAAAATTATACATGGGGTATTAAAAGTAGCTGTACATAATGATTATACTACAAATAAACACTCGTTACACCCAAAGTATGCAAAAGGACATCTCTGATCTCAAAGAACACTTTGAACACAACTTTCGAGCATACTCTGGATTCCCTCTGTCAGCTTGGAACAGGAAACTAAAGTGAATTGTTACAGTGAGGCATAACAACATGAAAGCATGGAGCCCTCCTGCCTTGAATCAAGTTCAGACTGCTGCTGCTGTGCTGGTGTGAGGGATATTTTCTTGGCATACTTTGGGCCCCTTAGTACCAAATGAGCAAGTTAAAACACCACAGCCTACCTGAGTGTTGTTACCGTGCATGTCCATCGCTTTATGACTACAGTGTATCATCTTCTTATGGCTGCTTTTAGTAGGATAACCCCCCATGCCACAAAGCTCAAAGCATCTCACATTGATTTCTTGAACATCATAAAGGATACACTGTACTCAGATGGCCTTCACAGTCACCAAATAGAGCACCTTTAGGATGTAGTGGAACGGGAGATTCATATTATGGATGTCAGCCAACAATTCCTCCAGCAACTGTGTGATGCTGTCATGTAAATATGGACCAAAATCTCTGAGAAATGTTTCCAGCACCTTATTGAATTTGTGCCATGAAGAATTACAGCAGCTCTGAAGAAGCAGATGTCCAACCCAGTACCAACAAGGTGTACCTAATAAAGTTACTGAGTGTATATACAATATAGTTCTTACTAATATTACTGCTTCCATTACTGTTATAATTATTATGATTAATTCAACAACTGTAACAAAATAATTTGTCCAATATGGGATCAATAATTAAAATAAGTTGTTATACTGGAATATAACACAGTGAGACATTCTGCTTTACTTTTCCCTTCGTGCCCGTGCTGAGTAAGCACACATACAAGGAAGGTTTGCTCTTCTCTTTTCTTTTGTGTTTGCCTGGGTCAAGATGTTATAAATGGGAAACAAGTGTAAGATGAACTGGAATTTCTCTTGAAATGAACATCCCAGCTGAGGCTATTTTAAACATCCACGCTGAGTGGTTTCCACTGTTACTTTAATGGCCTCAGGTCAGAAACTATCACTCATCTGTAATATGCGAGAATGGTTAATATGCTTTTTATGATGCATCTTTATCTATTTAGGGCTCAAAATCTGTAAGGGAACAGTACAATCAGATCTGGTTTTGAATGAATGACAGAAATTCAAAGCAGCGGGTCATCTATGTTCTATTTAAGCACAGAGGAGAAAAAAGGGACCAGAGTCCAGGTTATTTGGAATGTATGGGTTTATGAGTAATCAAAAGGATGATAACTCATCCCAGAAATAGTCAGATGTTTCCCATCTGCGACAGACGAAACAGCTATAACACAGCAAGGCTTAAAAAACGATCTGGAAAAATGGATGTTTGTCATTTCTGTTAGAAAATCATATTCACACATGGCGTGCAGGTGCAGGAATCACACACCTCTCATATGTGTGATCACAGGCTACCACAGGATACTTAATCTTTGACCTCCACTATCCCTACTCTCTGACAAACACAGACCGGCAAACATAGTGGAGGTGGACAGGTGTGTGGTCAACCAGCTGTTTTCAGCACACACTTCTGGTGTATTAATGTGCTTTATCCAGCAGAGTGCAGCAGCAGATTTCTATGTGAGTGTGTGTGTGTGTAATGGAAAGAATTCTGTATGCCCTTTGGCAGTGTCTGCACTCCTGATTCAGGAGTTTCGTACATGTGTACATCTGTGAAAATATATTTATGTTCCGGTCTGTCTGCGCTCTGCCTGTGTCTTTTCATTGTGAGGTACGTATGGGACAAAACATTACACAGCACATGTGGTGAGTGATGTGGAAAACAACCAGGGGAAGGAAAAAAGAAAGAACTGATGGAGCAAAAGGAAAAAGATAAAAGGGAATATGAGAAACAGGAAATTAAATGACAGAAATGGGAGGTCAGAGGAGAAAGAGAAAGCAAAATCTAAGGATGAAGTCAAATCACTCATGTCTGTCACTCCCACTCCACAGCTCCAACACTGTGGGAGAGGAACGTGCCGGGAAACTCAGAGAGGAAAGCAGCATAAAAATCCTGCCGACCTTAAATGACAAGTGACGACGTATAAATGATGAAAAACCAACGACAGAGGGATTATCAGCCCGCTTCTACCAACAAACATCTTTTTTTATTTTTTTTCACACTGTTCAATAAATACAAAATGTAAACAAGCTTCATATTCATAAACAACAAAGACAACGGGCATCATGAGATCTGACTGAAATTCAAAACAGGAAGAAGAAGAACCAGAGCACAGAAGCGCTGAGATCGACTGGAGGTGTTTCAGACCTCTTGCTGTCGAGCGGCACTGATCCGTCTGTGAGCGACACCGGGTGGAACCACAACAATGAAAGCAGCAGACTGTGGCAGGCAATTTTCAAACCCTGCCAACTTCACTGTCTTGTACATCTTGTATTGCTTATTATTTATATGCTTTACAGGTAAAAAAAAAAAAAAAAAAAGGAAACACTTGCACGCGCACACATTCACACTGATTTAAGCTGTGCTTCACAAAGAAGCTCTGTCAGTCAAATACAACTAGCTCTCTCAATATTACCAACATTTAAAAGTCCAGCTGGATTTCTGAACACTGAACAGCGGTATCTGTTTACACCATTTGTCCATTTTTTGTTGAACTGCTTCCCAAAAAAAAATTACAATTAAAAATCCAACACATGATCAAGGCACGAAAATGAAGGCAGCATATAAGTAAATGCTGGTGGGTCTTCTCCGCAGTTCACTTATTGAGTCTTTTATTTCCATTTTACAGGCCTGCTGTGTCCACTTTGCCTCGTTACAATCCTGAAGCTGATACAGGGTGGGTGTCAGGGGAGGGGAGGGAGGGAGGAAGGAAGACCTCAGAGAGCAGCTCTGGCTTTTTGTCCGTCTTGGACGAATAAGGGAGGCTCAGGGATCAGTGGTGTCTCCAGGTTTGTCTTTTGTCTGAAGCCTTCATCACCATGCCATCTTCTTCTTTGTCACCTATAGACAAAAGCAAAATGTGCTGAGCACCCACGAAACAGGAAGTTGTGCTTTTACACTAACACTGTGCAGAAACAGCTTCTAAGTACAACGTTTTTAACCCGGCGAGAAGCAAATTCTTTCAGTGCAGATATTTACATGTAATTAAAAGCTATTTACACTCATCGCAGATTTTTTATTACATATAAAGCGACCTCTCAAAAGGTCAAGAGAGTGTGCTTACCGAGACATTTGGGACAGCAGGAGCCCTCTGTGCGGGTGATGTCGGTGCAAGTCAGTAGTGGACATTGTTTCCTCTGACACTTGGTCACACCATGCTGTGGAGAAAAAGGAAGGATTTGTGAAAATAGCAACATGTGGCAGTAAAGGTTGTTTGTTTCCTCTGATAATATTAGATATACCTGCTGTATTTTCTAGCTGTAAACTCAACACTGAATAAATGCATTAATTGGGTCTCCTTTTTGATGATTTTTTCAGATTATCTGGCTTTTCAGCTACTAAGCACTATTTTCACTACCCACTCTAGCTAACAGAGTTAGCTAACTTCATAAGCTAGAATGAGTACGTAGGTTACAAAGTTTCTATTAGAGATCTTAACTGAAACCAGCTGTTGCCTACTGCAGCTGGAAATATAGTGAGAGTTGACCAAACAGATTAACCAATACAGCGAGCTGAGAGGCACTTTAAATACTGAACAGCAAAACTGGGGGATGACTCAACATACACACACACACACACACACACACAGCACATTCACATTACTGGCTTCAGTTCCTTATCAGATCTTGTATTCAGTTATCGTGAATACATTTAGTCTGAACTCTCTGGAAACTATGATTCATTTCCTTAGTTATATAATGAAAATATCATCTATCATCCATTAAGCATCAGAAAAAACATATAATATAAAAGTAACATTTTGGTAAAGTAAGAGAATTTCCTCTTGTGTCATATTTACTTACATCACACCAGCAGTTGATGCACTTCATCTCCCCGAAGAGTGGCACCCAGGGATGCCAGCTGTCGCTGTTGTGGTAGTAGTTCTTGCCAAATTTGCAGTATCTGGGGCTGTCTGCTTGCATCATGTCACTGTGCTCCAGGGCTGCAGTGGTCCTCTCCTCCTGGGGGCACACCTTGCAGCAGTCGGTGGGGTGACGTCTCACTGGGTGACTGCAGGTCAGCATTGGACATGTCACCTTCTCACAGTGAACCTCTCCTGTAGATCCCTATGGATAAAACACAGCCAACAGCAGGAGGTCAGCAGCAATTTTTAACTTCAGCAGCTGACTTATTGCTTTTTCCACATAAATAGTTTGGACATATCCCAAGAAAGAACTGATGAGAAATGTATTAAGGCTTCACTTTCTTTGGACTCTAATACAAAACAAACGACCCATTAAGAGCCAGAGAGTAAAGCCAGCCAGATGTGAGGAGATTTATTGATATGTATTTACCTTGCAACTGCACACGGCACATTTAATGTAGCCAAAAGGAGGAACAAAGGGGTGCCATGTGGTCCCAGGGGCATGCATCTTCTGGTCTCCTTCGAAGTAACAACCTGACAGAGAGAAAGGGTTACTGAGGACAGTCAGTAAGAAAATCCCTGAAGGAAAAAAATGCAGCACCGAGACATGCAGAAATAAAGGCAAAATAAAAATGAAAGAAGACCTGTTACACGTTTTATTTTTTACATATGCTGTTATGGTAGTTAAACTTATACACTCGTGTATGTACAACCCAGAGCCTTTAAATGATCATTTTGGTCTGACTTTTGGTTTAGTAAGAGCAGATATCCTCAATATGATCTTAATGTGATCATCTCTGGCACATAGCTCTGGCGAAAACTGCAGAATCCCCACCCACCTGTTGCTCTAATCTGTTTTATGAGGGGCAGCCAATCAGAAAAAAAGCTGACTGAAAAAAAGAGGAGGAACGGAGCTAAAATGACTTTCACTCAGCAAATAATCTGAGGAGCTTCGTCAAGGCCCAGTATTCTTTCAACTCACGCAGAAGTACTGAAGTAAAGATTAAGAAATAATTATAGGAGATGGAAACGAGCAAAAAAAAGGTCCCTTTTAAAGAATGAGAAAGAAAGAAGAGCTGAGTTATAGACAGGAGAAGCGGTCCCTACCTTCAGGATGTTCATCAACCCTCTCTGGAACTTTCACGTCCTCGAGCTCCTTCCTCTCTGTACAGGAAAAAGGAAATGGAGGAATTAGTTTGAAGCTTTATGATCGCTGTGGGAATAAAATAGATCCACAAAAAGCAGTATGAAACCTGATGCTGAACTAAAAACGGGCTAACTCACCATCACAGATGGGGCAGCATTTGCCCTCCGGTTTAATGGTTCTGGAGCAGGTCAACGACGGGCAGATGACTGGATCACAGATCACTGTTCGCTTCTACAGAAAAAAGCCCACAAAGATTTGACATGGACATGAATTCTACATGACCATTTATTAAAAGGATTCATTTAAACATCAAAAAAAAAAAAATGTGTTTCTGGCGCTAACCTGGCAGATGCAGGAGAAGCACTTGTCATAGTTGGGCGTCCAGCTGGAACCATGAGGGTAGTGCTGGTTCTCAAAGAAGCAGGTATGGGGGTCTTTTTTTAGCTCCTCGGGGTCCTTTGACAGAAAGTCTTCCAACTCCTCCTCCTCCTCCTCTGCCTCGCTCCTGGTCCCAAACTCGCAGTTGTTTGGCACGTGGACCTGGTGAGAGAGAATGTGTGAGGAAAAGAAAGGAAGCGACAGATGGACATGGAGGCCATGAAAGAAAAAGAAGAAGGGGGGGGGGGGGGAGAAATAACAAGAAAGATGAAAAAAAAGAAAACAGGAGAAAGCAAAGTTAGGGCGTAAGAGTGATCTGTTGGACACAGCTGATTAAAAACCGGTGTCAAGTCATCTAGTTAATTGTTCTTAAATGGAGCATTTTTGTGGTCCTGAGCAGATGGCTGTTTATGTGTTGGACCTGTTTCCTATTAAAACAGCTGGATACTTCTGTTCCACGTGTGTGAGAGAGATCACTCTTCTTAGTTCAACTGTTAAACAACATATTGTTCAACAACTACACCTGCAATGCTGCAGCTAGCTTTGCAAGCAGCTGTGGGCTATGGCTGTGAAAGTGTGTTGTTTTGTGTAGGCTAGCAGGCACTAAGCGGGCAATCATGCAACCTCGCAAACACAAGGCTTCTTTAGATTGCTAAAAGAAACTCCCGTTTGCACACATCCAAAATTACACTTCTAAATGTGAAAATCATAGTGGTTCATCTTTTATATATGACCTGAGATTGAAGTGCCTGTTTAAAAAAAAACAAACAAACACAAATTGAGCACACCAAAGTTGTACATACCCGTCCTCGTATTTCTCCTCTCGGGTTGAGCTTGGTGCTGACCTGGATGAAGGCTGTTCCCTGGTCCAGATGTTTCAGTAATTCAACACTGATGTCCTTTAACACTCCCTGAGCCTTGAGGAGACCAAAAGACAAAAACATTGAGTGGCCTTCTTTACTCCAAATACACTGATGAGCATAAGGACACATTTATTGTGTACACTGATGTACCTTTGAGCCATAGAAGCCAGTGAGCAGCCTCATGTGGGTGCTATCATCTAGCTCTCCGATCTCAGCCAGTCCGTGGAGGCGGGCGTTCACCGTCAGGTCGTCAGTTGGGCTGAGGCCTGCAACAAGTATCTCATAATGCAGGTGGCAGTATTTGTCCACTGACACCCAGGCATGGCCAGAAGCACCTGTTCTTACTGGTGGGGACACAAAGTGGCCAGCTAGAGGGGTGGGCAACTCTGGAGGAAGAAGAAGGAAGCAGTTCAGAATATTTGCATGCATGTTGGCATGGTTTTTTACATTAATTTCACAACCTTAATCAATGTATACCATGTCTAGGTGCCTCTAGGCCACTATAAGGGAGTGCCTTGATCTGCCCCCGCAGCTCCCCCTCCTGGCTCTGTGCTGTTGCGACATTGATGAAGAGCTCATTCTGCAGCAGCATGTGGATGTGTCGGGCCTCCAGGCGGCTCCAGCTGCCTATCGCCTGCCCCGTGGCCTTGCTGAACTCTGGCGTTAAATCACACAGGATGGAGCGCTTGTTTCTCCTACGTGGCTTCAACTCGATGGTGAGGCTGACGACATCGCTGGTGAGCCCTGTGACCTGAACCTGAAGAAGATGAGAGAGAAAGGTTGAAGTCTAATCACTGTCAGAGTTGCCTGTTTTATTCTAAGGGTGGGGGTTACTGCTGATCTCTCTGTGTTTATGCTTTCCATGTATACATGGAAACATACAGGGTGGGGAGGCCCCAGAACAGAGTCACACTAAACCACATGGAAATAATAATCCTATTTTGACTAAAGTAACTTGACAGAAATGCAGCTGGACCTCTTGCAACACTCAAATAAAATTTGAGTCAAATCCAGTCAAAATATGTATTGCAAGACACATTTGTGAACAACAACAACCCTGCAAAAGTGAGCAGACTCATACCTGGTACTGCAGCGTTCCATTATCATGGAGGTTGAAGATAGCAGATCCCACACCTCCCGTCTTCCCCGGGATCAATGCATCACTGCTGGACATCACACTCTGAATAGCTGAGCCAGAGAAAGACAGATTCATATCAAAAATCCACTTCAGAGCACATTCCTGCTCACACTACTTATCTAAAATCAGCCACGTTGACGCCCCTCTCTTTAATGTACAGCGAGATGATGTAATGATTTCTGTCACATTCAAGTTTTCTGAGAATAAAAAATATTACAGCCACATACCCATGATTTTATCCATTTACTGAAAAAGAGTCACTGAGAGGGCAGATTAAATTGGACAACTAGTCAGGAGGCGTGTCTGCTTGAGTGGCACTCAGGCCAAATACATATATGTTAGCACACGTGCACACACACACGTGCATACAATAACCCACCCAAGATTTAAGCTTCAAAATGAGGTAACCTTAGCTGAATGCAGAAGGCTTAAAAGAGTGGGCTGAGAGGACAGAAGGGAATAAGTAAGAGAGGAGAAAAACGTCTGAAAATGACACAGACAGAAAGAAGCCAGAGAGAAGGAAAGATGCCAAAGACGACAGCAGATGATGGGATAGAGAAATGAAGGGAGAGAGAGTGGGAATGAGAGTGGGAAAAAGTGGGAAGGAGGGGGGGATTGGGTTTGAATTCTTCAGACATAATATCAAGCTGTTAATCACAGGACTGGAACACTGGCAGGGAAACCCACGTCCTGCAGACTGTGACCTTGGCAGTGCAACTGTGTGAGTGACTATGTGTGTGTAAATATGTTACAAACCAGCATCTTCATACATATGTGTCTGTGTATTACAATAAATGTTTCACGCTAATGCGAAATGTCCAAATATGCATTGCACTGAAAGTATGCACTGTGTGCATGCTTTAACTGTTTCAGACGATTAAGCTGTCCACAACATTCCTCCAGCCACACACACACACACACATGCAAACAGTCTTGGTGGGCCACCAAGTCAAACAGAAGGTCTGTAAACATGGTTTTCCCCCAGCGATAAGACTTGAAAGAACCCAGACAGAAAAAAAGTATTTATAGAGGTGAATGACAAAAACAATCCACAGATAGACGAGCGGCAAACCAACAAACATGTTCTCAGCAGCCTCATTGTCTGGTGCCTTAACACTGCTGGTGACATGTAGGCGAGGATGGGCCGATTGCAGTAAATACTTACTGTCACAAGATTTTCTGCCTGTGATGAAACCTGAGATTTGCCTGGGATCCTGACCCTCGGCGGCCACAGCGATCTCCAGCTGACCGCGAGATAACCAGAACAGCTCACGACTGTTCAGATCTGTCAGCACCTCTGCAAAGTCCGGATCCTGCACACATTGAAAAGTACGAAAAGTTAAATGTGGATAAATACAAAACCATTTTCCTCTTAAAACAAATGCCTTTTCAAATGCTAGCAATAAAAATGTCACATTATGCCATTTTGGATGTTGTCGACAGGATGTTGGTACAACACTGGCATGTTACCAGAGTAACAAAACCTCAACCAGTTTAAACCAGTTTCCAGCTAAAATAAAAAAAAGTTTTTGGGACAATTAAAATGTGATCTGCAGCACAGAGAGCAAAAACAAAAGCCGAAAGACAGTGAAATTGGCTTGAGATCAAATAAATAGGGCAGTCAGAAAGGAATCACAAAGTCAGAACGCATTAACGCACAAATGGCTTTCTTACAGAAAGAACACAGCTTTAAAATTGCCCCCACTCATACATGCACACTTAAAACTTGAGGCAAAAAATATGGCTTGAATTGCCTTGAAAAGTCTCATACTGAGAGAAATTAGATTTAATGCAGGCTGACCGGTCTCCAAGAAGACGTTGAAAAATGTTGGATTAATAGGACAGATGCACACGAGTGTTGGAGAAATGTTACTTTTATGACCTGTGGGGCCGCAGTTCAATATAAATACACATGTACCATAAATCCGCACAGCGAGGGGCTAAAACAGAGTGGGAATGGCAGGGGGGGGATGAATGGACACAATTATGAGAGAGGAGGAAATGTGTTGTACAAATAAAGCCAATTATCTTCATCATCATTGCCCAGCTAGAAATAGTGTATGAGGTGTAATTCATAGTTTTGCGTGTATTTTTCATGGACAGTCTCTCAGAGAAAGAGAGGCGCATCGGCCCTTCACGCAATTCCTGGGAGAATTAAAAACAGGCCCGCCTTTCATCACTCCTCCTCCTCCCTCCATCCATCTCAGCCCCGCAGACCACTAACCACTGACATGTGTGAGGAGTGTGTACGCAGTGCATCCTCTTTACCTCCCTCCTACCCTCCCCTCTTTTCGTCTCCCAGACGTCTCACATCTGTCTCATGCAAAACTACTTGCTAACTTTCTCCCCTCTAGTTTCCTCTCCATCCATTTTTTTTTTTTTGTCGTGTCTTTTCTGTGATCAGAGCAGCGGCAGTGGCAACATAACTAGGATGTGGTGACAAAACCACATCCATCTCTGAGAGAAGGAGGCGTGGGATGTTCTGTGTCCTAAGTTTTTTAGTGAAAACAACACTGCTCCTCCCCCAGTCACCTTTTAACTTTTAGTCTGTCTCAGATATAAATGCATCTATTTTACTTTACCCAAAGTGCCCACTTATTTTACTTGGTGATGGATTGAACAACATCTATGGCTCTTTTTGGGTACAAAATATCATACCTGTCAACATTTTTCAAAATCTGCCGTTTTATTCAGTTCTTTTTCATTTAATTTTCAGCATCATACCCAAATATTTTGTGAAACTGTGACATTAAACTAAAAATGTCCCCTCAATATGCACAGTAACTACCTGTCACTTACGGATGGATGCATTATTTAAAAATAACATTTTTAAATAATTTCCCAGAAGACACATGAAGAAGAAGTGAGTCTTAAACAGGAGTGTTGCGAGGTGTGAAATGGTGGCTACATCAAGCTTATTGCCCCTGGGTACTTACATGAGACGTGATGTTGGCTCGGATCTCTCTCAGGATGTGCTGCCGGTACAACAGCTGGACTCGGACGGGCACCAAAATGGGGTCTGAGAAGAGACAGAGTTGTCTCAGTGTCACTCTTTTACATTCCTTGACTTTCATATTAATGCATCTACATTTATAGAAAGATTTCAAGTGAACTTCCTCCTCCCTCTCACCTCTATCTCTGTGTTGGATGAGGCCCTGCAGGATGAGGATGAAATGGAGGTTGTTCTCAGTGTCACTCAGCGTCAACATAGCAATGCCTCCCATGGCTGAATTCTCTTCCTCTGACGTCAGTATTGAACTGAATGTCTCTGTATGTAACACATGTGCACATTAGATCTGCATTCTCTTACGGGACTTGTAAACAAAGCCGGCACATTTTAGCTACATTAATCCAAGCGAAGCCTTTTAAGATTACATGAAAATATACACGGCTCCGCTGCTTTGTAAATATTGAGCTTCTTGTGTACTGTGACACAAAGACAAAGGCGTACACATGTCTCAAAAAAAAATGAGCCATTGGAGAGCTACAGCATCCCACATGGATACACACCAGCAAACAGTGCTCTGTGTTTGATGATCCTTCCCTCCACTTCGTCTCGTTGGCCTGTGGACGTGGACATGCTGATGTGCATCTGCTCAGACTGCAGCTGTCGCAGTAGAGGCTCAGCCACGTTCTTCCATACTCCACAGATCTACACACACAGAAGCAGGTAGGTGCTTAAAAGATGGAAATCATTTTATACTTCTTCAGGATAGCATGCATGTGGCAAATACACATATCAGACACCACAGGCACATCTGTTGAATACATCCAACCATTGTACTCTCAATCCTGGGCTGCAAAGCTTCAACATAAAACCTCTCCCTGAGAGCAGAGGGAAGAAATGTGGCGTTGTGCCTGTGCCTCATAACTCAAGAGTTCAGGGGTAATCTCCATTTTAATTAGCGATGTTCTCTGTCCCCCTGCTAAGCAGTGATGTAACATGTGAAAAATCCTCTCTTTCCCAAAAGTTTTGTTTAAGCAAAACCCCCTTCCTTTTCTCATGCCAGAGTGTTTTCTCTAAGGTCCTCTGGCGCTTGACGCTGCCATTTATCTAAAAATAATAACAGGCCCAATTTCTGGGACCTGCATTTAGGGGGCTCCTGCCTCACTGAGCAGGCAGTTCAGGTCTGAAATGGAATGTGGAGATGTGTGTGTTTTGAAATGATGCTTAGTGAGAAGAGTCAGACCTCGAGGAGCATGTGGACATGCATGCACAGTTACTACTGTTACATCAACATATCAGTTTACTGATTTATCTGGATAATGCTAGCCTGCTATTAAACTTAAAAACCTGAACGGCCACGTGTTGATGCTAACCGCAATCAGGCCGATTCTGTCATGTTTAAAAATGGGCAATGGAACAGAGAAGAAGTGTCACCGCATGTGTATTTGGCTGTCAGCGAGTGTGTTTATTGTCTGTTATTGCAGAGTGAGTTATGAGTGAAGAAGTGGCAGGGTGAGTGCTCATTACACCGGTGCTTAGTTTGCCTTTCTGTCCAGGAGCACTCACGCACATGTAACAGGATGTGAGGAGATGATTTTCTATTCTTACCATGTCGGAGTCTCCCTTGGGGACTCTGTACTCGAAAGCAGGGGTCCCATCTGAGTCCAGGAAGACAATCTTAGTGGGATGGCCCATTCTGGAAAGCCAGAGGGAAATGTAAGCGAAATGCAGGCAGAAAAGTTGACAAACTGTTAATTTATTGAAAATAAATATCTTTTTTTCGCCAATTCCAGTTTTATATTCTATTATACTGACTGCTACTCAAAAAACAAAGTTTGTTTTTCCAAAAAATAAAAATATATTAACACAGGAGGTTTGTTTGGAATAAGCTGGAAAGGAGTTGGAATAGTTAGCAACAGGCACTGGTATTAGCATACCTGATCTTTAAAAAAAAAAACAGAACGACATCTGAAGAGAAGCAAAGAGTCTCACCTCTGGTACGTGATGGAAAAGGTCAGGCTGCTTCTGGTCAGAGTAAAGCGAACTCTGGCAACTCCACTGGAGCTGGGCAGCCACGAGTCCTTCAGTCCTGTCAGCACTGCTACAAAGTCTGCACCACAACAGAATGTTTCATGAGCTGTAGTGTTTTATTCAGGCTCTGTGTCGTGTGTGTTCAGGACAATTCTGTCTATTTGTGAGCAGGTGCTCCACACGTACCTGTGCGGCTCTCCCCAGGCCCCACGTCCTCAGAGCTCAGGTAGGATCTATCATTGTATGACTTCTGGAGTTCCTCCTCTCGCTCTTTGCTCTTTCGGCGGAAATATTCAAAGGTGTTCAGCACAGAGTCAATCTGTTTTTTACCACCTATAAAAGAAAAAACCTGTAAATTACTATCAAATAGTGTATAAGCAAATAGAGATTTTCCCAAACTACTGTATTGAAATGTACACTGGCTATACACTGTAAATGTAAGCAATGACCTTGTGTAATTTCAATGATAATATAAACATGTAAATTTGAAAAAAGTTTAAATGAAGAATGAAGGTAGAATGAAGTTATCTGTACTCTTTGCCTGCATTTATTTCATTTGTACTTTTTCTCACGGGAATAAGTTCAGTTAGGTTATGTTTAGTCTTCTTGTGGATGTGTAATGTGGTTTCCACTGTTTGTGTGGCTAAGAACACTCTAAAGGGTTAGCCAATAACACATGAATAGGACACATGCATGGGAAGAAAAATAAGATGTTTGTCTCTTAACACATAATATAAATCCTGTGTATAATAAGCGTGCAAAAGTTTAAAAAAAAAAGTTAAATGGAGTTTTTTTTAACTTGATATACTATAATTGGTATATTCTTTTGGAGGCAATGAGTCTGCATATTTTTTAAGTAAAGTCAACGTGTCAAAATCGGACAGTGTGTGACTTATCCCACTGCAGTAAATACAAAAGTAAGAAAATGATGTAAATAAACATGTGGTGTAACTTAACTAAATACGAATAAGAAACATTAACTTAAGGTGTTTATTTTGACTTGTGAAATGCTTCAGGATGATAAGTCATATGAACAGCACACAGCACGCCAGAGTAAAAGAGCTCTTATTTGAGCCACAAGTTCTTGCATAAGTGAAGCCAAGTCATCAAACTCTGGGAAAAAAACCCAACTGCTATTAACTACTTTTATGGTACTGAGATTTCTTTCAGCATCTGCCTTTGAAACAGTGTCAGTACCTGGCAAGATAAACAGCATAAAGACAAACATTTGAAAACACATTGTGCCAAAGTCTGGTTCACACATGACAATAAAACACTGGCTGCTGTGTTTTAAGAACGGATGGAGTGCGAAGCAAGTGGATAAAAGGGATCGGACAGTGACATATCTAGGCTGATCATGGCAGGTAGAAATTAATTCCAGAAGAATGAGCAGAGATGGGAGGAAACAAATACGTCAGACGCCACTTATTTCTTGTTTCTCAGCACGAGGTTGTCTCTTGCAGCTGAGGAGTTTAAGGAGAATTGGAAGCGACACTAGCATGCGATCCTAACAATGACCTGCTGTTTCACACAAACTCTCCTGATGCTATGTGTGGCCTTCGCTGCTTTGCACACACACACACACAGACAAAAAGTGACACATGAAGCCCTGCTCATTCAGCCAAATACAGCCTCTCTGATATGTTCTTGAGAAAGCAAACCACACACTGCCTCTTACTCACTCAAACGCTATTTCACCAAGGCTTTTTTTCCCTGAGGAACTCAACTGGACTGTCTGCTGTGTGATTCACGCACACACACACACACACACACACACACACACACACACACACACACACACACACCACCTAAAACTCATCTCCAATCTCATAATTCCACTGCTCTACTGGGCACGCTGAAGCCCTTCTGGGCAGCATCACTCTCACTTCTCCCCAGTTGGTCCTCAGGTGCTCACACACACACACTTATACACTCACCATTTTCCAACACTTACATAAATATACCAGGTGCAAGGTTGCCAAAGCTAAGACAAACACACTCAACCTTTTCCTTAAAGCTTGACCACAACAGACACGCACACACATATATAAACACACAGTGTCTCCACAGTGTTTTACCTTTACTTTCCATTCCATTACCACACATGCCATGGAGAAAAACACCCATGGAGAATAACACTGCAGCATGAAGGCCCACCCTTTGTGTGTGTGTGCGTGCGTGTGTGACCATGTGTAAAGCAGCTCTGACTCCCTAATAGGGTGAGACTGTGTGCGCAGCAGTGTGCAGACAAGGTAAGTGACTATGTGAGAATGAGGCTAAATAGGTGGGTGGTGCTTTCAGCTGAGACTGGTTAGAGAAAATGTCCATTTGATGCGGCTGAATGGAAAATCAATTGACTCGCTCATTGTATTCAGCAGCTGTTCTGACGGCGAACAAGCTTACCCAAGGAGGGAAGAAAAACAACAACAACCAAGGAAAAGTTATAGAGAGGAAGAAGAAAAAGAAAGAAATAGAAGTTGAAAAAATTGCTCTTGTGACAAAAGGGGGGAAACAACTGCTCTCTCCACATACAGTTTGTTTACTGAATTAAGAATGTTCATGCTTGTTTATTCAGCTGCCTGTTTTTCGTGTGTTTAGGACTACTAGAATGGCGTGACATCTACAAAAGCTGAGAGCAGCATTTGAGCTGAGAGGATGATTACCTTGAAGACAGGTTTTGCAGCAGTGCCCCGCCAGCTGGACGGGATTGTCGCAGTCCAGGGTCGGACAGTCCTGTTTTGTGTTTTTGCAGTTTACCTTTCCCGACACCTTACCACGGCGACTCTTTTGCTGCCAGAGAAAAATACAAACAAACACACACACATTAGTCAGCTCATCTGGAGTTACAGCTTACTGCAGGGAAAAAAAGTCAAACACAACATGTGGAGTGAGATCACACTAAGCCAAAACTTACAGGTTCACAGTGGCACTGGACACAGTGCATGATGCCAAAGGGCTCCCCCAGGTCTGGGTGCCACTTCTCCTCCAAGGGATAAGAGCGACCTCCAAATGAGCATCCTGCAACACAAACGGTGTTGATTACACACAGCAAACATTAGGCGATTACAACCTCATTTCTTTGGCTCTTTCCAAAATAAAGAACTTGATTAGAAAAGCAAAACAATATGCTTAAAAAAATGTTTTTCTTTTTGAGATATGCCAAAATTAATTAGGGAACACAACAACAACAACAAATTAAAAAAAAAAAACATTTTAAAAGATAAGCTGGACTTTCTGATATTTAGAGTTTTTAGAGAACCTCATATTAAACATGGGCAACGTTTTCAAGGCCAAGTATAAGGCAAATAAGGATTATTTTGAACGGAATATTATGCAAAGCTATTCTAGTAAGTTATAATAAAAAAAATTAAAACATTTAAAAATAAAAAAACACACAACTTAAAAAATAAGGATAATACTCCACTTTAATAGCAAGAAAAAGAAAAAAGAAAGCTCATTTTTATGACAAACCACAGATACCAGACCACGAGTGCCATTTGCATACTTAACAAATAAATCCCACACATGAGCTCACTGCCCAGACTTGCTGGAAGCTACCAAAACTCCCTGGATGCCTCAAATTTTGGAACTCGAGCTTTGCATCCTGTCTGACCTAAACGATCCAGAGAGAAGTTCCACTCAAACTTTTATCAGAGAAACCCAGATTCCCCAGAAACACACACACACATCTTAATTAATTCAGTGGGCTTATTATAAAGATTATACAGTATACTGAACTTCTAGTGAAAATGATTTTTACAGTACATGATGGGTTCAGTCTACTTTGAAATGAAAGTGAACAATGGGCTGCAACTCTTCCCATATTTTGCCCAAAGTGGATGCGAAGGAACTCCAACACTCTTGCAGAACATGTGAGCCTTTCACTTTAAACCCAGTGTGCTGGAGCAGAGCCACGGCTATAAAATACACATCCATGTCCTAATATGTAGGGACGGGGCTGTATATTGATGTTACAGGGGATAAAAATAGCTTTCAGTGTTGTTATTACTAGGCTGCACTCATAATTAAGTGTTTGTCACGCCGAGTTACCGCAGGAGTATTATAATTATTTTTGGTTAGGGTGACTGTATGTGGTGTGTGCACACACAAACTTGATGTTACCCTGGCCAGCTTCACTCGAGCTGATGGCTCTCCCCCGCTCACGGCTACCAAGCTGGTTCGCATTATTCTTTCATTAAAGTTACTGCACACTTTAAACAGTCCAGTCGAGTTAAAGGGAGAGCCAAGCGGAGAGCCTCGCCACTCCGCGCTGTGCTCAAATAGAGGAGGAGGCTCTGAGGAGCCAGCGCTTGTAATGGAAAGTCGATTGATTAGAGTTTCCAACATGAAATTACACGTTATAACGGGGTGGTTAACGTGGAGTTCTCGCTGCTCTGAGCTCCAGAGTAGTTACCTTATAAAAACCGCGGCGAGCTTTTGTACGAAGGGGCTTTCACACATGAATCAAAAGACATCGACTGCGGTTATGACTCACATGTTTGCCGCTGGTTTACACATGAAGCAACCTGGAACCGAGAGGAAACTAGAAAAAAAACGACTGTGTACTGCTGCAGCGGAAAAAACTAACTTTTAAATGTCGAGATTTAACGGTCTTAAATGTTAGCTAGCTCCGCTATCGGCGCTGCTGTCGCGTGCACAGCTAGAGGGGTGAACTGGGGTCATAACCCCACACCCATGAAACAACTCAGGTAAAAATAGACATTTTAACAGTAAGTACTTTTATACCAAATTATGCACATTTTTTTAAATATAGTCTTCACATAAAAAATAAATAATTAATAACAAAAGTTTTAAAACAAACAAAACTTTTAAATTGTTAATTAGCTGCTGCTCAGTGGTGCCCCCTGGGTCACAAACTGTTTACACAGCAGGGGTTATCTGATTTGGAAGCCTGAAACTGATGCTAACAAATGCAGCTTAGGTAGTCAACTTCTTCAGAGGCTTTCAAAGCGTGCGGCCATTTTTATAGCTATTGCTGGTATAAAAAAAACAAACGAGTATACTCCAGCTGCCAGCTCAAGGCTGCAACACCGCTTTTCTGACGTGGCTTTTCTTGCGTTTCCAAAAACAACATACCTGATGTTCCTTTGAAGGGCAGCGGTTCTCTCTCGGGCTGGATGGGCAGAGAGGGAGACTTGAGCCGTGAGGCCGCTCCTCCGTGCAGCCACCACGCGCAGCTCAGCGCGCAAAGCAAGAAGTGGAGTGCGCAGGGAAGCAGCATCACAAACCTCCGCAAAGGACTCCCTTCAAAAACTTCAGAGAAACCGGCTTCTTTAAACCGAGAATTACAGTAATGAGAGGGAATAAAAAGTTTCCCCCTTATAACAAAACGTCCTTTGTCGTTAGCTGTGAATGTCCGCTGTTGAGAATCATCCGAGTTTCGGCCAGACAAAAAGTTTTCCGTGAGCAGGGCAGTACTTGCGCCGTCTTTCCTCGGTACCAGCGGTCTCTTCGCAGCCTTGTCTCGTTTGATTTTATAGGCTGCTTCCCTGACAGCTCCAAACAGCCGGGAGGAGGAGGAAGGGGGAAGATGAAGGGTGGGCCGGGTGATGGGTGAGGGGGTGGATGATGGACAGGGCAATCGACACCCCTATCAACTCAATACGCTGTCGAAACGACGGGGCAGTTACAGCAGTGTGTTTCAACACACATATCTGAGACGAGGTGACGGCATAAATATCTTTCCTGTCATTGAATTAGCTTGGTAAATATTTTTTTTCTGGTTGTTGTTAAAATAAAATAGCTTCTCTGCAACACCCCCCTTCTATTTTTTTTTTTCATGTTGCATGTTTGATGTTGAGGTTATAAAGGACCGTGGGTGCTTTTAATAAAGTTTAATACGCTGCTGCTTCGATATTAAAAGGTGACAGGTATAATTGTTTTTTGGTGTGCCAATCCCTTGGGAGTTTGCGCAGTTTCGATAGTGGCATGCTGCTCTCTTGATTTAGTTCTTGTGTAATTGAATCAGTATTGGTGTTATTTAGCGGTGATTATCCATTTATCTGTCCGTTTCCCCAACTTTAATCATTTGGCCTTTGCGCACATTAAAGCGCTGTGCCGTTAGATAAAGTCTAATCTGCTCACCGCGATGAGCGGCACGCTTTCAGCCATCTGACGCCCACGGACATGAGCCACGAGCTCTGGGGAGAAAGTGGGAATCTCCAGCTCATATACAGTAAGGAATGTGTAAGTGTTCGCTGCTTTCTGTTCCCTTATTTTTTCAAGTGCGCTTGGCGCTGAGACCTAAGTGACTTAACAGAAACAAATGAAAATAGTTGGAATACCTCATGGCAAATTTCTCCTGGCCCTTCTGCAGACCTCTGTGCCCCCCTCCCGCGCAGTTTCCCTTTGGCTTGTCTCGAAGCCATGCCTGCTTGAACGATTCCACTTAAAATCACATGTATTTTAAAATAAAATTTATTCATTTGTGGATGTGTTGGGGGCTATTTAACATAAAGTCTTTAAAAAAAATTCACTACATCAACAACAAGTGAATTTTATTAGGGACTATTTAGCCCTGGGAAATATCCCCATCAAACACAAGTAGCGGTTAACAGTCCAGTTCCTCACTGTGGTCCCTACAGAGGGGAGCCCAAAACAAACTGGTCAGGTTTACATTACAATCGTGCTGCTTGGTTTATACCACAGGGTTCAGGAAAGGTCAGGCTTTGTCAGAATGTTACCAAGCTTTCTGTATTCACAGTTCACCTGGTAGTCTGTCTCATTTTGCTCTTCTTTCCTATCAAATCCACACACCCCACTGATGCACATCAACATTGTGCACTCCGCTGTATATTATGTACCTCCTCCTATACCACAAATCGACTGCAAGGGCCATTAATATTACTAATAATATTAATATTATTAATAAATTAATAAATCGTTGCGCAAAATGTGCTAAATCTGTATGGCTTCGCTGGTAGATGTGTTTTCGCCTCCACGCACCATTTCAAACTCCTCCGTGGATTACTTTGTCCACACATAGGCTAGAAAACGCATTAATATTGATAGCTCTATTAAACCGTTACATTAAAAAAGCGTCAGTTTCATTCATTCCGTGCCAAAGGCGCAGGCAAGGTGTTATTTTTTTATACATGTGTCACATTACATGGCCTTTAGGAGCCACTTCCACCCGAGTGTGAGGATTTACGCGGCTCCCCCCCATCGCAACTGCCCAACCCTCTTTCACCTCAGCAATGGGACTCGATGATGGGCTATTTGCTCTTCGTGATAGGGTGATAAGCGACTCTTTTCTTCTGCGCTGCAAAGTGATTAATTAAGCAGACGGGATGGCAAATCGTCTACATAAAAAAACCCGCAGTGTACAGCCCCCCATAGCATACTGACAGCGGGTTTTGTGTATTGGAGGTGTCCTGCGCTTAAAAATCAGTCTGGCACCTCAGTTTCATAGTACTTTAAAATATAGCACGACATTTCTCTGGGGTCTCACCGTCATTCTTTTCGACCATCAACCAAAAGATCGCAAATACACATTTAAGTTTGAAGGTGTCCGCTCTGCTCTGAGCGGAACTTTTATTTTGATGGTTTGTAAGGCTGGCGGGGGGAACGCTGATCGAATAGTTTAATCCTTCGGTGAGTTAAATAAGTCGTCACCTGCAGTATTTTATTTTATTATATTTTTATCAGGGGAAAATCGTCATATTTCCTGACTAAAATCGGACTTTTAGGTTCAGAAATAAAAGCAAATGATTAAATAAGGTCATAATTCGTGTATGTTTTATCAAGAGACACATTTGGAAAAAATAAACCTGAGCATGTTTATAATGACGTATTTATGACCTGTTGCTGATAACTCGCAAAGATTCGATCGCATTGTAAATCTTTTTTTAACGAGTGTATCTTGGCCTCAGATCCTTGGATTCCCCTCCACCGCAGGATTTATAGGGTCGTATAATGGTCATTATTCGGTATTGATTACAGATTGTTTCCTGGATAAAAAACAATGGTCTTGGATTGATCACTGTCCCTCATTAATCTTTAAGGCAGGAGATGAGCGGACTGGAAAGGAGAGGCTAAAAAGTCTTAAATCATCTCTAATTTCCCACGAAAGAGTACAGCCCAGTAAAAAATCGATTAACCGTGGATATGGATGCTGGCAGCTCTGTGCGGTTATGATCAGGATATAATTAAAAGCAGACACGGTGCTGTCTCTCTCTCTTTTATTAAGATTCCCGCACCGCTGTCCGGGGAGCTTTCTCAGAAGAGTGCGCAATAACCTGATATGAAACACTGCTGGCACGGAACGGCCGTGGATGTTTTTTACGTGACACCATTACGAGGACATTATTAAAAGTTCTCAGCGAGCCTGCAGCGCGCGCCTGGGTTTGCGAGGGAGGGTGGTCAAGGGTGGGTATCGGCTGTCAATCACGCATAATAAAGGTTTACCCATGAATACACTCATGGATACTTTCCTCTGTGACGGAGAGCAAATCGCTGTGTATTTGTTCTCTTTTTCACGCCAGACGACCACAGCTTCATCCTACCCCCACCTCCACATCCAGACTCAGAGCGCTCAGTCACGGGGAGGGGGGGGGGGGGGGGGGGGGGGGGCATCCTGTTTACTGCTCGGAGTGAGCGAAGGTGTGATATCAGTCAGCCCTGGATGCTCCGCTCATGCACCCCCCTTTCAGTCACCACCTGTTCCCAGACTCGATGTGCCTCCACGCGCTCACATTCAGAAGCGTCGGTTTCAGAATTATTCTGTTTAGAGTCGTACACTCTGCGTGACCTTCCCTTTTTTGCCGCCATGCATCTCAAGACCCCAATCATTTCTGACTCATGTTTAGATACACGGCCCCGGTTGTAATTGCGCGTTTCCCTTTTGGAATCCAGCGTCGTTTTAGGTTTCTATCAAGGGCAGACATCTGAAAAAGAGGTAGCTTACTTCGAGGTGCTGGAAACCGCCATCAACGTCATCAATAACGTCATCAATCTATCTATCTATCTATCTATCTATCTATCTATCTATCTATCTATCGTGTTTTTAAAAATGTGCTCTGAATATGGTAAATTAAGACGCACACCATGTTTTCGCCCCTGCCACTGTTATGTTGTTGCTGATAATAATAAGAGGCTGTAAAGCTAATTCTGTACTGATGCCGGTAGCGGAAAAGGGGAGAGAGGGGGCGGGCGAGTGGGGAGTCAAACGGGCCTTTGCTCAGTCAGTATGTGAATGTGCAAATGGAAGAAGACGTCTTGCAGAGTGGGTGTTTATTCATACAAACTGAATCAATTTGCAGACACAGTCGAAACTGAGGAGAAAGGAGCGCTGCTCCTGTCTTCTCACCGTCTCCTATTGTGGATCGGGGAGGAGGCGTGACCATAATTACTGCAGGCAATTAGCGAGCATAGGCTATGTCCAAATGCAGTGGAGGTGAGTGTGTGTGTAGGGAGGCTGCTCGGTTTGTTTTGACACCTCCGGGAGAAGACCTGTGTAGTTACAGGGGACGTTCCCAGCGTTTAGTTTATCACCAGGACAATGTAGTTTGTGCGTGTGTGGAGTAACAGATGATTACTAGTGGAGAGTCTACAAAGTTATGCTGAAATTATAAAAAGCTCTTCCTATTTCCAGCCAGCAAACTTCCCGACACTGACCTGTGCACGGAGGTGATTAGGATGTGATTTTCAGTGATCAAAAATACTTATCAGTGAGTAATTGTACTCAAATGTAGGTACAATAGAACGATGAGCTAAGACTTAAATGGAAACAACAACGATTCCTTTTTATTGTAATCAGTGGTTACTCGGGGCTAATTCCGAATAAGAATGCTTTGTTAATTCCAGAGTGAAATCAATGAGAAATATTTTAGAAGATATTGAAAATAAATTATACTCTAAGTATTTATGCAATAAGCAAATTTACA
Source organism: Neolamprologus brichardi (assembly GCF_056152115.1). NCBI lineage: Eukaryota > Metazoa > Chordata > Actinopteri > Cichliformes > Cichlidae > Neolamprologus > Neolamprologus brichardi. Next base: position 7,928,071 of record NC_142117.1, on the reverse strand, counting down.
CAGTGTTTAGGTTAGCGTTTAGGTTGTCTGTCTGCAATAGCACTGAGCTTTATACATACATAGAAGTAACTTAAACATGACCTGCAAAGACTCAATTAGAAGTATAGGTCTGAATTTAATTACTCGGGTATTCAAGACATGATATGGTTGTGTTTGTCAGTTAGCACAAAATCTATTCAACTTAATTTGCTTAAAATCTGCTACTATTTCAACCCAGTATTGTAGAGACCTGACAAAGCTGGCAAGCTAAACTCAGCAGAATTCAGTTCAATTCAATTTTATTTCCAGAGCGCCAAATCAGAACAGCTGTCACCTCAGGGTCCTTTATTCTGTAAGGCAAAGCCCTAAAATGATAAAGAGAAAACCCCAACAATCAGATGACCCATCCATGAGCAAGCACTTGACAACAGTGGAAAGGAAAAACAGGAAGAAAACGCCAACAGAATCAGGCTGAGGGAGTGGAGTCCATCTGCTGGTTGGGGGTAGATGGCATAGTATTGTTAAAGAAAGAATTAATAATTATACGCAGTGCGGTACTTTAAAGTCTGGCTATTTCAATAGTTAGTATGTTTCTTCTTAAGTTCTTTTCTGTGTTATATTCATTAGTCTGTCATGTTTTTCAAAATACCACTCTGCAGAGTAAAGGTGTATAGATAGATCCACAGACTCTGAAAGATCAGGTCAAGAATAAAGATATTGGCAGCTAGGTGCACTTTTGGGGGGCCTCTTTGAACAAGAAGACCATTCAAAGTAGCTACTTCACAGGATGCAAAAGACAAAAAGTGAACAAACACAAAAGAACCAAAAGAAAATATAAAGAAGTATAAAACATAATGAGATCATAGAATAGAGAAGACGTGTTTGATTTAATAGGTGAATAAAAAAATCAGCTGAAAGCATGCAACTGAAATGCTCAATTATAATTATCTCAAGCACTTGCAGTACTTGAGCAAAAGGGGGGGAAAGAAAGTCCAGCATCTTGCTGTGTAGTTCATGTTCAGAGAGCCAGAATGCGACAGACATTGCCAAATGTGCACACATGGCACGACACGTTATCCATCCTTCCTGGCAGACTCCCTTCCCGCCCTCCCGCTCTCTCCTGTCGGCCCTTTGAAATCTGCATCACTTTGGTCTCATTTCTGTTTATAAGGCTCAAATTGCTTCCACACACTTTATTTGTAAAAGTCGATAGATGTGCAGAGGGGAGAGAGAAGGAGAGAGCGAGCTGTGCCAAAAGCGGTCACGGCACATGCATTTTTTACTCACGCGGTAAATACCTCCACCGTTAAACATCAACACGCAGTCATCCTGATGAGTGGTTCGAGAGGCGACAGTCTAACAAGCTTCTCCTGACTCATCAGTTATTACCGAGTCTGACCCGCCGCTTAACTGATTTCGTGCTTGCATGAAATGAATGATGCTCAATGGAAAGTTGGCCCGAGTTCCACTGCTTCTCCTCCTCCTCTTCAAAAGTGCCCCTGAAGAACTTCTGCTGGTTGATGCTGGTTTTAATTGCAAGGATTTTTCTTTTTCAATGAGATTTACTGTTTGGGTGGTCTGACTGAACATTGGAAGACAATGGAATAGGAAAGAAAATGCAAACAATCGCTGAAGACAGGCAGGGAGGAGAGGATGGTACAGGAGGGAGTTGCGCAAAAGGCTTTATTGCTTAATCACAAGTCAAGTGGTCAAGAATGAATGTGAATATCAGCCGAGCCAAGAATAAATAGTCCTCGGCACCAGTGGTTCTTCCAGCGGGGCTTGGAGCCCTGAAGATTGAGGAGAAAATGAAGGAAAGTTTATGCTTTCATTATTTTCTTTGCCAGAGAATCACAAAATGAATCTTTCCCAAACTTACAAGTCCAGAAGTGTTTGGAACAAAAAAAATAAACAAAAAAGAAAAAACGAAAAAAGGGAGGTGCAAAGAAAGGAATAAAAACATAAAAAAAAACCAAAACAAAATATTACAGATTTGACAAATAAAATGGCAAAAACAGTACCACTTTCATTGTATACTATGCAAAATATAGTATGTTATTAGTGTGGTGAGGCCATTAGTGAAACCAAGTGGAGCCAGAGACCTAACAAGGCATGAAATGTCCAAAAAACACAACTTTAAAGTTTTTTTGTTGTTTTTTTTTAACTGCAGATTAAAATGAATTTAAACACCAATAACAAAGAAATGAGCAAATAGCTGTTTCTGTTCAAAGAATGAACACACTCATGGCTCAGAATGGTTTCACACTGACGTATGTAACATGGCCAGCTAGTATCATCGTTTGGTGTCTTCTTCTGCCTTCCCTCTTTCTTAAGTATTTTAAGCTGTTTTTAAACTGCTCTTATGATACTTTCCCGCAGCACAGGCTTGGGTCTTGTTGGATGCAGATTCACAGATTGTTACTAATATTTTTGCTTTATTCTTGTGTCAAGTCAGATGTCTGTTAGTATACTTTTTAGCAGGATACAGGCCTGGCAGAGGTAGGAAGTGAAAGATTTCCAAGAGTATGAAAAAAAAAGTGTGAGATTTGTCTAAAGACTCAGAACAATTGTCTGGACACAATGACTTGGCCAAGTCAAGAATTGTAGATTTAAAGAAAACAATTACTGGAACCCTGCAAAGGAATGGATCGTGAGGATTAAGACCAAAAAAAAAATCTACTTCTACAGAAAAAATTAAATGAAACTAGAGATCTTTGGCCAAAGAAACACTGCTTAAAAAGATGAGAGACATACAACCCAAAGAACAGTGTGCCCCACAGTGAAGCACGGTGGTGGGAGTATGCTGCAGTATGTCCAGAAGTGGGAATCACACTAAGGTGGATGAATCATGAATATATAAAAGGATATGTGAAGATTTCAGGAGAAAACCTAAAGCACTCAGCAACAAAACTGGGTCTAGGTCACTGGGCACAAATCAGGATTGTCCAACATGTGTTGAGGTCTCCCAGATAACTTCTAAACCAGCTAAAGATACTAAGGACAGATTCAAATGAATGATTTTTATTTTTGAATATATTTTTCCATTCTGGAGAAGGATTTGTCTGCAAATAGGGAGGAAAAAATAAAACGAGCCACCAAGTTGGTCATATATCCAGTAAGACGTCTTTGTCCAATCAGATGTCTAGAAATGCTGATCAAGTGTCCAAATATGCTCCTATCAAGACAACACACTTCTTTAGGGATTTGCTAGAGATATGAAACCTCAGTAAAATTTTAATAACCAGATTATGAGTTCAATTTCAGTCCCCTGTCAACAGTTTTCAGACATATCTGAAAATTATGGTGTATGAGGTCAAACGCTGGTTTCTTTATTTGTTTTTGCTGTTGTTGCAGTAATACAAGTGGTCACTGAAAGAAGCAAGGACGAGTAGGAGATAAAAACTGCATGGGTAAAATCAAGAAAGAAATACAATAAAAATGCTTCAAAAGTGTGCAAACGTCTTGATGCATGCTCAATCATCCAGGTAAGAAAATCTCCAAAAGTTGATTCTGTTCCAGATGAACAGAATCAACTTTTGGAAAAGTGTGCAAAGTTTCCTCAAAATAAGGTTTAAAAAGTGTTTGTCCCATGCCTTACAGTAAAACAATTGTGAATCTTGATGGCATTACCTTGGGACCCAATCACGCTATGAGGAATCTTGGAGTCGTTTTTGACCAGCATACGTACTTCAATGCTCATATTAAACAAATCTGCAGGACTGTTTTCTTCCATTTGCACAATATCTCTAAAATTAAACATATCCTGTCTCAGAGTTATGCCAAAAAAACTAGCCCATGCATTTATTGCTTCTAAGCTGTATTCTTGTAATTCATTATCCCCAGGATGTAGGGGAGACCGGGGATAGTTGTAATGTGGGTCAGTTGTAACACTTCCAATTTCTCCAATCAGGGCTAAGTTTCAAATCATGTGACTCATCCTGTGCATGCCCAATTCAGAACTGCTATCACATGTGAAAAATCAGCACATTTTGTCAAACACAGACAATTTAACACGAAAAAAAGTAATTTGTATGCCAAAAAGTAAGTTTTTCTACTATTTCAATTTCTAATAGCATTATCTGCTTTGCAGTTAAACTCATCAAACTTAAATTATGTTATTTGCATGTCTATGGGGATATATTCTGTGTAGGTCTTTAGTGCTAATGTTTTAGCCGTTGGCTGTAATGTTAGCTAGTTCATAGCTATAGGAGTCTGGGTCAGTTGTAACAGCAACAGTCTGGGTTAGTTGTAACAATAATGCAGATGTTACAACTTACCACACTATTACTTTAACTTATATTAAACAAGTTGGGGCAACGACATCAGCAGAGAGGTTCACTGGTCGCTTTTGTATATGCAGTTAATGCCATTGGCAACACAATTCCTCCACTGTTTGTGTTCCCACACATACATTATGCAGACCACTGTGTCAGAGATGGACCAGTAGGAAGTATTGGTAGTGGAAATAAATCCGGATGGGTGCAAGAAACAGATTTCCTCATCTTTCTGAAGCACTTTGCAAACCACACCAAGGTAAGCCATGATAAAAAGTAATGGAATTGCGATGCTGGTGAACAACTACATTTTTTCAGTTTCATTGTTATGTTCAAAATTGGTGCAAGAGTTGTAGGTTATGATGCCCACTGAGCCAATGAGGCCAAACTCAAGGAAGACCAACCAAAATTAATGAAATATTCAGTTGCAGAAAATTCCATAATTTGTCTTTTTTGGGGGGTTGACATATATTCAAAAGCTAGATTTCTGCATTCTGTCACACACACACACATAGTTACATAAATGGCTCTAAGTGCATTCATGTGTTGAATAAACAAAGATTACATGTTAATGTTTTGTTAGTACCCTTATTTCATTGTGTTACATTTCACCCCAGGATATGTTACAACTAACCCAGACTATGGGGTTAATTGTAACATTTCACTCTTTGTGTTTGAGACCATACCATGCAATGGGTAATTGTGCTGCAGAGAAAATAGCTGCACTATTTAATAGCCGAGACATGTAAATACTTTGCATTACATTTTGAATCCACTACCTTAAAAAAGCTCCAATTTACAGACAGAAATGTCAAAAATGTTACAACTATCCCCCGTCTACTAAAAAATCCTTGATTGCTGATGTTTTCTCTGTATTATTGTGGGATCTTTACCTTACAATATGAAGCGCCTTGAGGTGACAGCTGTTGTGATTTGGCGCTATGTAAATCAAACTAAACTGAATTGAATCTTTACTGTGCACATGTATCAGCGGAGACAGATAGCCATCTGTGCTATTTCTACAATAGATTTGTCTTCCAAATTTATGTGTGTGCCACATCTGTCTTATAATATCTCAGACAGCTTAACATGCACATCCAGATATTTGCAAACAAAATAACTTTGATTTTAGCGAGTGCACAACACAAATAGAAACCACTTTATTGTGAACGCTGAGCCGGCACAGCACATATAGTAGTCATTAGACCTGTGAATGCAGTAATTGTGTAATTAATATAAAGTATTTTATAGCAAGGCTTTTAGTTCAAAAGACGTTCCAGTAAAGTTTGGTTTTCATTAAAAAAAATGCAGTAAACATTCCTCAGTGTGTGCTCTGTGTGAGAAGACTTTATGCATTTGTCTTAAAGTCTTGTCAGGTTTTAATGAAGATTTGACACTGTAATTACATATTGTTGAATAAAGATTGTTCTCATTTAATTGATTTCCCTGTTTGATTCTTCCTAAAGTTCAATGAGCAAATTGGCAATGTAAAAAAGTATGCCATTCTATTAATATACTGTGGTTTCACTGTGTACACACTTTGCTGCCTTAAAAATATGGTCTGAGCCATTTGATCCATTAGGATTTCTTGGAAGTGAAAGCAGATGGGAATCACTCTCTGAGCTCATTCCTTTTTGTCCAGTCCATCACCTGCTGTCTTTAATTCATGCATGCTGTTTTGTCTTTTCCCTCTCTGCTCTTTTAAAGTCTTTAGAGGCCCTATGGGTTTCAAAGGGTCAGAAAGGGGCATGCTTACTGTCCTATCAAAGACAGGCTGCAGGATAAGCGTAGTATACCACCTGTCCTTGGAGCTCTGTGTCAACACTGCCGGTGTCGCTGTACTCATGCATCATCATCTCAACCCCCCGCTACTTGTACAGTGTTTCTTCCTATGCACGCAAACACGCAAACACACACACACACACACACACACACGCACACACACACACACACACGCACACACACACACCTTGAAATCCAAGACTAACTGAGCAAATGCTCAGAGTTAGTGCTTCTGCTCTCACACACACACAAACAAATGTGCGCACTATGAGCACAGGACCCCTACTGTCTGACAACCATCACACAGAGACAAATCAAGGAGTCCTGCTGCTAAAAACCCACCCTTTCCTCACACGTCACATCACAGAGGACTCTTTCTGGCCCAAGACAAATCTGTGGGGGTTGTTTAGCTGAGAAAAAGGTTGTCTCCTGGTGAGAAAGTCAATTGTAGGTCCGGGGGTCACGCAGGGAGTGGAGAGACACTTCCAAAAGTCTGTGAAGATTAAAAATTAGCCTTTCAAATGACAGCTAAAGTTAAAACTACACAGGTCATCTGTGGGAGGTTTTTTATCCTTCCATTGAAGAGAAGGTTTCACAAGTTCTTCTTATTAGGGTTCAGTTTCCTGTCCTGCTTTCCCTGACTGAAAGGTCCCAGGAACCCCCACGTCTGGAAAGGAAGCCAAGGTGGAGCATGATGATCCAAAACTGGACACCAGACCTGAGTCTGAGTCAGAAAGTGCCAGCTTCTCAAACTTCTGGATCACTTTCCTAACCGACTGAAAGGGAACCTCTTGGCGCCACTCACTTCTGCTGTTTCCATGAGGCTCCCTGTAGGTTGAGCTCTTACTAAGAAATACATAAACAGGTGGGGGTAGGCCACAGCGCAGTCTCAGTCTGCCCTGGCCCAGGCCCAGGGCTGGGACCACTCCAGCAGTGCTGAAACGTGTTGGCAGTGTGGTGAGATGCTCCTGGGTTAGAGGGTTGTGGAAGCTTAGGGTCCCTCCTCCAATGTTTAAGAAGACCCCAATGGTTTTGATCTGAGGTGGGATGGTACAAAGTTGCTCACAGTTCCCATCATACACTGCCCAAAAAGTCAAACTGTGCCTCTCAAGCCACCAGCCATTAGAACCATCCACTGAGATCACACCTGAGGGAGACAGAAAAGTTTCAGTTTTCTCTGCACTTTTATGGATTTGGTTATGCATTAAAATGGTCTTTAACAATTCCTGGCTCTGGGGATAACACTTTGGCCAACGCTCAAATATCTCAATAGCCATTCAATTGATTTTTACAATATTTTATTTATTTATTCTCCCATCTGTTTGACTTTGGTGGCTTTCTTACTTTTCCTCTTGCACCACCATGAGGTTGACATTTGTAGTGTTTATAGATCAGATCATTAGTTCACATTGCTCAATACTTTTATAACGAGTCAGCTTAATTAATGTTATTCCCATCTGTGTGGCTAAGTTAATATAATGTAACTAAAATAAGCTGACAACTGTACAATAATTTAGGGTTGAAGTAAATAGCTTAAAGAATAAATCAAATGCTACTGTAAACTGTAGGCATTTCATTGTGTGTTTGTTATTTTTGCTTAGTGGAAATTGTTGCTCTTATTTGTCTGTGATGTAGTCTGGATGCTGAGGAGCCACCAACTTGGTGGTATCACGGATAAACAAGGAGAAGACAAAAGACATCTTTCCTTGAAACACCACAAATATACCCCTCCTGCATAAACGATGCCCTCCGGGACCATCCCCGCAGCCTGGACAGGAACAAGAAATGCTGTGATTCATAGTTATGAGTTACAACACTCTCAACGATATTGCTCAAAAGAGTGGGAATAACTAAAAAGAATATTTAAATCCAAAAGAAGTGTTGAGTTTTTGTTTAATGTTGTGGTCTGCAATGGTGTTCTGAATAAAACAAGTAAGAAACCAAGTTTCTTTTTATGTTAAATCTTTGTTTTGTTTTAATTTGACTGATTTCATTTCATTTTTGTGTTGTATTGGCAAACATTAGAGTGAATAAATGTCTTTACTGAGTGTCATCTACAGCTGGGTACTGTTCTGATACTGTGAAGTATAAAGTTGGGTGACTATGAAAAACAACATTTTAACTTTGTTACATGCATGTCCTCTACGATTTTATATCTTAAGTGGAAAACTTTAATTTTTTTGTGTGTGGTTTTTTTTGTTGGGCAACATGGTGGTGTGGTGGTTACCATTGTGTCACAGCAAGAAGGTCCTGGTTGAAATCCGCTGGCCACCTGGGATCTCCCAGTGTGGAACTTGTATGTCCTCACTAGGGATGCACCGATACCGATACCGGTATCGGGTATCGGCCTCGATACCACATTTTCTAAAGTACCGTTAAAAGTCCCCCGATACCGGGGACCGATACCACGGTCTGAGACCTGTCTATGTTTGAGCGGCATGTAAGGGGTTAATCACAGGCGTCGAGTGCCTGAGAGAAGGGCAGGCGAGACAAGTCAGCCATGTGGAACAATTTCAAAGTGAAGAAGACACGAAAACAAAGGCGGACTGCAAATTGTGCTCAGCGAAATTGCCCAGAGGAGGCTCAAAAGGTAGCGCATTTAACACAAGTAATTTAATCAAGCACCAAAATCCCAACACGACAACGAGTACAAAGAGTTTACCCACGCTTATTTACCCATGCTTATTAGCACAGAGGAGCATAGCTGATGCTATAGCAGTGGGACGGAAAATAGTTGGGCATTTTAAACATTCCGCCTTAGCCTACTCCCGCCTCGAGGACATTCAGGGACAGCTCAACCAGCCAATAAAGAGACTGCAGCAGGACGTACAGACGCGCTGGAACAGCACGTATTACATGCTCCAGTCCCTCATTGAGCAAAAGCGAGGGCTGGGCGTGTATGTGTCCGAGCACGAACTCCCTGACTATCTCACCGCTCACCAATGGGCTCTTATGGAGACGACTGCTGCCATCCTCGCCCCCTTTGAGGAACTAACTAAAAAAGTGAGCAGCTACGACGCACTAGCCTCTGATGTCATCCCAGCTGTGACTGTGCTTGTGAGACTTCTAAACAGAGAAACAGACGATTAAATACCTCTCAGCCCCATTAGCAGTGTGGAAAGTGAAAGGCTTTTTAGCTCAGTGTCACACATTATAGACTTTTTCTCTCCATTAAGTGAGTCATCTTAGACTTGATGTTAATACCTACCTCAGTTGCACTGACTGTCACAGTTCTATGTTGGTGGATGTTGTTAGTTTATTCAAATATTGTGCACTAAATAGTAAAGATGTTTATTAATGCCCCTTGTGTTGTCCAAAGTGGCAGAGTTTACAATAAACTGAAAACAATACTTGAGTTGCACTGTCACTGTTTAAATTTTTTTTCATAATTATTTATTATGTAATATGTTGCATACAACATGCTTTTCATTTTAAATAAATGTTCTTAATTCCAAACCAGTCCCTTGTTTTTTGTTTTTGTTTTTTTTGTTAAATTATAGGACTAAAGCTGTTACCTGTAAATTTAAATCATGTTTTTATTAAGTACTCTGTATCGGTATCGGCGAGTACTGAAATGCAAGTACTCGTACTCGTTTACAAAAAAGTGGTATCGGTGCATCCCTAGTCCTCACTGTGCCTGGATAGGTTATTTCTGGATACTCGAGCTTCCTCCAACAGTCCAAAGATGTGCATGTTAGACTAACTGGTAATTCTAAATGAGCTGGAGGTGTGAATGGTTGTCTGTCTCTCTGTGTTAGCCCTGTGACAGATTGGGAGCATGTCCAGTGTGTACCCTGCCTCTTACCCTATAATAGCAGAGATAAGCTCCAGCCCTGCCTTAATCTTGGATCGGTTGAATATAAAAAGATCCAATGATGTTTGTTTAGAAAAACACCAACAAGGAAACCTCAGTTACTCACATCAGTGCTGTTGAATGGGATTTTAACCACTAGAAAGCACCTGATCTGTCACACACACATATATGCACAAACACAAATCCAGATGTCTTGATGCATGCTCAATCATCCAGGTAAGTAAGTCGCAAAAGGTTGACTCTGTTCATCTGGACGTAGTGTTTTCAGTGAGAGAAATGTTTCGTCACTCATCCAGGTGACTTCTTCTTTAATATGTACATTCTCATGACCATTTATTAACAACTACTGATCAAAGACCATTGATTATTGATCAAAGACCACTGATGGCTGCAATCACAGCATTTTAAGATGGCGAAAGATGTACCCTTAGGCCCCCTCCTCAATTCAGACATGGTCTTTCCCTTTTCACGTAAACAGCCTCCTTGACTTTGCGCTCAAACCAGCCTTCCTCCGTATCCAGAATGTGCACATCCTCATCATTGAAAGAGTTTCCCCTGGCCTGTAACTGTAAATAGACAGCAGAGTCATGGCCTGATGAGTTAGTTCTTCTGCGTTGTGTGATCCGCTTTGGCAAAGGTTGTTTAGTTTCCCTGATGTATAAATCCAGGCAATCCTCCCCGGCACTTAGCAGTGTACACTATATCACTCTGTGTCTTAGGGTTTAAAAGCCACAGAGACTTGGTGTTTAGAAAAAAATGGGTCTCAACTGTTCCGATACTCCTGACACATATGGGATCACTACAGGTTTTTGCTTAGGCAGCAGTTGTCCTTCTCTCCTGGATCGGCTGGAGCTTTCCTTAGGTGCCTTCCCATCTTGTCCAGCTGGGAAAACCTCAGGGCTTTCTTTATGTGATGTTTTTCGGCTTCCCTGGCCGCTGTGTCTGTGATCACCACAGACAACCTGGATAGTTAGAAACCCTGGTTTGAGCGGGGAGTCAAGGAGGCCATTGACGTGAAAAGGGAATGACCATTTCTGAATCCTGGCCCTGGATAAGCGGAAAAAGATGGATGGATGGAAGGATTTAATGGTAACAGATAGTATAGCCCTTCGGAGACTTCCAGGATGCCTCTGAGGGGAGGTATTTTGGGCATGTCCTATTGGGAGGGGGCCTCGAGGTAGACCCACTGGAGAGATTATATCTCTCAGCTGGACATGGTGTTCCCCTGGATTAACTGGAGGAGGTGGCTGGGGAGAGGGAGGTCTAAGCTTCTCTGCTTCACCCATGACTGGGCTAAAGGTAAGTGGAAGAAAAAGAATGGATGGATGGATGGAGTAAAGCCCACACTAACCCCTAATCTAAACATCATGGCCATGTTGTGAAACCTCAAGCTGAGTATTGTTTGCCTTGGCCATCTTGATGTTTGGAAAGCAGATGTGTTGAGCAAGGGGTGGATCTGACCGAAGAATGATGGACACCATACATTCTTGCCAGTCACACAGTAAAACATATCCTGTTTTCTTCCCCTTTTTAACTGGGGAGACCATTATTGACCAAATGAGCTTCATGTTGTATTCCATAAGATTTGAATTTAGTGACTGACAAATAAACTCATTACACTAGAGTTTACTGAGGTCAAACTGAAAAGACAATAAAGGCTGTTTTAATATAAACTTGTGTCTAAAGACACTTCTTGTTCTAAATGGAAGACTTGTCCTCTGTTGGCCATTTAAAAGAATGCAGATTTAACGTTTGGCTGTCTTCTCAGTTCTCCAGTGTTATCAACCTGCTTGTACAGCACAGAAGAAAAGAGGAGGGAAGCTGTAATGCTACTGATTTAGACACTGTGTGTGTCTTCCTATGTGTGCCATGGATAATTAAGTTGTTGTCATATTTTAGAGGACCAAAGACCTATTGAAGGAAAGAAAGACCACCTGACATCTACTCCTATTTCTGTTATCATAGTGCCAGTCTGACATTCAGGCAGAAGATGGTGAGATGGTTCTTCAAGATGCTTGGAATAAATGTGCTTACAAATTGTGTGCAAATGTAGATTGCAAATGAGGCCTTTCTGGCATGTAAGGTTTTTTTTTTTTTTACTTCTGTTAAACATTATTTTACACTACAATTTTAGTGCCAAAGACATTTGTACACAGTGTTGCATAACCAATTGCCAAATGTCTGTCAATGAACTGAGAAAATGCTGGCATTGTGAGGTATGAAGTGAGTTGATTACATCTCCATGTGTTTGTGTTTGCAGTTGTGTTTGAGTGTATGCAGGTTCATGTGAGCAGAGATCTGAACAAACCCTGTCTTTCTGACTAATAGTGAGGATTTCTGGAAGCATTAAGCATGCTGGCATTAAACCAAGCAAAACAAACTCAAAAGACTTTTTACCAATTTTGTAGATGGAGCTATTACACACTTCCACCTCCCAGTAGTACTGCCCCCGTGCAATTACTACATCAGCACGAATATGATGGAGAGTCCCTGGGTCAGAGGTCATCACAGGTCTTCTGATTTTGCCTTCTGGAGCTGGTACAGGGGGATTCTCTTCGTGGTAGGTGACAGTTAAAGAGGAGTCGGAAAGACGGAGAGATGGTGGGGCAGTTGAAGCATCAAGATGATCCAGAGCAAAATGCAGTCCTAAATTAGGCCAGAGTAAAAATAGGACAGAGCAGAGCAAGTACAGCATGTAAACACACACACACACACACACACACACACACACACACCTCTCTCTCTCTCTCTCTATATATATATATACATGATTACCTACCAAAGACAGAAGCCTCCATTTCCTCCTCCAGTAGATCTACAGCACCATCCACTGGTGTTATCGTGGAACTGGCAACACTGGAATCTGGGTCAAAAGAGGGAAATGTGTAGGTTACCTTATGAGAATCTTTTGGGTTGTTGCTTGAAAGTGAGGTTGCTATACTTACAGTATAAACTGGTCTGACCTGTTACTTTACTGCTGTCCTCCTAAATGTGGCGATGTGTGGTGAGAAACAATGAAATACAGAAGAAAAAAGCCAGAGACATTAGTCATACAGCATAATAATACATTTATTTATTTGCACAATAAAACTTTCCAAGACTCTCTGACATCTCTCTTATTTAATCACAGTACCCATCTGAGATTCAGGATGAAGCATTATTTATCAAATAAATATGCCAGAAAAACCAAACACATTTTATTTGCAGCAGAGGTTGTTGGATTGGATTGTTAAGTAATAACATAATGATCCTATTAATAATGACCATAATGACCCAAGTTTTTAAAAAACTCACAATGTTTTATTAAAAGGACATCTTGGATAAAATTTCAATATGGATACTGGTCTTAGAATTAAAACCTTTTCATTACAAGAATTTTTGTACTTGTTATTAATCTCTGTCTCTCTTCCACAGCATGTCTTTATCCTGTTTTCTTTCTCTCAGCCCAACCGGTCGCAGCAGATGGACGCCTCTCCCTGAGCCTGGTTCTGCAGGAGGCTTCTTCCTGTTATAAGGGAGTTTTTCCTTCTCACTG